>NC_053041.3:506605941-506908972 GCF_002575655.3 Aegilops tauschii subsp. strangulata
CCTAAAGAATATCAAGTTGATGGAGGAGCGCCAGCGATGTTGGGGTCGTTTGTTGTTGTAGGGCCTGTCGCAGTGTCGTCCAAGTCTTCATGCTCGTCGGTGTCGCGTGATGAAGAATAGGAGCTGACCACCAAGGAAGGAACCTTGACCTTCTTGTATTTCTTCGGTGGAGGTGCAGACCAGTCAAAATCCTCCTTGAGACCCATTTGCTTCAGATCTTCTTCACCATATAGATGTGACAGAATAGCCCAGGTGCGACCGAAGAGTTCATGGAGGTAGTAATGGTTTTTCTTCACTGCATTATGTGTAGCAGTCATGTTGTGAAGAATAGAACCAAACTGACGCTTAACCCATTTATGGTTTCGATCCACCTTCTGGTGAAGAGTGAGGAGAAGCTCACAGTCAATCATCACTCTTGGAGCGGTGGCTTGAGTATTTGGCTTGGATGCATTTGCAGCAGAGTCATGAGTGGCAGAGTCATCATTGGTGGAATAAGATGCAGCTTTGCGGAACTGACCATCCAATGGACGAATGCCTTCATCTATAACAACAGCGGCCTTGCCCTTTTCATCAGCTGAGGAAAATGTCCTTTTGAGGACTTCAATGGGGGGCAAGTAGCTGCAATGGTTGAGAGTGTCAGCCTTGTAGTTGAGCGAAGACCTTGTTCTGATGAATCTCATAATCCAAGGTGGGTAAGGCTTCAACTCAAATGGAGAGAGTGCAACATTTGCCAGAGTCATCATGAAGAAATCGTGATAATTGACAGGAATGCCATGAATGATGTTGAATAGCAGATTCTTCATGATGCCAACAATTTCCTCATCGGATGAGTCGTGGCCTTTGATTGGACTCATAGTCTTCGTCAGAATGTGATAGATTGTTCTTGGTACATACAGCAATTCCTTCACGAGGAATTTGGTCCTTGGGGCTTGACCAGGCTTCAGAGGCTTCATAAGCACTTGCATGTAATGAGCAGTGAGTTCAGGCTCCTAGTACAGGCAGCGAGCTCCTTCAAGGGGTGGACTGATGGGCAAGGCATGAAGTAATTCAGAGGTCGGTGCCTTATAATGAGTGTTTTCGGTCATCCAGTCCAACACCCAAGAGTTGATATCATCAGCATCGCCCGTGATGTGCAGGATTGCATAGAATTGAAGAATGAGCTCTTCATTCCAATCGCAAATATCCGTGCAGAAGTTGAGTAATCCTGCATCATGAAGCACACTGAGGAATGGGGTAAAGCAAGGCAGTGATTGCATGTCGACGTGAGGAATATGCTCGTGGTCGAAGACTTTGTCCTTGTTCAAGAGTAGTGAATAATAAAAGTTTGCTTGGCTGGCAGTCCAGAAACGCTTCCTTCTAAGACGAGCAGAGTCATAAGGGTTGAAGTCAGTGAATAAAACATGCTCTCCAAAGAAGTCATCAGCCTTGAATTTCTGCTTCTTCGAGATGGGATCCTTTGGCTTGGGCTGAGGAGTATCAGTCAATTGCATCACCACCTCAGGAATCGCAATCTCAGGCTCCACAGGCTGAGGAATTTCATGTTCTTCTTCAGTGATAGCCTGGGTCTTTAATTCTTCATTAACATTTTCTTCAGCACTAGTGGCTGGAATCTCCTCATGGACAGACGGGGTTGCACGAGGTTCTTCAGATCCCATTTGTACTTCAGTATTGACAGGGGACTGAGGAATTTGTTGCAGTGGTGTGAACAGAGGAGAGTTGGGGTGCTGACTTTCCCAAAAGACATCATTTAGCACGGGTGTTCTACACCCAATGTCCACATCTTCTTCTTCACTCTTTTCCTCAACGCCGGCCTCTTCAGCAGTGAACTGAGGCATGGGCGATGAGACTGTTGGGGTTGAAGGGATGGCATCCGCTTCAATTTCTTCATCCAACTGCTTTAACGAAGCAGCAGAAGGAATTTATTCATCTGATTCACTAGGAATCACATATTCTTCATCAAAAGGAACAAGGTCCTTTGATGGCATAGATGAGACCGGAATAGCATCAATTGGATTTGCAAAGGAGCTGGTCAATGGCTTCATCTTCTTCGGAGCTGAAGAATCTGATGAAGTTGATGTTTTCCTTTTCTTCACTGCTGCACACTCTGCAGCCTTGGTTTTCTTCACGTCTGATGCAGACGGAAGGATCGGAGTTGGGGTAGGTGCAGGAGGAGCAGAGGAATTTGGTTCAATTACTTCAGGCACAACAGATGCAATTGCCTTGACTTCTTCAGCTTCTTCAGGCGAAACACTAGTGGTTGCCCTGGCAATCTCTTCAGCGGCTGGAATGCAGTCATCAGCCCTGGTACTCTGAGTTTCTTCAGCAGCCTGAATGTCATCAGCGGTGCTGGCATGTTCTTCCGTCGGTTGAGCAGAAGCCTCAGCCTGAGGATTTTCTTGTTGCGTTGGGGCTACAACATTGGAAGTGAACTTTTTAGTCAAATTCACAAATCTGACTTTAGCTCCAAGCCAATCAGCGTGCTATATGTCAAATTCATCACTGAGCTTCTTGATCTCAGATTGAATAGTGACAAGTTCTTCAGTTGTCATAGAGACAACGTTTTTCTTCAGGAAGCGCTCCTTCTTGTACTGCGCTTTCTTCAACTGCCTTGCCATTTCAATTTTCCATTTTTCTTCTTGAATGAAGGCAGTCAACATATGACTCTGGCCAGGAGTTAGCTTGAAATCAGGCATAGGAGTGTTGGGGTCCTTGTGCCAGAGATCAATGTAATCAAGGATCAATTTTTGATCCAAAAGTAGAGGCACATTTCTGCCTTTGGCTCTAGCGGCCTTGAGTTGCCTGTCTCTGATGATTTCGGCAGGTTCTTCATCATCAGCTTCGTCTTCATCAGACGGCACTTGAAAGGCGACTTGCTTCTTGTGAGGACTTGGTCGAGTGCCTCGTCCAGCAGTGGCCTTTTTCTTCAGCAGAGAGTGGCCAGTTGAAGAATTTGGTGGAGCTGAAGAACTAGCAGAAGCTCCTGAGGCAATAGAGATGTCTGTTGTCCTTCGGCACGTGGCAAGATGCATAGGTGCTGAGGATTTTGTTGGAGGAGCTGAGGACTTTGGCGGAGGAGCTGGAGCAGCTTGAGGAGTTGGCCGTGAGGGCTTTGAAGAATCTGGCCGTGAGGGCATTGCTGAGGAACTTGGCCGTGAGGGCATTGAGGATGAAGCACTAGGCTTATGAGCAGGCTTCTTTGCCATGGCCTTCTTTGGTTTGACAGCAGAGGCCTCAGCAGTGGTAGCAGGAGCAGCAGAGTCTTCATTAAATTTCCTCACTGCTTCCTTAGCTATTTTGGCTAGCTTGGCCTGGCGCTTGGCCCATTCATCAGGATAGTCCTCACCATGCTTGAGGCTGGTGGGATCAGCTTCTTGGCCAGGTGCCAATGGAGGTCTTGGGCATGGAGGATTTAGAGCAAATTTCTTCATATACTTGGGAGTGACATATATGTACTCCCTCCATTCTCGTGTCCATCTCCTCTCAATCTTTTAATGCGCACCTTGCGCTGATTTTTATCTTCCTCAGGGGGTGTGCAGTACCCAGCATAGATGTCCTCAGGGATCCCAAACGATGTGTTGACCTCAGGCCTCTTCCTCCTTTCTGTGGCTTCTTACCATCAGCCATTTTCTTCAGCTGAGGAATATGAACAACAAAATTTTCTGAAGAGGTATGCAACTTTTCTTTGAGGAACACTGCAAATGAGTTAAGTTGATGAGAACCTAGTGATTCAGCAGCGGACATGAGTACCTGTGAACAGAGTATAGTTGCGAGGAATTTGGAGAGGTCATATGCGTTCTCAGAAGGTTTTTCAAAAAAGAACAAGTTTGAGGAATTTGACCAGATGTGTCTTGAAGAATTTCACTAAGCGTTCTTTGTCATAGGTTCCAGAGTTGTATAGATAAAAAATCCACACAATTGAGGAATCTTAGAAAAATGTTGCTTAGAGAAACAGATCAAGAACAGATGACATGTGAGGTGTTTAGTGTGTGAAGAATTTGAGGAATAAACACCTTTGAAGATTTTGTAGTAAACATTTGAATCAAAGAGGGCAGTAAAAGTAACTTTTAATTACCCTGGATGAAGAACACAACGCACTGGGAAGTGTAGATGTGAAGTTCGTCAGTTCAGATCTTCCATGCCCTAACTCGGCAGAGGAAGACAGCTATGGCGGCGGCGGAGTGAAGAAATCCGCAGCCAGCGCGAGTACGACGGCGACGAGGTCGAGGCAGTGAAGCTCTTCCTCACCGGCGGCGATGAAGTAGCGGCGGCGCTAGGTTTTGGGAAGCTCGAGCGGGAGAGAGGTCGGAGTAAAAGTGAAGAGAGGAAGGGAAGGGGTATTTATAGACGGAGTGAAAAACTGTTCGCCCGAAGAAATTGGACGAACGTGCCCCTGACCTTCTCATTCGCTTGACATGTGTCACCCACGTACTGAGAGGTGGCGATCGTGTGAGATCGTGGGTGAATAGATAAACATTTCACAGAATGCGGAACGGTTTGAGCGGCAAAGCCGAAAATTTAGATAAGATAGTCTTAAAGTTCTGTTCGCAAATTCTTCAGCTGACAAGGACACAGTGAAGATTTTGAACGAGTTTCAAATAGAACGCACATGAAGAATTTGTGAATAGACTGGGTTGAGTTTAGCATAGAGGGGGAAGGGTCCGATCACATTCACCTAGCGGAAAAAGCAACTTGAAGAAATAGCAATAAGTGAATGCTGTAGAGGACATAAACTCTCTATATATAAATAGCCAATGATGAAAGACGACGAAAATGGTGAAGACAATGCAAAGTTGAAGAAAATGAACAACTGAGGAATTTCAAAACTGAGGAAAAACTCAATTGAAGATTTTCAACTTTTGGTGGTGGCGTAACCCACCGTGTAAGAATGATGATTTAAGACACCGCGTACAATTGTCGTAGGGCTCTGAGAATCAAATTCTTCGTTAATTTCTTCACACTTAGAGTGTTAGTCTTCATTGATTGAAGAAAAACGTTTCTTCGCGTGTTGCACATCTAAGTCATCAATTTTGCATAAGTGTTAGGATGTGTGTCCTTTTCAAAGAACATTCGAAGATTCTAGGATATTTAGCTCACACCTCAACTTGCTAAATCTCTTCTCATTCAAGGGCTTAGTGAAGATATCGGCTAGCTGTTCTTCAGTCCATACATGATCAATAGAGATGTCGTCCTTCCACACATGATCATGAAGAAAATGATGACGAATTTGAATGTGCATAGTCTTCGAGTGCTGAACTGGGTTGTGAGCAATCTTGATTGCACTCTCATTGTCGCAGTAGAGAGGCACACTCTTCATGTTGACGCCGTAGTCCTTGAGAGTTTGCTTCATCCATAGCAATTGAGCATAGCAAGAACCAGCAGCAATGTACTCAACTTCAGCAGTAGACAGTGATACGCAGTTCTGTTTCTTCGAGGACCAACAGACCAAAGATCGTCCGAGGAAATGGCATGTGCCTGATGTTGACTTGCGGTCCACACGATCACCAGCATAGTCAGAGTCTGAATATCCAATGAGATCAAAAACCGAGCCCTTGGGGTACCATAATCCAAGTGTTGGTGTGTGAGCTAGATATCGAAGAATATGCTTCACAGCCTTATGGTGTGATTCCTTCAGTGTAGCTTGAAATCGGGCACACATGCAAACACTAAGCATAATATCTGGCCTAGATGCACATAAATACAATAAAGAACCAATCATGGAGCAGTATACCTTTTGATCGAAGTCAATACCATTTTCATCAGTGCATAGATGGCCATTTGTAGGCATTGGAATTTTGACCCCTTTGCAATCTTGCAAGCCGAATTTCCTTAGTACATCCTTGAGGTATTTCTACTAAGATATGAATATGCCATTGCGCTGTTGACGAATTTGAAGACATAAGAAGAATTTCAATTCTCCCATCATAGACATTTGATATTCTTCACTCATCATATAGGCAAATTCATCACTGTAACGTTGGTCAGTACAGCCAAAGATAATATCATGAACATAAATTTGGCACACAAACAATTCACCATCATAAGATTTAGTGAAAAGAGTAGGGTCAAGTGAACCGGGTTTGAAGCCTTTCTTCATGAGGAATTCCTTCAAAGTATCATACCATACCCGAGGGGCCTGCTTGAGGCCATAGAGGGCCTTATTGAGTCTGAAGACTTTGTCAGGATGCTTTGGATCTTCAAAACCTGAGGGTTGAGCAACATATACTTCTTCCTCAAGCTTACCATTGAGGAATGCACTTTTCACATCCATTTGATATAAAGTGATATCATGATGGTTAGCATAAGCAAGTAATATGCGAATAGCCTCAAGTCTAGCAATAGGTGCAAAAGTTTCATCGAAATCAATTCCTTCAACCTGTGTGTAGCCTTGAGCTACAAGCCGTGCCTTATTCCTCACCACAAGGCCATTTTCATCTTGCTTGTTGCGGTAGATCCACTTTGTGCCAATGATATTGTGCTTGCGAGGATCTGGGCGATTAACCAGTTCCCAGATGTTGTTGAGCTCGAACTGATGTAATTCTTCTTGCATAGCTTGAATCCACTCAGGCTCCAGAAATGCTTCATCTACCTTAGCGGGCTCTGTGATAGAGACGAAAGCAAAGTGCCCACAAAATTTACACAAATGTGAAGCTTTTGAGCGTGTGAGAGGACCTGGAATGTTGATGTCACTGATGATTTTCTCAATCTGCACTTCGTTTGCAACGCGAGGATGAGCGGGTTGTCGTCGAGGAATTTGATCAGCATTTTCTTCAGCACTATTTTCTTCAGGTGCATCAGCATGATGTTCTTCACGTTCTGGAATGATTTCTTCAACAGATTCTTCGGTAGGAATGACATCCTCAGTAGCTTTGAACTTGATAGATTCCTCAGGTGACTTTTCATCTAACACAGAAGGTAGGTGCTCTCTTTGCGAGCCATTAGTTTCATCGAACCGCACATCTACAGTTTCAACAACTTTGTGAAGAACGTTGTTGAAGACTCTGTAGGTGTGCGAGTCCTTTCCGTAACCAAGCATAAAACCTTCATGTGCTTTCGGTGCAAATTTTGAGTTGTGATGAGGATATCTAATCCAACATTTAGCACTGAAGACTTTGAAATAACTCACATTGGGTTTCTTGTCAGTGAGGAGTTCATAAGCAGTCTTCTTGAAGAATTTGTGAAGATATACCCTGTTGATGATGTGGCACGCAATATCAATTGCCTCAATCCAAAAACGACGAGGTGTCTTGTATTCATCAAGCATAGTGCGAGCCATCTCAACAAGAGTCCTGTTCTTGCGCTCCACGACGCCATTTTGTTGAGGAGTATAAGGAGCAGATAACTCATGAGTAATACCAAGTTCATCAAGATAGTCATCAAGACCAGAATTCTTGAACTCAGTTCCATTGTCACTTCTGATCTGCTTGATCTTCACACCAAAGTTGGTTGAAGCCCTCGACGAAAATTGTTTGAAGACTTCCTACACCTCATGCTTGTAAGTGACAATATGCACCCATGTGTAATGAGAGTAATCATCAACAATAACAAAGCCATATAGAGATGCATCATTTGTAACTGCAGAATAATGATTAGGACCAAAGAGATCCATGTGAAGCAATTCAAATGGTCGAGTGGTAGTCATGATTGTCTTTGCTGGATGCTTGGCCTTGGTCATCTTTCCAGCTTCACAGGCTCCACACAAGTGATCCTTCAGGAATTTGACATTCTCAATGCCAATGACATGCTTCTTCTTCGCGAGCGTGTGCAGATTCCTCATGCCACCATGACCAAGTCGTCGATGCCATAGCCAGCCTTCTGAAGCTTTTGCAAGTAGACATACAGCTGGTTGAGGTCCTGTAGAGAAATCAACAATATACAAGTCTCCTCTCCTAAAGCCTTCGAAGGCTTTGGAATTGTCAGCTTCCATGATCACAACACAACGATACTTGCCAAAGATAACAACCATATCAAGATCACAAAGCATTGAGACAGACATGAGGTTGTATCCTAAGGACTCGACAAGCATGACTTTGTCCATGTGTTGACCTTTGAGAGTGCAACCTTACCTAGACCCAATACCTGACTTTTGCCTTTGTCAGCAAAGATGATATGCTTCAAATGAGATGGAGATAAGGGAACATCCATCAATAGATTCTTGTCACCAGTCATGTGATTTGTACATCCACTATCGAGGACCCACTCATTTGCTTTGGGTCGATCATCCTGCAGATGAATTAGTTCATCTTACGAACTCATATACTTCATCAGTGAAGAATATGACATTAATTCATCAGATCAATCTCATCAACCAATAGAACAGATAAAACAGTATGAGGACGTGAGAAATGAGGGTTCATTTCTTCATGATTAGCCTACGTCCTTTCAGGCAATTTCAGGTCTCCAGCAAATTCTTCAGACGATTAAGCACGTCTGGAGACCTGACCCTGCAGAAGAGATTAGTTCTTTTTCTTCACCACCCACATCTGAAGGGGTGTCAAAGAGTTCATCACTCTGCGAGTTCCATACGAGAAAGGTGGCATAGAAGCCAGTCCATTTCTTTTCACATACGAGGAGTTAGGATAAGCATATGTATAAGCAGAAAAATTCTTCGAGGACTTATGAACATAATGATTAGAAGAATAATGCTCATATTCATAGCCCTTAGCTCTTCCCTGTGAAACAGAGGTGTTAGCATGATGATATTCATATGATGACTTTGATCCTTTTGAGGAATTTGATCCACGTGAGGAGTTTGGTCCGTAAGAGGACTTGGATCCATATGAAGAATTTGGTCCATATGAAGAATTTGATCTGGGGTTCCTATTCTTCACAGGTGGTGTCATGATGACATTCACCTGAAGATTTTCAAGGTACCTTTTGGGAACCCAGATTTTCTTCATAGAGGAGCCGTTCCTGCAGTTAGTGCCAACATATCTAGCAAATACTGCACAATTCTGATTTTTGAACAGTTTATAGTTGGCGTCAAATGACTCATCAGCAGAATGAGGAGAATCACATGTATAGCCAGATAGATTAGATGGATCTACTGGAGGTCCCTTTGTAGCAACCCATGAGGTTTTAGGGTACTGCTCAGGCTTCCAATATGTTCCATCAGCATTGATTTTCCTCTCAAAGGCAATACCCTCTTTCCTAGGGTTCCTGTTGAGGATCTTCTTTCTAAGCACATCACAAAGAGTCTGATGCCCTTTGAGGCTTTTGTACATGCCTGTCATGTACAATTCCTTCAACCCTGCATCATCAGTGATACTAGCAATGTCCTCATATGAGGAATTAGTGATAGCAGAGACAGGTGAAGAATTTGTAGCATTAGAAGCATTTGAACATTCAGGTGAAGAATTAGCAGATTCACGTTCAATGCAGTTCAAACATGGAGGAACAAATTCTTCCTGAGCAGCGCTGATTTGTTGAGCAAGTAATGAATCGCGCTCCTTATGAAGATCTTCATAACTCACCCTTAGCTTTTCAAGATCTTGCTTTCTTTGAAGAAATTCATAAGAAAGCTTCTCATGATCAGATAAGAGAGTGTTATGATGACCTTGAAGGTTGTCAAACCTAGACTGAAGTCTCTAAAGATTTTCACACAAGGTTTTAGTGCGATCCATTTCTTCACCCAATATATCATCACTTTTGTCTAGCATGTTTTGAACCTTTTCAAAAGCCTTTTGTTGTTTCACAGCAATCTTAGCAAGTTTAGAATAGCTGGGCTTGAGGTTTTCATCAGATTCATCCTCACTTGATTCAGAGGAGGTATATTTGAGTACCTTGGCACCCTTTGCCATGAAGAAATAGGTGGGAGCGTAGTCATCATTGCCTTCATTAGCCTTGTTGGTGAAGCCATTTTCTTCAGAGTTGAAGATAGACTTGCTGACTAATGCAGTAGCGAGAGCTAGACTCGCCACACCAGACTCGGACTCCTCAGATGCCTCCTCTTCCTCATGTTCCTCAGATTCAGCCTCAGAGTCCATTTCCTTGCCAATGAATGCTCGAGCCTTCTTGGAGCTGCTCTTCTTGTGAGATGAAGACTTTGAGGATTTTGATGATGAAGACTTTGAGGATTTCTTCTTCTTCTTCGCATCATCAGAACTGTAATCCTTGTATTTCTTCTTCTTTGATTCCTTTTCCCACTGAGGACAATCTTGAATGTAGTGACCAGGTTTCTTGCATTTGTGGCATAGCCTCTTCTTGTATTCACTTGATGAGGAACCATTGCTCCTTGAGGATTTTCCAAAGCGACCACGTCTTGAGAACTTCTGAAATTTCTTCACGAGCAGTGCTAGTTCTTGGCTCAGTTCTTCAGGATCACCAAGGCTGCTGCCAGAATCTTCATCTTCAGACTCCGAAACTACCTTGGCCTTCAGGGCACATGATCTGCCATAGCTTGAACCATAGAGATCTCTCTTCTCAGCAAGCTGGAACTCATGAGTGTTTAGCCTCTCGAGGATATCAGCAGGATCAAGTGACTTGTAATCTCCACGTTCTTGTATCATCAGTGCCAGAGTATCAAATGAGGAATCAAGCGATCTCAGCAGTTTCCTCACCACCTCATGGTCGGTGATGTCAGTGGCACCAAGTGCTTGAAGCTCATTTGAGATGTCAGTGAGGCGATCGAAGGTTTGTTGAACATTTTCATTGTCGAGTCTTTTGAAGCGGTTGAAGAGATTGCGAAGAACGTCAACTCGAGAGTCACGTTGTGTTGAGACTCCTTCATTGACTTTGGACAGCCTATCCCAGATAAGCTTAGCAGTTTCCAAAGCACTCACTCTACCATACTGTCCTTTGCTCAGATGGCCACATATGATGTTCTTCGCTTGAGAATCGAGTTGCTTGAATCTCTTCACATCAGAAGCATTCAGAGAAGGTGTGACTAAGGGAACACCATTTTCCACAACATACCAGAGATCGTTATCAATTGCCTCAAGATGCATCCGCATCTTATTCTTCCAGTAGGGGTAGTCCGTCCCATCTAAGGTAGGACACCCAGCAGAGACCTTGATCATACCTGCAGTCGACATAACTAAAACTCCAGGCGGTTAAACCAAAATCACACAGAAAAAGGGAGTACCTTGCTCTGATACCAATTGAAAGTGCGTTATATCGACTAGAGGGGGTGAATAGGCGATTTTTATGAATTCTTCACTGAGGAATTTGCGGGTGAGGAAATTCCTGAGTGAATAACTACTTGCAGCGGAATAAGTACTCAGATGTAAACATAACAGAACACAAGCATGGTCATCATGAAGAAATGAAGACAAGCACAGAGTACAGAAAGCGTAAACACATGATAACACAGGATGAAGACAATCAGACTGAAGAAATTGAATTGAGGAAATTGAGAAAGTCTTCAGTCAAAGTCTTCAAAATAGATATGAACAAGTGCACAACACAGTAATGAGGAAATGGAAGAGTTGAGGAAATAGAACCAGTAGGCTTGGTGAAGATAATGATTTGGTAGACCAGTTCCAACTGCTGTGACAGTTGTACGTCTGGTTGGAGCGGCTAGGTATTTAAACCTGAGGACACACAGTCCTCACCGTATTCTCCTTGAGCTAAGGTCACACAGACCTCGCCCAATCACTCGTGATAAGTCTTCAGGTGACTTCCAAACCTTCACAAACTCGGTCACTCGGTGATCCACAATTTCCTCTTGGATGCTCTAGACCATGATGCCTAACCATCTGGAAGATGCACAGTCTTCAAAGGTAACAAGCGTCGGATCCACACAGGATCAATCTCTTTAGTGATGCTCAATCACTTTGGGTTTGTAGGTGTTTGGGTTTGGGTTTTCCTCACTTGATGATTTTCGCTCAAAGTCCTCGGAGGATGGGATGCTCTCAAATGACAAGTGTCAGTTTTCTCGGAGTAGCCAACCAGCTAGTTGTTGTAGGGGGCGGCTATTTATAGCCTAGGGAGCAGCCCGACATGATAAGACATAAATGCCCTTCAAAGATATGACCGTTAAGTGGGTAGATATTTTGGGACAGCTGGCGCATAGCACAGCGACGGTCGGAATTTTGATGCTCAATTTCTCAGGGCTATCATGTTCCTCACTCTGTAGGCAATCCGCACTGGCGAATTCCTAACTCCTCAGTCAGAACAAATTCCTTAGAGACCAGAAGAACTTCGTCTCTATCACTAAAGAAATTGACTGAACTGTAAGAGATTTCCAATGGCTTCACTCGAAGGGATTGGTAGGTGTAGGATTTTGAGTTGAGCATCACATGGAAATTTTTCCTTAGTATTTCCTCGACCCCCTTTAATAGTACGGTGTTTCCTATGACTCAAGAAGAGAAAATGAAACTACGAAAACAAAAGTCTTCACGCTTCATGTTCCTCGTATGAATACCAAGTCTTCAGGTCACACCAATTTCTTCACTTTCAAAGTCTTCAGAAAACCAAAATCTTCAGTCGATGATATTCATTTTTAGGGGTCGACTTTCTCTGTAAATATCAAACTCCTCATAGACTTATATACATGTGTACACTCATAAACACATTAGTCCCCTAACCTATAAGTCGTGAATACACCAAAATCACTAAGGGGCACTAGATGCACTTACAATCTCCCCCTTTTTGGTGATTGATAACAATATAGGTTAAGTTTTCAACGGGGACAATCATATGAAGTGTAAATACTAATATTGAGGAATTTGATTGCAAGATATAGAAGAACTCCCCCTGAAGATGTGCATAGTGAGGAATCTGCTTTTGAAGCAATGCACACTTGAAGATTAGAATCATGGAGATCCCCCTATATCTTGTAAATCATACACGCATTTGACAAATAATATGAAGAATTTGAAATGCATGATGAAATATGGTGACTGATGTAATTCAGCATGCGCGCATTAGCATTAACGAGGAATAAGCATGCAGAAAATCTCAGCGAAAGTATCAGACCACCATAGAGTTTAAGTTTACAAATCGATCCAGCAAAGACTTCAAAAGAACGAGAGTTGTAACTTAGCAAAAAAACGCCCATATAGGTAGACCCGCTTGAAGACTAACTCAAATTTCTCCCCCTTTGTCATCGAATGACCAAAAGGATCGAAAATGAGGACTAACGCCCCCAAACCAATAGTAACAACATCCTTTTCACAGTCTATCCTAGCATTAACAGTATTCAAGAAGGGTCTACCAAATATGATGGGACAAAAGTTATCTTGTGGGGAACCAAGTACAAGAAAATCAGCAGGATATTTAACTTTCCCACACCAGACTTCAACATCTCTAACAATCCCAATTGGTGAAATAGTGTCTCTATTAGCAAGCTTAATTGTAATCAATTTCCTCCAACTCAGCAGGTGCAATATCATGCATAATTTCTTTGTATAAGGAATGAGGTATTGCACTTGCACTAGCACCCATATCACATAAGCCATGATAGCAATGATCTCCTATTTTAGTGGAAATAACAGGCATGCCTACAATAGGTCTATGTTTATTTTTAGTATCAGGTCTAGCAATTCTAGCAGCTTCATCACAGAAGTAAATAACATGCCCATCAATATTATCAGCCAAGAGATCCTTAACCATAGCAATACTAGGTTCAACTTTAATTTGCTCAGAGGGTTTGGGTGTCCTAATATTACTTTTGTTGACCACAGTTGAAGCTTTAGCATGATCCTTTATTCTAACAGGGAAAGGTGGTTTCTCAATATAAGCAGTAGGAACGACAGGATCATTATAAGTGATAGTCTTTTCTTCAACTTTAATAGGTGCAACTACTTTTACTTCAATGGGACGATTATATTTAAAACACTTCTCCTTAGGGAGATCAACATGAGTACCAAAGGATTCACAGAAAGAAGCTACTATCTCAGATTCGAGTCCATATTTAGTGCTAAATTCACGGAAAACATCGGTATCCATAAAAGATTTAACACAATCAAACTTAGCTGTCATACCTGACTCCTTACCTTCGTCGAGGTCCCAATCTTCAGAGTTGCGTTTAATTCTTTCCAATAAATCCCATTTGAATTCAGTAGTCTTCATCATAAAAGAGCCAGTACAAGAAGTATGGAGCATGGAGCGATTATTGAGAGAAAGCCGAGCATAAAAATTTTGAATAATCATTTCTCTTGAGAGCTCATGATTGGGGCATGAATATAACATTGACTTAAGCCTCCCCCAAGATTGAGCGATGCTTTCTCCTTCGCGAGGCCAAAAATTATATATATAATTACGATCACGATGAACAAGATGCATAGGATAAAACTTCTGATGAAATTCAGATTTCAATCGGTTGTAGTTCCATGATCCCATATCATCACATAGCCTAAACCATGTCAATGCCTATCCCTTCAAAGATAAAGGGAAGACCTTCTTCTTGATAACATCCTCGGGCATACCTGCAAGCTTAAATAATCCACAAACTTCATCCACATAGATTAGGTGCAAATCGGGATGTAATGTTCCATCTCCAGTAAAAGGATTAGCTAGCAGTTTCTCTATCATACCCGAAGGAATTTCAAAGTAACATTTTCAGTAGGTTCAGTAGGTTGAGGAGAAACTCTTTACTCTACTGGTCGGGGTGAAGATACCCCGAACAAGCCCCTCAAAGGATTACTTTCCATAGTAACAAGTGACAGTAAATTTCAGCACACTATATAAATTTTTCCTTACCAAATTCCACCTACCAAAGGCGCTTCACTCCCCGCCAACGACGCCAGAAAAGAGTCTTGATGACCCACAAGTATAGGGGATCTATCGTACTCCTTTCGGTAAGTAAGAGTGTCGAACCAACGAGGAGCAGAAGGAAATGATAAGCAGTTTCCAGTAAGGTATTCTCTGCAAGCACTGAAATTATCGGTAACAGATAGTTTTGTGATAAGATAATTTGTAACGGGTAACAATTAATGAAAGTAAATAAGGTGCAGCAAGATGGCCCAATCCTTTTTGTAGCAAAGGACAAGCCTGGACAAACTCTTATATAGAGAAAAGCGCTCCCGAGGACACATGGGAATTATCGTCAAGCTAGTTTTCATCACGCTCATATGATTCGCGTTCGTTACTTTGATAATTTGGTATGTGGGTGGACCGGTGCTTGGGTTGCTGCCCTTCCTTGGACAAGCATCCCACTTATGATTAACCCCTATTGCAAGAATCTGCAACTACAAAAGAAGTATTAAGGTAAACCTAACCATAGCATGATACACATGGATCCATATCAGCCCCTTACGAAGCAACTCATAAACTAGGGTTTAAGCTTTTGTCACTCTAGCAACCCATCATATAGTTATTACTTCCCAATGCCTTCCTCTAGGCCCAAATAATGGTGAAGTGTCATGTAGTCGACGTTCACATAACACCACTAGAGGAGAGACAACATACATCTCATCAAAATATCGAACGAATACCAAATTCACATGACTACTTATAGCAAGACTTCTCCCATGTCCTCAGGAACAAACGTAACTACTCACAAATCATATTCATGTTCATAATCAGAGGGGTATTAATATGCATAAAGAATCTGAACATATGATCTTCCACCAAATAAACCAACTAGCATCAACTACAAGGAGTAATCAACACTACTAGCAACCCACAGGTACCAATCTGAGGTTTTGGGACAAAGATTGGATACAAGAGATGAACTAGGGTTTTAGAGGAGATGGTGCTGGTGAAGATGTTGATGGAGATTGACCCCCTCCCGTTGAGAGGATCGTTGGTGATGATGATGGCGATGATTTCCCCCTCCCGTAGGGAAGTTTCCCCGGCAGAACAGCTCCGCCGGAGCCCTAGATTGGTTCCGCCAAGGTTCCGCCTCGTGGCGGCGGAGTTTCTTCCCGAAATCTTGCTTATAATATTTTCCAGGGTAAAAGACTTCATATAGCAGAAGATGGGCACCGGAGGCCTGCTAGGGGGCCCACGAGGCAGGGGGTGCGCCCAGGGGGTAGGGCGCGCCCCCACCCTCGTGGCCAGGGTGTGGGCCCCCTCTGGTACTTTCTTTCGCCAGTATTTTTTATTAATTCCAAAACATGCCTCCATGGAGTTTCAGGACTTTTGGAGCTGTGCAGAATAGGTCTCTAATATTTGCTCCTTTTCCAGCCCAGTATTCCAGCTGCCGGCATTCTCCCTCTTCATGTAAACCTTGTAACATAAGAGAGAATAGGCATAAGTATTGTGACATAACATGTAATAACAGCCCAAAGTGCAATAAATATCGATATAAAAGCATGATGCAAAATGGATGTATCAGTATGTTTGAAAACCTCATTAAATTATCCGCTTCTTTTGGAAATTTTGACACTTGAAAATCCTATAACTATGATTATTTTGGAATGGAGGAGCTAAATTTGAATCTATTTTGTACATGACTATATATGCTATTATGTACAAAATCAGAGCAAAGATTGGTGCCCCCATAATTTAGGTATGATTTACAAATGCCATGATATCGAATTCAAATAATTGAATGGACTTCATGTTGAATTCAATTTTTTTAGACCACCTTAAGTTGAATTCAAATGTATACTAGTTCATAGCTAGCTATTTATAATGTTCATTGTGTAACTTTCGTATGTATAATGTGCTTTGCACACACAACATGAACTATACTCACGTTTATATTCGATTGCTAAAGCGATGCATTGTCTGGAGTTCAAAATACTAACTATGTGGATCGATTATGTCGAATAATAACATAGACATGCTCAAATTCGATAGAATCTAGATGTCTGATGGGTCAATGACCGTTCCTTACGCGAATTGCAAATATCATGATCCCATCCTAATATTTGGATACAATTTATATCTTTAAGCAATGTGTACATCAGTCTTTTACGTGTAGTTTCACTCTCCATCGGTGGTCTCTCACACATGCTCACACACTCTCTCCCGAGGTGTCTTTCTCGCATACATGCTCTCGATATAACCCTCCCTCCCTCTCATAACCATTTACGACTATTTTCACTACCCTTTATCACAAGCACTCTTCCTCTCACAAGCATACACACGCACATCCCCATCGACCCTTTCTATATACATAGACATGCCTACGTGTCTCTTGTACGCACATTATCTTTAGGTCTGTCTCTCACGCATTGTCTCACCTCTTTTCCTAATCGACGAGTATGATTCTAGCAGAGCATTCTGTAGGATGCCCCTTAAAGTTAGGTTGGACGAATAGTAATATCAGAGATAAGGGGTTACCTTAGTCCGAGAACCCAGGGTTACAAATACTAGCCGGCTTTGTCAGTGGACACAGAGTCCTTCACAATTCTGCTATCGTTGTCTTGTACGACAAGTCATCCATGGGTTTCCCTAAATGTGTCACGGGTCGACCAATGTGGCGCAGGAACCGAACCAAGGGCCTCACCTCGACCCACCGGACCTCACGCGGTGACACACCCTCTGCCCCCAGGTCTCGTTATCTTCTCACACCCACACATACCAACACAGACACCACACAAAAAAATCTCCTCGTTCCTCTATCCCCTCCCCCCTTGCATATACACACTCAAGGGAATCTCGCGTCATGACATCATATTAGTCTCTCTCTCTAGACCTCTCTCATTTCTCGCGCTATCTCTCCCACGCCCCTCCCCCCGCCGGCCCCTCTATCCATGCCTCTCTCGAATACGTAATACACACACATACCTCTCTAGGCCCTGCCAAATACATCAACTACACATTCACACATGTTACATCACGTACCCCATTGATCTAAAAAGCCCTCTCTTCACGTTTATTTCGCATACAACATTCCTTTTGAATAAAGTGTGGCCAAAAAATTATTTTAGAATTTCTACATATATACAACATTACAAAGTTATATGGAGGAGTATGAACATTAATTTGTTGCATGGTGCCCACAATGATATTTATTCCACACTGTGAATTTTTATATTTTTATACTATATATAAAGTTAGTCATAATAAAGAGAAACGAAGAGCATCTCTCTCCCCATCACATACACCCCCTCTACGCCCCTTTCACATACGCACACAAACTATCTCCAGGTCCTCTAAAATTAAGCCCCCAGCACATCCACGCATGTTTCATCTTTCTCTCACGATATATACAGTGACGATCATTGTATTTTGGAGCGAAAGCACGATACGTACATTGGACTTCAGAATCCACTCATTACGGTCACCATTTACATTTTGTGGTTATTATACAGTCACGGGCTCACCGTACAGCTCTGTATTTGCTCAAGACACGACTAGTTGACCAGTTAAATGCTCCACGTGCCACCTCTAGTGTTGCATCACATTATCTCACTACCATTGGGCCCACCTGTTGGCTTGTATCTACTCTTCTACACTCTTATAAAAAACAGAGTTGGTGATGATGGTGTGCCTGCCATCCTGCAATATAGGTTGCCCGATTGACGGATAGGAAGGAAACTATGGCAATTTTGCAAAAAGGTACCCACACACCTGTCCACATTTGCAAGTAAGGCCTTCCCTCGTTCATCATTTTCTCTCACAAGATAAACTAGTCATACAAATGCATCTTGATGTTACGTGCAACGCGGGCATCTTGCTAGTAAGAATGAAAACAAACGACAAAAATATTGGACAGTGGTTCGAAGTCATGACCGCGGGCACAGCGGACAAGGTGGCCTTGTATTGGTATGCTGAGCCGTCTGTTTTAACACACAGGAGCTGGTGTGGTGATTATACACACACGCACGCATGCACACGAACTGCATGCACGCAACACTCACACGAACACATGCAGCCACACACGCACGCAACACTCACACGTACACACGCAGCCACGCACGCACGCAACACTCACACGCACGCCTGCATGCACACACCACACGACCAACACACACTCTCACACTCAAGTGCTCAACCTACACGTGCGTGCGCACACATCAGGCCCTGACAGACACATACACAACCAGGTGATTCCCGCGCATGGGTTGGAGTCTTGTCGCGCCTGCGTAAATTTGTGTTTATCTGACCTTTTTCCTATGCGAACTGACAGGTGGGACCCACAAGGAACATGGTCAATTTAACTAGTCAACATGGTGCCACGCAGACTATTTGGCCGGCCAACAGAGTGCAATCCGATGCTGAATGGTGAGCAAGTGACCGTATAATCACCACAAAACGTATATAGTGACCGTAATGAGCGTATTCTTAAGTTCGGTGACCGTATTATGCTTTCTCTCTGTAGGCCCTCCAAAACTACATCTCTACACATTCTCGCATGTTACATCTAACAACTATGCAATACAACACTACTACTACACTCTAACACAATAAATCATATGTGTTTTTAGTTTTACTAGATATCATATTGTTACTTATAATTATTCAGTTTGCATACATTAAAATTGCCTTTGAAATGTATGGCCAGTATCATCTACCGCGCGGGAAAAATCCCGCCCTTTCCTGTTTAATCGGTTTTGTATAGATGGATCGTGCGAAACAGCAAAACTAGAGTACTAGTATACAGTACAAGTGACAGTTCACTGGGCCGCCGTGTCGTGTACTCCTTCGTCGTAAGAGTGGAGCGCTCGCTTTCATAAATGTTCTAGTCCCTTTCGCCGACATGTGGGACATCAAGCTACCGGGTCCACGTGCCATACCGAAATACAGTGCAGAGCAGCAGGGGTGAAGCACCCCAGTCATGGCGCAGGCGTAGTAATGAGCAATGAGGCGTCAAATCAGAAAGCGGCACCTTTCCCGGAGTTCAGTTGGAGGGACGAAGTAATAATAATGCTAGTAAAAAAAGAAGTTGGAGGGACGAAGCAACCATCATTTCACTCATTGCTGAATCCGCTTCTCCCTCATCTTCTTCAAGTTAACCACGTGTTGCTTCTGCCGTTGTTCTGCCTCATGTGGGACGCGGATCGGCTTGGTAAAGCACTGACACGTCGGACGTCATGTTAGCAAACCGCCAGGCCAACGTCCTCTAAAAATAAGAAACCTCCCCCGCCATCCGCGTGGCAAAATCACCTCCTTTTTACTAATCTTGATTCTATAATTTTTTAGATCAATATAATTGAGATTTGTATAGACAGCACACTGGGGCAAAACCAAGTGGTACGGTTAAGGGCATCCACAATGTGTAGCCAAATGTGAAAATAGCTTTTGTCATCGATGGGAACCATTTTGGGACGGTGCTGCCAAAGCCAAAAAGATGGAGCCGAAGCTCCCTGATTGATTGATTGATTGAAGGAATAGAAAAATGCAACGTCTCTCCTCTTTCTCCCGTGCTTGGACGCATGTACAGTATAGAGCACAGAGTCTACTCCCCTCTCCCTTCTATCACAAATCACAAAGCAGTGAGGCGTCAAATCACAAAGCACGGACGAAGCAACCATCATTTCAGTCTTCGCTGACTCCGCTTCTCCATCGTCTTCTTCGAGAAACCACCTCACCGCACTAAGCTGGACGGTCGACGCTATTGTGTACTAGTAGTACTAGTACATTTACGCGTCCTTTGGTTCAACGGACTTCCTGAATGCAAATAAGGCGGTTGTCTCGTCTTGCAGGCGGCACTTGCGAGTGACTTACTGTGGTCTCCCTTAATGGTGTTCTCCGTCAAACGCACTTCGCCAAACCACAACGTTCGAGATATCGTCGACGTCACCGCAATGGGGAAGGAAGTCAAATAGTTACTACCTCCATTTTTTTGTACACCAGGTCAGTATATCAAAATTACAATTTACAAAAGGCCACTAACACTAATCGAGGCAAAATTGATGGGGTTTGCCTCGTACTAGCAACCAATGACATTAATATACCCTTGCATGCATGCGGAAGTGAGAAGGTTTGTTTGCATGGCGCTGCATTAATCAAGCGATGAGGAGTGAGATGGTTAGCTCTTTGGGCTTTGGAAAAAAATACGCATTAATTGACACGTCAAACGAAGATTTGTATCGAACCGCACCCTCACACGGTCGCTCCTGCACGCCGCGGTCGCACCGCACCCTCACACAGTCGCTCCTGCACACCGCCAACCCAACCAAGGGAACGCACCCTCACTGACACGTGCTACCGCTGACAGATAATTTTCGTTCATACATTATGTTTATCCAACCGCATGTTGGGGTGGATCCGTATGGCCCATGCGGTGGTCTATTGGGGAAGAAGAAGAGGTGAGGAAGAAGGGTTAGGAGACGTAGGATATTCATCCAACCGCCTAAAATGGTAGACTGACCCAAATGATAAAAGTCAGGCGACTTGCATAACAATATATGTTTTTACACAGCAAAAGATCCCTAAAAACAACAACATAAAGAAAAACTATCACTACTCGTCGTCTTTGGCTGCCGGCGCTAACTAGCCATAGCTGCCGACGTGTGTCTCTGCACCATGGTTGTCCTCGGCCTCCAGCTACTCGTTCATGCGGAGCGTGCGGGCGCTCTGCATGGACGAGAGCACCGCCCGGTTCAAGTCGAGGACGTCCGGTTCCGCCTGCAGGAGGGCCTCAATGGCAGCGGCATCCGCACGCTCCACGTCGAGTTGAGCCTCCGCCGCCCGGTTCAAGTCCAGGACGTCCGGTTCCGCCCGTAGGAGGGCCTCGATGGTAGTGGCATCTGCGCACTCCGCGTCGAGTTGAGCCTCCGCCGCCCGGTTCACATCCACGACATCCGGTTTCGCCTGCAGGAGAGCCTCGATGGCAGCGGCATTCGCGCGCTCCACGTCGAGTTGAGCCTCTGCCTCCCGGTCCTCCTTTAGTATCGCCAGGTTGAACCGCTGGTCCACCTGCACCATGGAGGACCCGGACGCCGGCACGAAGTCGACGTCCATCGTCTCATAACCATCAGGGGCCTTCTGCGCCGCGATCTCCGCCATGAACATTGGATCGGCTTCCTCTTCCTCGTAGCTTGGCTCCAGAGAACTCGGGGATTGGCCCGCCGCAAAGCGAGCTTGGGAACGGAGGCCTGTGGAGCCGACCGCCGCCGCGATTTCTGCGCGGCGCTCTGGCGTCAGCATCTTGTAGTACGTGATCTTGCGGCGCACCATGGCTTTCCGCCGAACTAGGGGACGCTTGATGCGGGCTAGGGGATCGAAAGGTGGGGGAATGGGCTGGAGAGGAGGTGTGGTTTTGGGGCAGTAGCTGGCGTAGGCCGAGCACCGAAGGTTCTGGTGTGAATAGTGGTTTCGGCCGAGCAGCGAAGGTCAATCGGTTTTTACTATACATCGCTCTTGTCGCGTTCCCGTTGCACCCCGGCACGCTGGACACTCCACGTCGTTCACCAAATGGAACGCGCTTCGTCTTGCATTTTCGCTCGCTTGTGGGACCGCAGTTGAGAGCAAACCGACGTCCCTCCCCCTCCCCCGCCCGCGTCATTTATACTACCACTCCCTCCATTTTATGCGGACTAAATTAAAATAGAGGGAGTATACTACGGATGAGGATCCCCTGACGTGGCCGAACCCATTGAGTAACTGACATGCGGGGCCTAGCAAGCATGGGTCCGCCAGTAAGTGACCGAAAGGGAGGGTAAGGCAGGGATCCTACGTTAGAGGATCCACTTCCACTACTACTCCCTCCTTCCATCTACAGGGCCTAATGCGTTTTTCGAGGCTAGCTGTGACCAAATGTTAGAGTAATAATATATGACATGCAACTTACACAAAGCATACGGTCAAATTCGTATGTGAAAGGAGCATCCAATGGTATAATTTTCACATTGTACATCTCATGTACTATTAATATTGTCAATAGTCAAAGGCGGTTTTGAAAAACGCATTAGAGCATGGTTAATAATATAGCCAGTCGATGGCTAAAAGGAACTGCCATGTCATCTATAGCCATCATCTATATGCACTCATACAATAGTGTGGGCTATAAGGTTGGCTCTTTCCCTCAAAAAATAATATAAAAGGTTGGCTATTGTATTAGTACTTTTTTCCATCTCCTCTCTACTATCTCTTTCTTCATATTTATTGTATTTACCTAGGAATGCGTATATACCTAGGCTCTTGCATGAGAGCTCACTCCCCTTAAGTACCATGTAAGTTGGCTCTTAATGGCTATTAGGTTGGCTCTAAGCATTTAATATTTGCATGAGCAAGGTATATGATTGGAAGAGAGTTGCATGCATAATTTTTTTTTGATCTATGTGTTATGGCCGGGCTGTAGAATATGAGAGCCCGCTTCACTCTCTCTCCTCTCTTCTCACTCCTCCAAGTAGGATTTTAATGACATGACAAGTCTTATAGCCTGCTGACTAGGCCTTATTAGACTTGCTCTTAGGCCCTATATAAATGGAAGGAGGGAGTACTATGAGCACTACATACTCTACTACAGATGTTGTCAGTACTCCACTAGTACTATTGGACAGGGAGCTTAAAAAAAGTTACTATTGGACTGGCTATACGTGGCGAACTCCTAGTAGGAAGAGCATGCACGAGAACAAGCACATTCACGTGGTTGAAAACAAATTGGAAACCATCTCTGTTTGAATACAAATCTAGGAGTACGTACGAATCTAACAATATTGATTGGGCGTTGTTTAATGTTGACACTTTTTCTGTAAGTTTGATCAAAGTAGAGATACTTTGACTACACATAAAACTTATATGTAAACTAGAAAGGATCGGAGGGAGTATATTGTACGTTCAAAAGCGAAACGAACATTGAATACCCTCTATATATGATTTGCGGATGCTATGGTCACCGGTTCAAATTTTTGAATCCACCTTAGGTATCACACATGCACCCACTCGTTTTCTCTCGATTTCATCTCGGAGTCCGGTGATCGATGGAAAGAGGACTAGGGTGGGTACAATACGTTTGTTTCGCTTATGAACGTACAATATACTCCCTCTAATCCCCACAAACCCCCCTCCCCCGTGGGTCATTTCTATCATTCTATCATAGAAACAGACCAAACCTTTATCTCCTTGCATGACACACAATTGATCTCTCAAACATCAATCCATCTCGTCAAGATGTGTCGGGGCATGAACCGAATGGGATGTCAAAACTAAGATGGGAAGCAACACGTAGTGGAGGCAAAGTGAAACTTTAAACGAACCGTTTGTTTGTATGCATGTCGTACAAATTACAACATTGCAAATACAAGCGAATGATACTCGGCGGAATGTTCAAATGACGCATGCGGGAGGATGGACTCGACCGGAGGGCGGCATGATCGATGGAGAAGAGGGTTGGAGACGAATGAGAAATAAGGAATGCCGCATGATTATACTTGAATGACTCAAATAAACAATAAGTTGTCTCGTTTTCCCTTCTGTCTTGGTCACGGAGTAAGATACTCCCTCTGTTTTTATTTACTCTTCATATTAGGTTTGACTGAAGTCAAACTTCATAAAATTTGACCAAGTTTATAGAAAACTAGCAAGATGCCCATGCCTTGCACGGAACATCAAGATCTTGTGGGAGAAAAGGGTGAACGAGGGAAGGCCTTATCTGCAAATGTGGAGAGGAGTGCGGGTAAATTGTCATAGTTTCCATCCTATCCGTTAGATATAGATCGGACGGCCTATATTGCAGGATGGCAGGCACACCATCATCACCAACTCTGCTTTTTATGTACACTAGCAAGATGCCCGTGCGTTGCATGGAACATCAAGATGCATTTGTATAAGTAGTCTATCTTGTGGGAGAAAAGGATGAATGAGGGAAGGCCTTATTTGCAAATGTGGAGAGGGGTGTGGGTATCTTTTTGCAAAATTGCCATAGTTTCCTTCGTATCCGTCAGATATAAATCGGACGGACTCTTATAAAAAACAGAGTTGGTGATGATGGTGTGCCTGTCATCCTGCAATATAGGCCATCCGATTTATATCTGACAGATAGGAAGGAAACTATGGCAATTTTGCAAAAAGGTACCCACACACCTATCCACAAATGCAAATAAGGCCTTCCCTCGTTCATCCTTTTGTCTCACAAGATAAACTAGTCATACAAATGCATCTTGATGTTACATGCAACGCACGGGCATCTTGCTAGTAAGAGTAGAAATATGAACATTTACAATAGCAAATATATATGATGTGAAAGTATATTCAATAATGAATCTAATGGTATTGATTTGTTATTCTATATGTTATTATTTCTATCTATGAACTTTGTCAAAGTTTACAAAGTTTGACTTTGAGCAAAGCTAAAATGCGGAGTAAATAAAAACAGAGGGAGTACGCAGGGACTAGTATAGTTACTACTGCCGGAACATGGTAAGTTGGACCCCTAAATGCGGGCACGGACCGGGAACACCTCAATTATTCTTTCAAATAGTCGGACACCTACATTTAGCACACCATCCGGCTACTTAATCAAGTGTTACGCTTCACTACTTGAAAAGGAGAAGGGTGGCACCGTACCCAAAACCACCACACTTGGGGCTAGGGTAACAACTTGGTACTGTACCACATTTGAACCCGGGCACAAAAACCACATGTTCTGCGCCTAATGCGCAACGCAGAGCACTGACGCTCGAATATGGCCGGGAAAACAGGGAAACCGACATGTGGGGCATACCTGTCGGGACGATGTGGCACAGACT
Organism: Aegilops tauschii subsp. strangulata; assembly: GCF_002575655.3. Taxonomy (NCBI): domain Eukaryota; kingdom Viridiplantae; phylum Streptophyta; class Magnoliopsida; order Poales; family Poaceae; genus Aegilops; species Aegilops tauschii. The sequence continues at coordinate 506,631,411 of NC_053041.3, forward strand.
AGTCCAATGGAGGAGCTGGCCCACGACCTCCTCGCCACCGGCAACCGTTCATGTGGGTCATGGGGGCCAGCAACGTGGCGCAGCTCCCGCACCGCCTCTGGATAGGGCGACCGCGGTGAGCGACACGCTCATCGTCGCTGGACACGGTCAGTTTCAGTATGTCGAGGGTGGCGTTAGCGCCGTGGCACGACCAGCAGATCAACACCCGGCTCGTCGAGGATGCACGGGGCGCCGAAGTGCGTGCGCGCAGTGACGCGTCCGTTGAGTGGTGTAGCACAGCCAACTGCATCCCCAGGACCTGAGACCATGCTGGTCGTCTTGCTTTTTCAATGACATGTGGGGTCGCATGTGAGCAAAGGGCATCTCCAATGTTGCCACGACCGCAGCTGACTACCCTGGCACACCAAAAACCCTCGTCCCTCGCGACGTCGCTTGGTGCATTCCCAGCCGGCGCCAGCTGCCCGCATTCATGTCGTCCGTCCGTATGCCATCGTTAAGAGGCTCGGTGCCCGAGGAACAAACTCCGGTGACTTAATGACGGGCCCGAACGCTTTGGCCTCACCGGAATGCGCTACTTAAAGCGGCAATGCCCAGCTAACCTCCACACCATAGCGCATCGTCCTGCTACCTGGCACCACATCCACCATGACCGTGAGCGCGAACGCTCTGCGGGAGAGCTTTGTCTTCGGGGATGAAGCTCGAGGTCGCCGCCCTCACTCAAGTCGCCGCTCGCGACGCAATAGCAGCGTAGCCGGACGCGGGCGCGACCACACAAGTGGTGGCCACGATGGCGGCCGACGATGGGAGCACCGTCAGCCACGCGTCCTACTTGCCGACGTCCAACATCCGGCACCGCCGAGGTCGGGGACTCCTCTGAGGATGAGTAGGGCATGGGAGGTGGCAGGGCATGGTGTGCCAACTGGTCGGTCTGTCTCCCGTGTTCTACTCTTCCTCGCCGGAGACCGCACCTTCGTCTTGAACCCCGCCCCGTACATGGAGATCGCAGATGGAGGACATCGGTCGCCGCCGTAGAATAGGTTTAGGGTCGGGTTTCTTTTATTTTTCTATCCTATAAAAGTTTGAAATGTAATGAAAATCTGCCGTGTTTGCATTAATCTCGGCCGGTGTATATGAACTTTCACAATAATGTAGTATATTGTAGGAGTACTAGCAAGATGCCTGTGTGTTGTACGGAACATCAAGATCTTGTGGGAGAAAAGGATGAATGAGGGAAGGCCTTATATGCAAATGTGGAGAGGAGTGCGGGTAAATTTTCATAGTTTCCTTCCTATCCGTTAGATATAGATCGGACGGCCTATATTGCAGGATGGCAGGCACACCATCATCACCAACTCTGCTTTTTATTTAACCGAGACAAAGCTAACATGCGAAGTAAATAGACACATAGGGTCTACATACACAATTTATCTTAGGCACTCCAATAGTACGTCCACTACACATTCACGCATTTCACATCTTTCTACATCTACGAGAACCTACGAAAGGGTTAACGTAAATTGCCTCTCTCTCTCTCCTCCCTGATTTTCATGGTGGTGGTCCCCTCCCTCCCCCCAATCTACAATCAATAGCTCACATGTTTCACATTACGTTAACTACATAACTGGGATTACGTAGGTGTAGCATTACTCGTCCAAAAAACCCAACTAAGCCAACCTCCCAGCATATCGCGCGGGAAAAGACCCGGCCGCGCCGTTTTAGTCGGGATTACCGGATTACTAGTAGTAGTATCGATGGATCGCGCGAAGCACCAAGTTTTTTTGAGGGGGCGAAGCACCTAGTTTAAAAGGAAAAAGGGGGTACACTCACATCACCCATGTCGCGGTCGCATTGCACCCCACACACGTTCGGTCCTGCACACAGCTCACGCAAATGGAACGCGCTTCGGCTTGCCTCTTCACTGACACGTGGGACTGCACTTGGAGAAACCGACCATGCGCCAAACTCCCCCCACCCACCACACGAACCCCCCCCCCCCCCCCAAAAAAATTTTTTTTGCCCCCAAATCCCAAATTCAACCGCCCTTCGGCCAACTAGCAAATAATATTCCCCAAACCCCCCTCCCCCTCCACTCCATTCGCTCTGCCAAAGCCGCCCTCCCTGCCGCGCCGATATGTCGGTGCCGCGGTTCGTCGAGGGGACGCACGGCGATCCTCTCGCTCCCACAGTACGCTCTCGTAGACTGTCGTCCTCGAGCCGCGTCACCACCGCTGGCGACGTTCTTGTGGAGGCGCACGGCGGTCAGCGCCGGCACCGCTGGCGACATTCGTGTGGAGACGCGCGGCGGTCAGCTTCTCCCACGATACGCGCATTCTAGACTGAGGCCCCATGCATGTCGGTGTAGCGCTGAATGTTAGCTGATAGACGCTGTTAATCTCACTGTTTGCTGAAGTAGTTTACAGTCAATATGCTCTGCTTAAGAAGCTTCCTTGCCCTGTTATGCACTCAATCTGCTTAGCTGAGATGGCATGCCAAGCCCGATTAGTTGCTAAAATATCCTGCCATATATTTATTGTGACATAGATTGCCATGGTCTAGTAGCCAATCTGTTAGGTGAAATAGCTCTACACCATTTTATACTCGATCTTTGTTGCTGCGATGGCCTTCGATAGTTCGATGGTTGTGTGCTCGGACTCATTGACTGCTGAAACAGCCTGCCATAATTTAGCACTCAAATATGTTTGCTGAATTAGCTTTAAATACATTTCGTTACTTAGATCTGCTCGTCGAAATATCTTGCCATAGCTTTAGACATCGACCTAGGTATTTTTTCTGGACTTCATAAAAAAGCATATATGTTTTTCCTGTAATATCTAGTAGAAGAACTAATTTGTATGTCTAACAGATGGACATGGATAACTTTTGCTCGAAGATTCTCCGCTGCATATGTCGAGGGGGTTGAAAACTTGATGAACTTTATCAAAGCTGAGTATGGTGGTCCAAAATCAGATGTGCTCTGCCCGTGTAGCAGTTGTATGAATTCAGTTACAAGACCCCAGTCAACTATGCAAAATCATCTACACTTGTATGGGATGTCGGTCATATACTAGGTGGGTTCATCATGGTGAAGCTGTGAACGTCAATGTTACTGACTACATGGAAGCAGCAGATCACCATCTTGATCTGCCTGATGCTCAGGTGGAAGAGGAGGAGGAGGTGGTGGTGGCGGAGCCAGTGAGTTTGACCAACATTGAAACAATGCTACGAAATGCTCGTGCATTTCGTGAACTTTCACCTACAGAAGAAAAATGGTGGGCCCGCATGTTGGAACAATGCAACGTGGCTGTCACCCCAGGAAATAAGCTGTCAGTATTCTCAGCTATGGTCATGTTTCTTTAGGTGAAGACATGTGAGCGGGTGAGCAACAAATCATTCGATGCGATGTTGGCTGCTTTCCGCAAAGCTTTCCCAGATGCGTCTGAGCTGCCACACACCTACAGTAAAATGAAGAATTTCCTTCGTGCAGTTGGAATTGGATATGATATGATCCATGTTTGTAAGAATAATTGTGTTCTGTTCTGGAAGGATTATGCCAACTTAAGTGAATGCCCGAAATGCAAACCATCAAGATGGAAAGATGGCGATGCTGTGAAGAGGATTCCTCATAATGTTCTGAGATATTTTCCAATTATACCAAGATTGTGGAGGTTGTTTCATGATGCTGAAACAAGAGAGGATGTACTATGGCATTCTAGGAACTAGGAGTACAGAGGTCGGAATGTAATGAGCCATCCATCTCATGGTAGTGAGTGGCAAAGCTTCAATCAGAAACATAAAAAGTTTGCTGCTGACCCGAGAAACATTAGACTTGGCTTAGCTTCAGATGGATTTAACCCATTTGGCCACGAGAGCGCCACATATAGCATGTGGCCAGTGCTTGCTATCCCTTACAACATGCCTCCAAATGTCTGCACCAAAGAATCAAACTACATGATGGCCTTGATCATCCCAGGTCCAAAAAGTCCTGGAAAGGATTTTGATTTATTCATGGAGCCTCTTGTGGAGGAACTTCAACAGCTATGGAGGGGTGTTCTCACTCGAGACCTATATAGAAGTCCACCAACTGATTTCTTTCTGCGTGCTGTTATAATTTGGTGCATCCATGATTATCCGGCTTTGGGCACTATGTCAGGGCGAACGACACATGGTTACAATGCATGTGTTCGATGTGATAGGAATCCGCTGTCATACGCAATATTTAGCAAGATCTGTTACATTGGACACCGCCGTTTCCTTGCCAAGGACAAGCCGCGTCCTACAAAATACCAAAGACACGTGTTCAATGCAAAGCATGAAAACCGCGATGCGCCAAAGAGGCTCACCGCCGATGAGTTGCAAGTGGAATTAGAGAAGATCAGGCATATTACACCAGGAAACCATCCTGGTAATGGTAGCGGAAAAAGGAAGTGTGGTAGGGCAGAAGAGAGATTACTGTTTACCCGCAGGTCCACTTTGTGGGACGTGGAGTATTGGAAAGATTTGGATCTGCGGCATAATCTTGATGTGATGCACATCGAGAAAAATATATGTGATAGCATTATCAGCACACTTCTTAATATTGAAGGCAAGACGAAAGATACCTTAAAATCTAGGATTGATTTGACACACCTGGGTATCAGAAAGGATTTGCAGGTGCAAGATGAAGGTAAACCACGGGATATGGCACCAGCTGTGTACGTCTTGGACAAGGCAAAAAGAAAAGAATTCTGCGAGGTCCTGTCACGTGTGAGATTCCCACATGGATTTGCTTCCAACCCTGAAAGGAGAGTCAGTGTAGATGGAAACAAGGTACGAGGGTTGAAAACTCATGACTGCCACGTCCTACTTCAAAGGGTTTTACCTGTTATCCTTAGAGGATTGGGCCGCCCTAACTTATACAGAGCAGTTGCAGAGTTGGGACAATTCTTCAGGGAACTCTGCAATAGAAATATCAGGGTAGATGCTTTGGAGCGTCTTAGAGACAAGATACCAACTATCCTATGCGACCTTGAGAAGATATATCCTCCAGCCTTCTTTGATGTGATGGTGCATTTGGCTGTTCATCTACCTGATGAGGCACTACTTAGAGGTCCAGTACAGTATGGCTGGATGTACCCTATTGAAAGGCGGCTCGGCACTTTCAAGGGCTATGTTAGGAATAGAGCTAGACCCGAGGGTTCCATTGCAGAGGCCTGCATTGCTACAGAAGCGTTGACATTCTGCTCAAAATACATTGAAACAGTTGATCAGCTTAGCAAAGAGGTGGGTGAAGACAATCCCAGGCTCAATGTTTTCGATTATTCTGTTCGAGTTACACGGAAGAGTCGACAAGAGGACAAACCTAAAGATTTGGACAAAATGGTTTGGTATGTGTTGAATAACTGTCCTGAGATACTACCTTATATCAAGTAAGTGCTAAGTACTGCAGCTTATACATCGTAATCTACTAAACTTGCAGCACATTCTTATATATTTAGATGTTTGACGCAATCACTATCAGCATCTACAAAGAGGAGTTACTGCCGTAAAATCCAAGAAACATTGACAAACTGGTTATGGCAGGATTTGTGAAATGGTTCAAGAGCCATGTAAGCTTTTGAATTGCACTGTCAGTTTTTTTAATATATTGAGTACATAAGATGATCAGCTTGTATATTTTCTAACCATAGGTTAAGAAGATGCGGGAGGATGGGCAGGCAGTTGATGATGCCCTTTACGCACTAGCAATGGGTCCTGATACTCGGGTAAGACATTATGAATCTTGCGTTGTTGGAGATGTGCGCTACAACACCCTTGCACGCGACGAAGGTAGGAAGACACAAAACAGTGCCATCATGAGCACGGAAACGTACGGCAGAGAGACAACTAAAATGTATGCTAACATAACAGACATTGTTCAGTTGTAGTATATCTCCACTTTCGAGGATCATCGGTGTGTGGTTCTGTTGTGCTGTCGTTGGTATAACCTGTTTTCCAGGATCGCAAAACCCAGAGCTGATGATTATTTAAAATCCATCAATGTCAAGGCGGCGTACCAGAACAATGAGCCTTTTATTTTGGCAAATCAAGCAACACCGATATTTTTCTTGGAAGACACATTTGCACGTAGTGATCACTGGAGAGTATTACAAAGGTTTGAGCAGAGGAATTCGTTTAATGAAGTTCCACAACAAGATGATGCTTACACTGCTCCTGATGTACAAGATTCCATAGATGTTCCTAATATCTTTGAGAACCATCACGTCAATGACGCTGGCGAAAAGATTGCCTATTGTGCTGTGGACATACAAGAGTTGATCAAGAAGAAGCCAACATTCGAGGACATTGAGGATGAAGAAGAAGATGACACTCTGGGGAATTATGATTCAGACTGATACACATGGCGAAGATGTTGACGCTTCTGTTGCGGATGATGATTAGATTGCTTTTGTTGTATTTGCCTGTCAGAAGACGTTTTTCTATCTACTATGTGAAATTGTGTTTGCTATGACAACTAAAACCTGATGAACGTGTTGTTTAGTATTTTGCTGTGAGAACATCACTTGTTATGTATGTTCATTTGTGTTTGGTGATTGTATGACGACTAAAACATGATGACATTGTTGTTTAGTTGTACTCATATTTTGCTGTGAAACTTGAATTTGATGACATAGTTTGCTGTTGGACTGCAATTTGCTCGACGTCTTCGAATGGGAACAAAGCTGACCCGACAGGGCCTCTGCTAATTTATTTATTTATTTATTACCAAAAGGGCCTATGCTATTTATTTATTTATGAGCAAAAGGGGATACCCCCCCCCCCCGATTTCTGTTAATAGAAATCATTAGATGTTCACAACACTACGCTCAGCCTGCTACACAAGTTTCATTCATTACTAATTTCAGCAAAGTGCTCATGTCATAGCCACTGAATACATCACGAGTGCTACATACACTGCAAATAAAGAGACAATCATCCTACAGAGCACATCGATTTTGCCCATTATCTTCACAAGCTCTTTTATCTCCTCATTGCTGTCAAGGCCGTTCAGCAGCTGTTGCTTGGCCATGATCAGAGGAACTGCATCTTTAACCTTCTGCTCTGCATCTTCCTCTTCTGTCGTTCCTTCAGTTACTTGTCCAACACCCCAACCTGCTGGTATTGGGATTCCTCGGCCAACCAAATAATCAGCGTAGTTGCGTTCCCCCACATCAGCAACTTCCCAAAAATACAAATCACACGAATCTTCCCTTTTCTGCACGAATCAAATTGGAAGATCATCAACCAAACTATTAAAAATATCAGCAACTGAAAGCAGCAGAACAACACTTAAACATATTATTACCCCATGATTTGGGCATTTGTAGAAGACTCGTCCAGGGTTGAGGATTGTGGTTGAGACGCGAGGATGACTCTGCGTGATTTGCAGAAGTGGCACCACACCAACGGTAGCGGGTTGCGATGAGCAACCGGCTGCGGTGCGTGTGCCGGCGGGGGTGTGATGAGACCCATAGGCGATGGTACGGGTGGCGACTTGGCGCATATCTAGTTGTTGCCTGTTGAAGAGCAGGTGGACGAGCAGCCAGCAGACATGGTTGCTGCGGCCGGAGCTTCTGATGCTAGGCAGAGTAAGTAGAGAAGAGGAGAAGCGAACGTTGGATATGTCAGTTTCATTACTTGCAGAGTAGCATAGCACCATATTGTTGGGGAACGTAGTAATTTCAAAAAAAATTCCTACGCAGATGCAAGGTCATGGTGATGCATAGCAACGAGAGGGGAGAGTGTTGTCCACGTACCCTCGTAGACCGAAAGTGGAAGCGTTATGACGACGCGGTTGATGTAGTCGTACGTCTTCACGATCGGCCGATCCTAGTCCCGAATGTACGGCACCTCCGCGATCTGCACACGTTCAGCTCGGTGACGTCCCACGAACTCACGATCCAGTAGAGCTTCGAGGGAGAGCTTCGTCAGCACGACGGCGTGATGACGGTGATGATGAAGCTACCAGCGCAGGGCTTCGCCTAAGCACTACGACGATATGACCGAGGTGGATTATGGTGAAGGGGGGAACCGCACACGGCTAAGAGATCAATGATAAACTTGTGTGTCTATGGGGTGCCCCCCTCCCCCGTATATAAAGGAGTGGAGGAGGGGGAGGGCCGGCCCTCTACTATGGCGCGCCCTGGGGAGTCCTACTCCCACCGGGAGTAGGACTCCCCCCTTCCAAGTAGTAGGAGTAGGAGAGAAGGAAGGGGAAGAGAGAAGAGAAGGAAGGAGGGGGCGCAACCCCTCCCCCTAGTCCAATTCGGACTAGGCCTTGGGGAGCGCGCGGCCTGCCCTAGGCAGCCCCTCTCTCTCTCCCCTAAAGCCCATATACTCCCCGGCGAATTCCGTAACTCTTTGGTACTCCGATAAATACCCGAACCACTCAGAACCTTTCCGACGTCCGAATATAGCCTTCCAATATATCGATCTTTACGTCTCGAACATTTCGAGACTCCTTGTCATGTCCCTGATCTCATCCGGGACTCCGAACAACCTTCGGTACATTAAAACACATAAACTCATAATACCGATCGTCACCGAACGTTAAGCGTGTGGACCCTACAGGTTCGAGAACTATGTAGACATGACCGATACTTCATCTCCGGTCAATAACCAACAATGGAACCTGATGCTCATATTGGCTCCTACATATTCTATGAAGATCTTTATCGGTCAAACCGCATAACAACATACACTGTTCCTTTGTCATCGGTATGTTACTTGCCCGAGATTCGATCATCGGTATCTCAATACCTAGTTCAATCTCGTTACCGGCAAGTCTCTTTACTCATTCCGTAATGCATCATCCCGCGACTAACTCATTAGTTACATTGCTTGCAAGGCTTATAGTGATGTGCATAACCGAGAGGGCCCAGAGATACCTCTCCGACAATCGGAGTGACAAATCCTAATCTTGATCTATGCCAACTCAACAATTACCATCGAAGACACCTATAGAGCACCTTTATAATCACCCAGTTACGTTGTGACGTTTGGTAGCACACAAAGTGTTCCTCTGGTATTCGGGAGTTGCATAATCTCATAGTCATAAGAACATGTATAAGTCATGAAGAAAGCAATAGCAATATACTAAACATCAAATGCTAAGCTAACGGAATGGGTCAAGTCAACACATCATTCTCTAATGATGTGATCCCGTTAATCAAGACAACTCATATCCATGGCTAGGAAACTTAACCATCTTTGATTCAACGAGCTAGTCAAGTAGAGGCATACTAGTGAAACTATGTTTGTCTATGTATCCACACATGTACTAAGTTTCCGGTTAATACAATTCTAGCATGAATAATAAACATTTATCATGATATAAGGAAATATAAATAACAACTTTATTATTGCCTCTAGGGCATATTTCCTTCACATATATAGTCATAGTCTAGGTTTAGATTCGAACCAGCTACAGGAGAACGTCTCTCTTTTTTCTAAAACTCAGCAACATCTCTTTACTAGTACACTAGCTTGTTATGTACGCCTTCTCAAGTCTTTGATTTTCTTTATTTTTTTGTGAGGAAGGAAGGAGGACAAAATTGAGATTTCCTAGGACTCGAACCCAAACCTCTCGGTTGAAAACCAAGGGTGCTAGTCACTTATATGGCGAACGTTTCCTAGGAGTAGGACGGCAGAAGAACGCATTTTCCTCGCAGTTTTAGTTGCGACGCAAGATCGAACGGTCGCAGTTTTGGGAATGTTATCAGGCGAACGAGCCCAGTTTTTCCTTTTTTTCCTATATATAAAAAAGTATGCTACTTGGTGTCAGCTTAGTCAACAAACGATTGTGCCAATCTTGACCGTTGGATTGACATTCAACGTCTGTCGTGCTTCTTCAGTCTCTTCTTCCTCCAGCCGCCAAAGCCAAACCAGCGCTGGCGGGACTGCCTGCTCCCGCCTCCCATGGCTGGCTATGCTGCCACGCACGCATCATGGCCACATCGCACCCTAAAACACTGTGCATCTTCCCCGGCTCCTGTTCGTTCCCGTCCGAGGCCTCACCATCGTCCTCCGTCTTGGTTCGCTCGCCGCGGCGCCGCCCTTTGGTGTTGTCAACATGGTCAACAACCAAGAGGAATAAGGAGATGACTATACATGGTGAGGATGACAGTAGGGACCCAACAGCGCGCGCAGTAATTTTGTTTTTTTGGGACGGAGAAGGGTATCAACTGGGTTGTTCAGGAGCTGTGACCCGTCTAGCACATGACCAGCCCAGTTTGTTTTTTCCTTTCTGAAAATGGCTAGCCCAGCTATTTGGTTTTTTGCAGAATAACCAACGTAGGCCTACTTGTTTTTCTACGCCCCGCTGGGCCGGAAATCTTTCAAGATGAGGAGGGATGCATTTTGCCCAGAAAATGGGCTATAAGTAATAAGAAATGGGCTATAAGTAATATTAAATGGACTGTAAAATTAAAAAATACAGCAAACAGGCAATTAGTTCCAAAATACTTTTTTCTTTCGGATTTTGATATTTTAAATTTCATTGTTTTTGTGCGGGTAAAATTTCATTGGATTTAAATTAAGGTATGTTTAGTTTTTAAATTAATTTGAATCTGGCTAGAAATTACGGGCTGTATGCTGTTTGGGACAGATTTGGAGGCTGACTTGTGGGTCTACTAGGTTGACGTGTACGAAAGGCTTTGTCAACTTAGTCCACAAACGATTCTAGCAGCAGTGATCGTTGGATGTTAATCCAACGGCCGTGCTGCTTCTTCAATATCTGATCTTCTTGCTCCAGCCGCCCAAACCAGCGCCGGTGGGACTGCCTGCTCCCGCCTCCCGTGGCCAGCTGTGCTGCCGCACAGGCCGCACCGCCCCACCCTACTCCATTGCTGGCCAGGCCATTCCTCTACTCACCCACACCTCCTGTTATTTTCCGGTGACAGCAGCCGGACCAGTAAACCCTCGTACTACCCACCGCATGGGCAACCACTGCCGAGTCTTCCCCGGCTCTATGTCGTTCCCTTCCTAGGCCTCGCCGTCGTCCATCGCCCTGGTGTTCTTGGTGCGCCGTGGTCAATGTGGTCAACGAACGACATCCATCAGACGTGGACTGTACATGGAGAGGCTGACAGCTGGGTCCATGGCCGCACACAAGGAAATGCCTCCTTATTACGTGCAAAATAATGATTCCTCCACCTGACATCTGGGACCCACCGGAAGGGCCTCTGTATTTCGCGAAAAAATCGTTTCCCCTGCTGACAGGTCGGACCCACCAGCTATATCTTCGCACGCAAGGAAGTGCCTCCTTATTACGCACAAAAAATGAATACCCCCCTGCTAGCTGGGACCCAGCATAGTGGGAGGCTGACATGTGGGCCTACTAAGTTGACGGGGATGGAGGGCTTTGTCAACTTAGTCAATATGAACGATTCTAGCTCCAGTGACCGTACGATGTCCATCCAACGACCGTAGTGCTTCTTCAACCTCTTGTCTTCTTGCTCCAGCCGCCCAAAGCAACGCAGGTCGTGCCGCCTGCTCCTGCCTCCCGTGGCCGGCTGTGCTGCCGCGGAGGCCTCACCGCCCCCTACTACTCCCACCACTGGCCAGGCCCTGCGGCGATGGCAGCCTCACACCGTAGCCGAACCAGTGAACCCTCGTACTCTCCTCCGCGTGGGCATCCACTGCCGCATCTTCCGCGGCTCCGCGTCATCCCCTTCCTAGGCCTTGCCGTCGTCCACCGCCTTGGTGCTCTCGGCGCGGCGTGGTCAATGTGGTCAACAAACGACTTCCATCGGAAGAGTACTGTACGTGGAGAGGCTGACAGCTTGGTCCACGGCCGCAGCAAGGAAGTGCCTCCTTATTACGTGCAAAATAATGATTCCTCCACCTGACAGCAGGGACCCACCGGACGGGCCACCGTATTTTGCGAAAAAACCGTTTCCCCTCTGACTGCTGGGACACACGAGCTACATCTTCGCACGCAAGGAAGTGCCTGACAGTTGGGACCCACCTGGTCGAAGCGTACGTAGCGTTGTCAATCTGGTTGTGAACGTGTACGTACATACGATCGGTCTGTCTGCAGCCTGCAGAGATGAACCGTGGCCGTGCAAGGAAGGGCACGTGTCGTAGTAGAGGCGCGCACGTGTCGTAGTAGAGGCGCGCACGTAGCATGTACACGTACGTATAGTGGCCAGGGTGCAAGAAAGAAAATACGGCCACGTACATACATACGGGCGGGGTCTCAAACGCCTACTCACGCATACGTACGGCCAGGGCTCGTGTACATGGCTGGGTCAGAACGGAGAAACTGCGTCATCGTCGTGTTCATGGGGAGGCAACGGAATGCGTCGTGTTCATCGGGAGGCAACAGAATGTGTGCTGTTCATTGGGAGCCAACCGGCTTGGATGGAACAGCCGATGGAAACGAGGCCTGGTGTACCGTAGAATGGAGGAAACGACTTTGTGTTCGACCGGCCACGGTCGAAACGGGATCCTGTTCATCGGGAGGGTTCTGGCGTATCGCAAAACGGAGGAAACGGACTTCTGTTGGACCTCCTACAGTCGAAATGGGGTCCTGTTGATCGGGAGGGGTGTGGCGTACCGCAAAACGGAGGAAATGGACTTGTGTTGGAGCGCTACGGTCGAAACGGAGGTCATGTTCATCAGGAGGGGTGTGGCGTACCGCAAAACGGGACTCCACGGGCTACTGTTCATCCACCGTCGACCTCCTCCAGCCTCCACAGGCTACTGTTCATCCACCGTCGACCTCCTCCAGCCTCCACCTGCGACTGTTCATCCACGGGCTCCTGTTCATCCAGCCTCCACCGCGCGCTCCTCCACCGGCTATTGTTCAACCAGCCCTCTCCACAGGGTCCTGTTCAACCACCCCTCCACGGGGTCCTGTTCAACCAGCCCTCCACGGCCCTCCACGGGGTCCTGTTCATCCACCCCCCAACCGGCTCGATCGATCGGGGTCCTGTTCATCCAGCGGCAACACCACGGGGTCTTGTCCATCCAACCCCCCACCGGGAACTTGTAACGCCCATGATGCGGCTATATCTCCCACGTGTTGAGGCACGACTTAGAGGCATAACCGCATAGTGGTTTTGTCGCAAGAAGGGTCATCTTCACACAATCCCATGTAATGAACAAGAATGGGATAAAGAGTTGGCTTACAATCGCCACTTCACACAATACATAAATATCATTCATACATCATCCAAAATACAATCATATAGACCAACTACGGTCAAAATCCAGATGAAAATAAGACAACCCCAAATGCTAGATCCCCGATCGTCCCAACTGGGCTCCACTACTAATCATCAGGAAAAGACACATAGTAACGACCACGTTCCTCGTCGAACTCCCACTTGAGATCGACGCCATCATCTGCACTGGCATCGTCGACACCTGCAACTGTTTTTGGAAGTATCTGTGAGTCACGGGGACTCAGAAATCTCACACCCGCGAGATCAAGACTATTTAAGCTTATAGGACAAGGAGGTGCAAAGAGGTGGAGCTGCAGCGGCAAAAGCATGTATGGTGGCTAACTTACGCAGATGAGAGCGAGAAGAGAAGCAATGGAACGGACGTCATCTAGCAATGACCAAGAAGAGGTCCTGAACACCTACTTACGTCATACATAACACAGACCGTGTTCACTTCCCGGACTCCGCCGAGAAGAGACCATCACGGCTACACACGCACTTGGTGTATTTTAATTGGGTCAAGTGACAAGTTATCTACAACCGGACATTAACAAATTCCCATCTGCCTCATAACCGCGGGCACGGCTTTCAAAAGATAATACCCTGCAGGGGTGTCCCAACTTAGGCCATCATAAGCTCTCACGGTCAACGAAGGATAAACCTTCTCCCGGAAAGACCCGATCAGTCTCGGAATCCCGGTTTACAAGACATCTCGACAATGGTAAAACAAGACCAGCAAAGCCGCCCGAATGTGCCGACAAATCCCGATAGGAGCTGCACATATCTCGTTCTCAGGGCACACCGGATGAACACTACGTACAGCTAAAACCAATCCTCGAGTTTCCCCAAGGTGGCGCTGCAAGTGGCTCTAGTTTGGACCAGCACTCAGAGGAACACTGGCCCGGGGGTTTAAAATAAAGATGACCCTCGGGCTCTAGAAAACCCGGGGGAAAAAGGTATAGGTCGCAAATGGTAAAACCAAGGTTGGGCCTTGCTGGAGGAGTTTTATTCAAAGCGAACTGTCAAGGGGGTCCCATAAATCACCCGACCGCGTAAGGAACGCAAACTCAAGGAACATAATCCCGGTATAACAGTAACTAGGGCGGCAAGAGTGGAACAAAACACCAGGCATAAGGTCGAGCCTTCCACCCTTTACCAAAATATATAGATGCATTATTTAAATAAGAGATATTGTGATATCCCAACATATCCATGTTCCGACATGGAACAAACTTCAACTTCACCTGCAACTAGCAACGCTATAAGAGGGGCTGAGCAAAAGCGGTAACATAGCCAAACAACGGTTTGCTAGGAGAGGATGGTTAGAGGCTGACATGGCTAAAAATAGGAGACATGATATAGCAAGTGATAGGTAGAGAGCATGGCAATAGAGCGAACAACTAACATAGCAAAGATAGAAGTGATTTCGAGGGGTGGTCATCTTGCCTGCAAGATTCTCAGAGTTGTCGAAAGCTTGATCCTCGTAAGCGTACTCGACAGGTTCCTCGTTCACGAACTCGTCTCCCGGCTCTACCCAAGACAAGAACACAAACAAACGGAACCACAATCAACAACGAGAAATGCGCAAACACCATGATGCAAAACATGTATGATATGCAAGATATGATATGCGAGGCATATGCGTGCTCCGGAAGGAAAATGATGAATATGGCAGTAACTTGGCAAACCAAGCATTCCACTAGAAAGATGAGATGATTTCGTTCGAAATCGATATAAAGATCACCGGAATCGGATGCACGGTTTGCAAATGGCAAGCAAAACAAGAATGACACTAATCTGCGATAAACAGCAAGATAGCACTTAAAATGCAACAAGCAACAATGCTACAGCACCCCAACATAGCAACAAAGCACATGGAAGTAATCTAAAGGAGATGCTTGACAAAAGATGAACACTGAGCTACAGCTAGTTCACAACATATCAAGCTCAAACAAGCATGGCAAAAGTTCAAAAGATTACAGGTTCACAGACTTAGTGAAAAACTGGACATGGCAGAAATCAGCATCAGGTAGCAATGTTCAGAGCACGAAATCAACATGCTACAGGAACTTAACATAGCAAAACAAGGCATGGTAGTGTTCTACTAAATTAACATGACAAAAGTCCCTTACTGACCATAAGCCAAAAAGGACCATAAGATATGATGGCAAGCATGTAAACATAGCAAGTTTCGTTATCAGGTTCCAGACTTAGCAGAAAACAGAGCATGGCAGAAATATTAATATGTAGGCCTCTTTGTGAGCTTGATGCACTCACTACAGAGCAATTCATGACAAACCAAGCATACCTACAGCAAGATGGCATGTTTATGAAGCTAACCATGGCAAGAACAATTGCATAGCATGTATGGATCAACTACAATAAGCTTGGCAAAAATGCATATCATGTTAAGAATCTGCCAGAAATATTTTATAGCAAAAGTAGAGCAAGATTGAGTCATGCTATGGGACTCTAAAATTGCAAAAAATTGCAGTAATGGATCAATTACAACTATAGCTACAAAATATCCTTACTAAACATCTCCAAAATATGCATGGATCTCTCTGTAGCATCAAGTTTACATGGCAACAAAATTACAGCAAACAAGGACTTAGAGAAATCACCAAGTCCCTGAAACCAGAAATATTACGGGGCCTACTTTGCATGCTTGTGCTAGTCACCACAGAGATCACAAAAATACATGGACTATACCACTGGAAAGATGGCATGGCATACTTCAAAACACATGTAGAGCTCATGCTCAAAAGATGCACAGATTAAATGATACAAAAATGACAAATCTCAAAAGATGCACAGATTAAATATTACGGCGCCGGAGGAGGGGGGCCGCCGGCGGGGGCGGCGGTCGCCGGCGGGGGCGGCGCCGGCGGGCCTGCGGGCGGCGGCCGGAGCCCAAGGCGCGGCGGCGGCGGTGATGGCGGCGGCGGCGCCCGGCGGTGATGGCGGCGGCGGCGCCCGGCGGGGAGGCGAGGCGGCAGCGGAGGAGACAGGCCGGAGGGCCGGCGGGCGGGCCCGGCGGGCCGGCGGGGTCCGGGCGGCGGCGGAGCGATGTGGCGCGCCGCGATTCGTCGGTTGCGGCGGCGGACGGGTCCGGCCGACGGCGGACGCGTCCGGCGGCGCAGAGGGAAAAACTTAGGGTTTCGTCTGAGATTTCGTTTTTCGGGATGCCCACTTATAAATAGGTAGAGGGAGCTAGGAGACTCCAAATGAGGTGCGGTTTTCGCCCACACGATCGTGATCGAACGACCTAGAGCATGGAAGAGAGTTTGGTGGGTTTTGGGCTGGTTTTAGAGGGGGTTTTTGCTGGACAATCAAATGGACTTTGCGGATGCCCGGTCAACCGTTGGAGTACCAAACGACCTCCGAATGGAACGAAACTTGACCGGTAGTCTCCGGGTGGTATATTAAGACCACCTGACAAGCCTCGGTCCATTCCGAGAAAGTTTGACACACGCACATGAAAGAAAACTAGAGGGGTGCACCGGAGGAGATAGGAGCGCCGGATTGGAAAACGGACAACGGGAAAAATGCTCGGATGCATGAGACGAACACGTATGCGAATGCAATGAGCATGATGACATGATATGAAAATGCATGACATGACAAAATACAAAACGAAAGACAAAACCCGACAACGGAGGGAAAAACATATCACATAGCCGGAAATGGCAAGAGTCGGAGTTACAAATATGGCAAGATACATCCGGGGTGTTACAGAACTGTTCATCCAAACCCCCCAACAACACTCACTGTTCATCCAGAGGCAGCATCAATCGGCTTCAGTTAGCAGCAATAGCGAAGGAATCACTCGGGTTCAGTTAACCGCAAGGGATGGATCGATCGCTCGGGTTCAGTAACGCGTAGCCTGTAGTGCAATCACACGGGTTCAATTAGAGCCCAACGCCTCGCTCGGATTCAGTTAGATCCCAATGCCTCGCACACACGCGCGTACGTACGAGAGAAATGCGCATCGCTCGGCCCCCGACCAGCCACCATAACCGGGAACTCCCCGATATTTTCCTCTCCCTCGCTTCTACCATGGTTTTTTCCGTCATGGACGGCCCAAAGAATGTTATGCTGTTGCGTCTCCGGCCGCCTAGGACAAAAAGCTCATTTTCTGTCATGATTTTTTGTCATAGAAGTAGGACCCCACCACATCTATGATGATACCGGTTTTTGTCACAATTATCGTCATAGAAGTGTCATAAGTATGACAGAAAAAAAATTCGTTCGGCCCAAAATGTCACAGATGTGTATTTTTTTTGTAGTGAATGGAGTCGAATGATGCGACTTTCTTTGAAGATATCTTTCCCATGAAGGATATGGCTACCTCATCTAATCAGGAGATGCCTAGTTCATCGAATCAAGAATTAGTTATAATTACTGAACCTACCATTTCGATGGAACACTTTAAAAATCTTGTGGAGGAGAACAATGAAGTTCCTACTAGGAGCAAGAGACAGAGGACTGCAAAGTCCTTTGGTGATGATTTTCTTGTGTATCTCATAGATGACACTCCCAGTTCTATTTCAGAGGCCTATGCATTGGAAGATGCTGACTACTGGAAGGAAGCGGTCTGTAGTGAGATGGATTCCATCTTGGCAAATGAAACTTGGGAGGTAACTGATCGTCCTTATGGGTGCAAACCTATAGGATACAAATGGGTATTCAAGAAGAAGCTTAGGCCTGATGGTACTATCGAGAAGTACAAGGCACGGCTCATGGCCAAGGGTTATACCCAAAAGGAAGATGAATACTTCTTTGATACTTACTCACATGTGGCTCGACTGACCACTATTCGAGTACTACTTTCATTAGCTGCCTCACATGGTCTACTCGTTCATCAAATGGATGTTAAGACTGCTCTCCTAAATGGAGAGTTGGATGAGGAAATTTATATGGAACAACCAGATGGGTTTGTAATAGATGGCCAGGAAGGAAAAGTGTGCAAGTTGCTGATGTCTTTGTATGGACTTAAGCAAGCACCCAAGCAGTGGCATGAGAAGTTTGAAAGAACTTTAACATATGCGGGCTTTGTTATAAACGAAGCTGATGAATCTGTGTATTATCGCCATGGTGGGGGTGAGGGAGTTATCCTTTGCTTGTATACTGATTTTTGGAACAAATCTGAATGTTATTAAGGAGGTCAAGGATTTCCCATCTCCTTGTTTTGAGATGAAGGATTTAGGAGTGGCTGATGTCATTCTGAACATCAAGTTGCTGAGAGACGATGATGGTGGGATTACATTGCTTGAATCTCACTATGTGGAAAAGATCTTGAGTCGCTTTGGCTACAGTGACTGCAACCCCTCTCCAACACCATATGATGCTAGCGTGTTGCTTCGAAAGAATAGAAGAATTGCTAGAGATCAATTGAAATATTCTCAGATTATTGGCTCGCTTATGTACTTAGCCAATGCTACAAGACCTGACATCTCTTTTGCTATTAGCAAGCTGAGTCGGTTTGTCTCAAAACCAGGAGATGTGCATTGGAAAGCTCTAGAGAGAGTTATGTGTTACTTGAAAGGCACTGTGAGTTATGGAATTCACTACACTGGGTACCCAAAGGTACTGGAAGGGTACAGTGACTCAAACTAGATCTCAGATGCTGATGAGATAAAGGCCACGAGCGGATATGTATTCACTCATGGAGGCGGCGCTGTTTCTTGGAAGTCTTGCATGCAGACCATCTTAACGAGGTCAATAATGGAAGCAGAACTCACGTCACTAGATACAGCTACGGTCGAAGCAGATTGGCTTTGTCGGCTCTTGAATGACTTGCCGGTAGTTGAGAAACCTGTACCGGGTATCCTTATGAACTGCGATAACCAAACCATGATCGCTAAAGTGAGTATCTCAAAGGATAAAATGAAGTCATCAAGGCATGTTCAGAGAAGGTTAAAGTTTGTCAGGAAAATGAAAAACTCCGGAGTTATTGCATTGGATTATATCCAAACATCAAAAAATTTGGCGGATCCTTTTACTAAGAGTCTATCAAGTAATGCGGTAGATAATGCTGTTGGAAATATGCCCTAGAGGCAATAATAAAATGGTTATTATTATATTTCCTTGTTCATGATAATTGTCTATTGTTCATGCTATAATTGTGTTATCCGAAAATCGTAATACATGTGTGAATACATAGACCACAACATGTCCCTAGTGAGCCTCTAGTTGACTAGCTCGTTGATCAACAGATAGTCATGGTTTCCTGACTATGGACATTGGATGTCATTGATAACGGGATCACATCATTAGGAGAATGATGTGATGGACAAGACCCAATCTTAAGCATAGCACAAGATCGTGTAGTTCGTTTGCTAGAGCTTTTCCAAATGTCAAGTATCATTTCCTTAGACCATGAGATTGTGCAACTCCCGAATACCATAGGAGTGCTTTGGGTGTGCCAAACGTCACAACGTAACTGGGTGGCTATAAAGGTGCACTACGGGTATCTCCGAAAGTGTCTGTTGGGTTGGCACGAATCGAGACTGGGATTTGTCACTCCGTATGACGGAGAGGTATCTCTGGGCCCACTCGGTAATGCATCATCATAATGAGCTCAATGTGACCAAGTGTTTGGTCACGGGATCATGCATTACGGTACGAGTAAAGTGACTTGCCGGTAACGAGATTGAACAAGGTATTGGGATACCGATGATCGAATCTCGGGCAAGTAACGTACCGATTGACAAAGGGAATTGTATACGGGATTGATTGAATCCTCGACATCGTGGTTCATCCGATGAGATCATCGTGGAACATGTGGGAGCCAACCTGGGTATCCAGATCCCGCTGTTGGTTATTGACCGGAGAGTCGTCTCGGTCATGTCTGCATGTCTCCCGAACCCGTAGGGTCTACACACTTAAGGTTCGGTGACGCTAGGGTTGTAGAGATATTAGTATGCGGTAACCCTAAAGTTGTTCGGAGTCCCGGATGAGATCCCGGACGTCACGAGGAGTTCCGGAATGGTCCGGAGGTGAAGAATTGTATATAGGAAGTCCAGTTTCGGCCACCGGGAAAGTTTCGGGGGTCACCGGTATTGTACCGGGACCACCGGAAGGGTCCCGGGGGTCCACTGGGTGGGGCCACCTATCCCGGAGGGCCCCATGGGCTGAAGTGGGGAAGGGAACCAGCCCCTGGTGGGCTGGTGCGCCCCCTTGGGCCTCCCCTGCGCCTAGGGTTGGAAACCCTAGGGGTGGGGGGGCGCCCCACTTGACTTGGGGGGCAAGTCCCCCCCTTGGCCGCCCCCCCCCCCCTTGAGATGGGATCTCTGGGGGCCGGCGCCCCCTGGACCCCTATATAAAGAGGGGGGAGGGAGGGCAGCCGCACCCAAGCCCCTGGCGCCTCCCTCTCCCTCCCGTGACACCTCTCCCTCTCGCTGAGCTTGGCGAAGCCCTGCCGAGATCCCCGCTGCTTCCACCACCACGCCGTCGTGCTGCTGGATCTCCATCAACCTCTCCCTCCCCTTGCTGGATCAAGAAGGAGGAGACGTCTTCCCCAACCGTATGTGTGTTGAACGCGGAGGTGCCGTCCGTTCGGCGCTCGGTCATCGGTGATTTGGATCACGACGAGTACGACTCCATCAACCCCGTTCACTTGAACGCTTCCGCTCGCGATCTACAAGGGTATGTAGATGCACTCTTTTCCCTCTCATTGCTAGAAGACTCCATAGATTGTTCTTGGTGATGCGTAGAAAATTTTAATTTCTGCAACGATCCCCAACAAATGCATCGAAGGAGATGGGTATGCGACCCACAGTATGAGTTGTTCACAGTGGTAACCTAGTCTATGTGATCGGAGATCCTGTGAATTAGATGTGGAAGACAAGCTGTTGGTCAACTAAGAGGAGAGTATCCTTACTATTAACAATACCACTCCATGAAGATGCAATACTCTCCTAATCTGCATGGCAGGTTGATGTATATCTTAATGTGTTCTAAGTGGCTCATTTAAGCAAAGATGTTGTCCTGCAGAACATCTTTTGAAGAACATACCTATATGAGTCTGATTGTTAAACGTCGCAATCTATGAGAGTAGGGTGCTCTCTAGTAAACTCATGAAAGGTCTCGGAGTATGACGCATAAGCTCCACCCGCGGGGAAGACCCACGGTAGCCCAGTATCGGTCAAGGCTTTGTGTGAAGCTAGATTCGCAGAAAACTTGCAGTTCAAGGCCTAGTCCATTGTTCAAGTTGCTTACTAGTGTAGCATAGAGTTCTAGGTGGAAGTTCAACTTAAGAGTCTCCACTGCAGTACCGGTATATAAACAGTGTTCTGGAACCAAAGGCAATTCTTGTGTGCCTCTGGGATCTAGTGGGGGATTGCTGGAATTTAGTCTATTTTGGGACAGCCCAATAGCTATTTCAGAAATTCCTAATAAATCCTAGAGGCCCACTTAACCCATTCGTGCAAGGCACGGGGTACTACTAAAGTTTAGTCCCACATTGGTAGTTTAGTGGGAGTTGGACCTCCTTATAATGGAGGTTGTTTCCCCACATGTATGAGCATGAGAACAAGAGGGACATCCACGCGCGCTCCTCCGCTGCCGCCCGCCTCGCCTCACCACGCCACGCCATGCCACGCCACGCCTCGTCACGACGCGCCATGGGTTGCGGGAACGAGCCGATGTCTAAATTTTTGCCACGCACAATTGGTATACAAAAGGTCACTCGGAAGCTGAAAGTTTTGCTATAGTGGACATTGAATACGGATGTTGCACCCTTCGGCTGCTGCCTGTTCGTTTCGTCTCCCTTGTTCCCTTCAGCTCCCGGCGCGGCCTCTCGCCTCCTTCTCATGTGCCTATAAAAGGGAGGTCGCTCCTCTCCAGAGAGACACACCAGAAGACTCTCTTCCTCTCGCCACCGAGTTCCTGAGCACTGAGCTACTGCCACGATCTTCCCCATCCCGGCTTGCGGTGTGCAGCACAGATCGGAACAGTAGGCCTCCGAAACCGCACCTCCTTGAGTCTTGTACGGGAGAAGGGTGATAAGGTTTTTGGGGAGCGCTCCGCGCGACTACTGACTTCTTCGGCATGGACGCCCCGGACTCCGACGACTATTTCCCCGACGACAACCTCTTCGATGACATGGCTGGCGAGGACACTGACCCCAAGACCGGTGCTTCTGCTCCTATTTCGTGCGTTCTCATGCTATTTCTGTTTGAGATTCTGCCTCAGTTTCTTCCTCTACTATCTGCTCTAGATATGTTTGCTGTAGATGTGTTCGGTTCTAGTTCCTATGTGCAGATGTTGTTTGCTTTCTCTCTGTCAGATTGCATGACTTGTTTTATCACTGTTATATTAGTCATGCTTTATCTAGTATTTCTGTTAATAAAATCATTCGATAAATTGCTCATATTTCCAACAGATTCACCTTAAGTGTCGTTGGTGCAACTTCAAAATATTATCCTAAATGCATTGCATAAAACTTAGCAAAATTCATATTTTTATGTTTGAAAAAAAAATCATGTCGGCATGTACTTCATTTGTTCCAAAATAATGAAGTTTTAGAATTATTCTAAGTCAAAAAGTTTGACCAAGTCTATAAAAAAATCTACAAAGATCTACAACTCAAAAATATATAATATGAAAATATGTTTCATAATGCATCCAACGAAGCAAATTTGGTGTTGTAGATGAAGTTAGACTTAGGGCAAACCTAGAACTTCAATTATTTTGAAACAGGGAGAATATTGGATATAAAAACTTAGCCTTGTATTTTTTTTTCATAAAAGCAATATGGAGTGTCTGACCTGTGCGAAAATCATAAATTATTCTTTTTGCGCGGATATTTGACACTTTTGGTAAAACTTTACGGTTTTCGCCAAGTTTTAAAATTAGTTCTTAGCAGCTCCGGTTCTCAAAAACCGCTCTCACAATCACACCATTTTGGTTGCAGGCTCGTTCATTGCAGGGCAGTCCCGCTTGCCGCCTAGCCCCGGCGTCCGCGACCAAAGCCGGCCAGCCGCCGACGTCGTCCACACTGTCGGACGCCCCCCGCTCACACGGCAGGCATGGTCGCACGGGAGCAGCATTTGAGGTGGAGGGAACCAGGCAACCGGCGGGGCATCCTCCTCGTCTCCACGGCAGACGCTTGCCATGTGTTCGTGCAAATGCTTCTGTAGGCGTATGCGCTCCGATCTGTCGGTAAGCATTTATATCTCGGAACGGTTTGAGGTTATGTCAATCTTCCATTTTTCTTGGTGAACCACTGAATGCCGTTGTATCTGAATCCATCTTCAGAAATGAATCGTCGGTCCGGGTACATGCTGCTATTGCTTCAAAAAGAAGGTTGTCTTTCTTCTCAAGCATTCTTAGTAGTCAAACAGACTTTGGGATCACACAATTGGTGTGAAGTGAACCATAGGGGTCTTCATCTCTGATCATCAAGATGGCATGATTGGCTTTACCTTTTACGTCAGCCGTTCTTCTGTTCTACTTACTTAGCTACCTCGCTTATGCACGTGCAATCTACACTTTTTGACAGAATAAGGGTCCAGTTTTTTTTCCTGCAATCGTGTGGCCTGTCCATGCCTCTGTCAAGCTTGATTTCACACAAGCAAAGAGAGCAGTCTAACACTCTTTTCGGTAATTTTGTTAAGTTACGTTTCAAGACGGGGCACCGTTTCTTATTTGGAGACCGTTCCTCCAGTATTTATGCCAATACACCAGCGATGCAAAAGCAGCGCTGTTCTCTGAAAAGAGAGGCTGCAATTTGTGTTGACACTATTCTTGCTCTTCCGCGGAAAATCGTACCACTTGCAGAAACTATCAGAATCATAGTAACATATGATTCTACATCATCTGATGGCCCGGCATTTATTTGTAGTTAGTTTGTTGATTCTTTCGCTTGTCTTTAACTCATGCACAGCTCACTCATGGAGGAACAATAGTTCTCTGGATGATATGGGTCCACGTTGTGAACCTTCTTCCCATCCGTTTGGTCTGTGCAAGACAAGAGCAGCAGCTTTTGGCTATCCATGTGAAGATCACATGGTATGTGAGCTCTTATGAATGTACTCCTAGACATTGTTTTAAACTGCAATGTTATGCTTCCATATGACAATTCTGGCTTTTTGTAAAGTATACAGCCTAAATCTATGGCAGGTCACAACAGAAGATGGTTATATTCTTAGCCTAAAGAGGATTCCTCATGGTGTTTCTAAGACTGAGAATACAACGAGGATACCGGTACTACTATTCCACGGGCTCATGGTGGTAAGGATATTGTTGACAAACTTTCTGCCACTGAGTTCCATCCATACCTAAATGAAATGTGTGTGCATTGGACAGGATAGCGTTTCTTGGGTACTGGGTACACCAAAACAATCACTTGGATTTATTTTGGCAGATGGTGGGTTTGATGTTTGGTTTGCCAACACCCGTGGAACTAATTCCAGCCGGAACCATACCTCGCTCACCCCAGATGATCCGGTTTTCATCTCAAGCCTGGTCAAGAATACATTTTTCCTTGGATTTTCACTAACAAAGTATCGACTAATATTATCAGGAGTACTGGAATTGGACGTGGGACCAACTTGCTGCCTATGATCTTCCTGCCGTGCTTCAGCATGTCTATGATCACACAGGAGGCCAGAAAGTCCACTATATCGGTCACTCCCTGGTGCGCTGAGATATCCCTGTTGAAGATTTCGATGAGTTCAGATTTGGAACTTGAGAGTTTACTGAAGCAACTTTTACTTTATTTCTAGGGAACCTTGATTATTCTTGCAGCCTTCTCAGAGCACAGGTTACTTCATTTAGTTCGATCGGCTGTGTTGCTCTGCCCAATTGCTTATCTGTATAAGACAAAATCGAAACTCACCCGGCTTGCTACTCAAATCCTCCTTGCAGAAGTAAAAACTGTTCATCATACTTGTTCTTATTATCAAATACCACATGTATAATTTACATGGCGAATGATTTATTTTCTTTGGTTTGTCTTGTACAGGCATTTCATTTTCTAGGATATCGTGAGTTCAATCCTGTTGGGTAGGTATCTTTACTACAACTTCTAATGTTAAGAAAATGCAGTATATGCGCTAGATTACGAAGTTCCTGCTTGTAGTTTTGCATCTTGCGGCAGCTTATTGATCATGAGTGGAGGTGCACATGCTTAAGCTTTTCTACAAGGTTGTCGTTACACACAACTATGAATCTCGTTGTGATATCAATGTTGCCAAGAGTCACCACTTCGAGATTTGCCATTTATCTATTGAAAATCTGAAGTTGCATTGTGTACTGGTACTCTTGGGTAACCAGTGTCAATTCTGCTGTGCTCTATTGACAAGTACAAATGTGCTGCTGCATGTCAGGCCAGTTTCACATGAAATTCTGCTCATAATATGCGGTGACCCTGAAATCGACTGCTACGACCTATTTACGGCTGTTATGGGTATATTTCTTGCATAAAATCCTCCATATTCCAAGAAATATATGATGCTAAGCTAAGATACGATGTTAAGCTAAAATTGAACTTATATCACTAACTTTAGTTGCCTGATGGTTGAAGGACCGGACTGCTGCCTCAATGCTTCAACTGTATGTAACTTCCTGCAGCATGCTACACAGTCCACCTCTATCAAGAACCTTATTCACATGTCGCAGAGTAAGGATCACAATCAAAAGCTTAAAATATCTTTCTATTGTTCAAATCTCAGGAGCCGCACTGACTTTCTTCTCCTGGTTTGCCTGCAATTAGTGATCAGGTACGAAGGGGTCAGAAGGTATGACTATGGCAACGCCAAGGAAAACATGAAGCATTACAACCAGCCACGCCCCCCGCTGTACAACCTCTCATCCATCCCGACCCATGTCCCCATGTTCCTCACCCATGGTGGTCAAGACTTCCTCGGCGATGTCCCTGACACCAGGCACCTCCTGAACACGCTGGTCAGAACCCATGACAGCGACAACATGGAGGTACTGTATGTACCCGACTACGCCCACGCTGACTTCGTGATAGGCTATAATGCTCCGCAACTCGTATACGGGCCGATGGTCGACTTCCTTCAGCGCCACTGAGAGAGTCGCAACTTCAGGTCTCTCTCCGAGCAGGCCTTCAGCAGTAACTTCCTATCAGCCTATGCAACCAACCAAAACTTCAACCACATATTTCTTGTCCGAGTATATGGCTTGTGTATGGTCTTAGCATATGTCTGCTCATCAGAGTGAGTAGATGCCAGTTTGATCATGCTAGAGAGTGGACTACTCTGTCAGATATTCAGTTTCATGTATCCAGTTTACCCGTTATGTCGAATCCCACGTTATGACTTTATTTAGAAGTCTCGGATTCTGGACCCATTGTGCACCTACTACATCAGCGTGTTTTCTTTTGTCGACCGCATAATCTTCATGGTTCACTGTGGTCTAAATTGTGAGCAAATTGCTGGCCAAGATCGCCCGCGGATGCGGCGATGCCGATGCCGCAGCACTTTATATGTACTTCTTTTGGGGAATTTCAGAGCTCCTCGGTCATTCAACCTGCAATTACAAATCTGCAGATGACACGACTGAAATACTGTCAGAACATTTATTTATTTTAGTACTCTTGCTGTTGGAACCATGAAACGAACTTTCACGTTTGATTATTCTTCATTTCCTCTTTTCCGTATTGCCAAGATGCGCAACCAACTATTCATCAGATTGAGCCATTTTGCTTTATGCCTATGTAGACTGAAGCATGGGATATCTGAATCTGGCTACCAAAGGGGCCAGAAATTGGCTTTGACCAGTGTTTGGCACAGGACATGTTCTGTTTTCTTTCCCAATAATGCTCTAACTAAACGCCTGATTTCAATTACACTATTCCAATCAATGACAAGAAAGTTTCAGCCCCTACTTCTTCAGTATGCTTTTGGCCCTTCCCCTTTGAAAAATAGAGCCATTCCTGGATCAACAGACATTGTATGTTTCTTCTCTAAATACATATATGGTGGAAATTGCAATCTGCCAAGCTTCACAGAAAATGCTTCTTTCAATTAAAAACCAAAATTTAACTTCTTACAAAAGCATCTTTCAAATAAAACCAAACTTTTAACTTTTTGTTTTGAAGATTGGCAGTACCCCCTCTATCACAAATTACGACGTCCACTCTCCCACTTGGAGAGATGGTAGACCAACACACTCACCAAGTGCAATGTGAGCCATTGATCTAGGCCACGAGCCTTCTTGATCACCCGTTGACCCCGTCCAGGTAAGTATCTTGCAATGAAGCCCGCTCTTCCAGAAATGAGTAAAGACAACTCGCATGTCCACTGTTCAGAAATGCATGGGAGAACTGAATACCTGGCCATATACATGCATGAGCGTGAATCTTAAGGTGGTACAAAGGCTGGGATAATGCTACTATCTGCCAGTATGACCCATATGCAATTTTTGGCTCTTCCACTCTAATCTCCCTATAAGTGGCGATGTGGTACTAAAAGAACCTGAGCGCCTGCAGCTATGGGGTGTTCAGGCATGGGCCTATTTTGGGTGGACTTGTAAGAGCATGTGACGCCTCAAGACCGACGCTTCAGACGCCTATCATGTTTTGTGTGACCGTCGTGTGTTTTATTTGTTTGTTGCATTCATCATCGCATTATCCGCATTGCGTCGGCACTCGTTGCCGTCATTGTTTTTAAAGACTTGCACCCGTTGATAGTTGCCGCTTCTTCCTCGTCTCTGTTGACCTTTCTCAAGACCGACCATTCTTTTGATGCCCGACCGTTTCACCCTCTCTACACAATACTCAAACCCCTCGCGTGCGTGTCCGAAACTTCTCCGAACCCGACTCGGGCAGTCATGACCGTTGGATTCGGATCATCCCCAAACATCCATAAAACATCTCCGTTTCTTATTTAGACTTTCCTAGCCTATCTATTCTCGACCGTCGAATTTTGATCGGATGATCCAACTCCCCTCCTTTTCCATATATATAGTCTACATCTAGTCCACCCACATGACTATTTGGACAAACCCTAGACCAACTCCCTAAAATTCCTCCTCTGCCGCCGCCACACTCAAATCCCACCTCGGGATCCTCCCAGATCCATCTCCCTCCAACCAGCGCCCGAGGCCGTGCCTCCTCTTCCCTCCTCTGCTCGATCCCGAATGGACCGTGAGCACCGAGCGCCTCCCCGTCGCCTTGCCCGTCCACGCCACCGGCGACAACATCAGCAGCCGCCGCGTCCCTGAGCACCTCTCCTCTCGTTCCCGCAACGCCCCAGCTCCCTGCCTCCCGTGCTTGTCCGCGAGCAAGCAGCTCAGCGCCACGCCGGCCGCCGCTGAACCAACAGATGAGCGCCGTCGCTCTCTCCCTTGTTCCTCCTCCCTCCCATGGCTTCCTCTGCCTCTCATCCATCCTCTCTCTTCTCTGTACAGGTGCTCCCCGCGCCATGGAAGCCACCGCAGGCCTCCACGTCGAGCTCCGCCGCCCCTGGATCTCCTCTCCCCGTGGAGCTACTCGAGCCCTGCCCAGACCAGCCAAGCCGCCGGTGAGCTCCTCCGCCGCGCGCACCCCCTTCTCCTCTCCTTCTATTTCTTTTCCTCCCTCTGTATCTTCTCTGAATTTTTCCCCGTCATGGCCTTGCAGTTCCCGCCGCGGCCCTGCTCCGTTCGTCGTTGTCTCCGTCAGATCCGACGAGTCCCTGCACCCCGGCCTCGTCCCTGCCTCCAGGTCGCCGCTCCGCCGCCGGAGACCAAGCTACCGCCGCGCCTGGCCCCTGCCTCGACCTGCTGCCAGTGTCGTGCTTCCTCTGCTTCACCCGAACAGGAGCGCCCGCCTCCAGCGCCCTCCTGGCCGCGTCCCGCAGTCGGCCCAACGCAGCTCCCTGCCGGCCTTACCTCTCCACCGACCGGGCCAAGGCCCATGGTGAGGCACCCCCAGCGCCTCTTGTTTTTTTTACTGTTGGGTCTGCTCCAGTTTCAGTTTCGGCCCGTGTAGGTTTTTTTTTTCAGATCTGCGAATTTAGCTATTACCCCCAGGATTTACTGTTTTGCAGAAAAACCCTCATGTTCATGCATTTAATATCTCACAAACCATGCATCGGATTAAAACAACTTATTTATGCAAAATGCTTAGAATTCTGTCTAGTTTCATAATATGCAACTTTCACCCCTGTTTAAAATGTTTAACATGCTGTTTGTTTAAATTTGTTCAAATGCCATGCTAAAATGATTTATTTCGTAACTAAATAACCGTAGCTCCGAATTTAATAAACTTAATATGTAAATGGGGTGGAAAAATGCATAGATTAACATGGTGCACTTTATTTTGCTGTTTAACAACATTAAAATTGTGTTTATGGAAGAACAGTACCTAATCTAAAATACGGACATGAGGATTTTCCGGAATTGTTGTTTGTTGTTCCGGCCTCATTTAAACTTGCCTAAATAGTTAGTTTATTTATGTTTCACCTCTTGCCATGTTAATCAACATTTAATATTGTTGGGTACATAAATGAGACATAACTAAATAATTGATGTGGTGTTTTGTCAATATGCAACTCGTTGCATATTGAGCTCCACTTAATTTGTAGTATTGTTTGTGCACTTTGCCATGCCATGCCTCTTTAAACCGGACATGCATCATACTTGATTGTGCATCATGCCATGTTTCTGTGATGGTTGTTTACCATGTTGTTTGCTTCTTACCGGTGTTGCTTCTTCGGGTTAGTTCCGATAACGTCGCGTTTGTGAGGATTTGGTTGACTTCGTCCGTTTGTCTTCTTCATGGACTCGTTCTTCTTCCTTGCGGGATCTCAGGCAAGATGACCATACCCTCGAAATCACTTCTATCTTTGCTTGCTAGTTGTTCCCTCTATTGCTATGTCGCGCTACCTACCACTTGCTATATCATGCCTCCCATATTGCCATGTCAAGCCTCTAACCCATCTTTCCTAGCAAACCGTTGTTTGGCTATGTTACCGCTTTTGCTCAGCCCCTCTTATAGCGTTGCTAGTTGCAGGTGAAGATGAAGTTTGTTCCATGTTGGAACATGGATATGTTGGGATATCACAATATTTCTTATTTAATTAATGCATCTATATACTTGGCAAAGGGTGGAAGGCTCGGCCTTATGCCTGGTGTTTTGTTCCACTCTTGCCGCCCTAGTTTCCGTCATACCGGTGTTATGTTCCTTGATTTTGCGTTCCTTACGCGGTTGGGTGATTTATGGGACCCCCTTGACAGTTCGCCTTGAATAAAACTCCTCCAGCAAGGCCCAACTTTGGTTTTAACATTTGCCACCTAAGCCTTTTTCCCTTGGGTTCTGCAGACTCAAGGGTCATCTTTATTTTAGACCCCCGGGCCAGTGCTCCTTCGAGTGTTGGTCCGAACTGAGCTGCCTGCGGGGCCACCTTGGGGAAACTTGAGGGCTGGTTTTACTCGTAGCTAGTCTCGTCCGGTGTTGCCCTGAGAACGAGATATGTGCAGCTCCTATCAGGATTTGTCGGCACATCGGGCGGCTTTGCTGGTCTTGTTTTACCATTGTCGAAATGTCTTGTAAACCGGGATTTCGAGACTGATCGGGTCTTCCCGGGAGAAGGTTTATCCTTCGTTGACCGTGAGAGCTTATAATGGGCTAAGTTGGGACACCCCTGCAGGGTATTATCTTTCGAAAGCCTTGCCCGCGGTTATGTGGCAGATGGGAATTTGTTAATATCCGGTTGTAGAGAACTTGACACTTGACTTAATTAAAATGCATCAACCGCGTGTGTAGCCGTGATGGTCTCTTTTCGGCGGAGTCCGGGAAGTGAACACGGCTTTTGGGTTATGTTTGACGTAAGTAGGAGTTCAGGATCACTTCTTGATCATTGCTAGTTGACGACCGTTCCGTTGCTCCTCTTCTCGCTCTTATTTGCGTATGTTAGCCACCATATATGCTTAGTGCTTGCTGCAGCTCCACCTCTTTACCCCATCCTTCCCATAAGCTTAAATAGTCTTGATCTCGCGGGTGTGAGATTGCTGAGTCCTCGTGAGTCACAGATACTTCCAAAACAGTTGCAGGTGCCGATGATACCAGTGCAAGTGACGCAACCGAGCTCAAGTGGGAGTTCGACGAGGACCTTGGTCGTTACTATGTTTCGTTTCCTGATGATCAGTAGTGGAGCCCAGTTGGGACGATCGGGGATCTAGCATTTGGGGTTATCTTCTTTTCGTTTGGATTTGACCGTAGTCGGTCTATGTGTGTATCTTGAATGATGTATGAATTTATTTATGTATTGTGTGAAGTGGCGATTGTAAGCCAACTCTTTATCCATTCTTGTTCATTACATGGGATTGTGTGAAGATGACCCTTCTTGCGACAAAACCACAATGCGGTTATGCCTCTAAGTCGTGCCTCGACACGTGGGAGATATAGCCGCATCGTGGGTGTTATAAGTTGGTAATCAGAGCCATCCCCGACTTAGGAGCCCCCTGCTTGATCGAATCGCTGGCGTTGTTGAGTCTAGAACAAAAATGTTTTGAGTCTTAGGATTATATATATCGGAGAGTAGGATTCTTTTTACTCCTCAGTCCCTTCGCCGCTCTGGTGAGGCCTCCTGACGTAGAAGTTTTGACTTTTCTCTCCTCAAATTTCACTAAAAAAAATTTAGGATCACGCGGGTATCTTGGAATCGTTTCGATGGTTTTGTGACGAGAACATTGTTCTTGGTGCCTCCTGACATTTAGGGGTTGTGTCGGTGTCCCGGGGAGTTGAGCTCTGAGGTGTTGTCGTCACAATTTTATCGTTGCAGTTCTGGAATACCTGAGTTTCGCCGACATCGAAAATCTCTTTTATGCAGTTGTTGGTGAGATCACCTCGACGCCACCCAGTACTGGGGCGGGAGTTCGGGAGTATTGCCATAACTCGTATAACGGATGCTTTTCGAAGGTTGAGGTACACGATTTCCGAAGGTTTCTTGGTTATGTGTTGACGGATGGATACAGCTGGATCTAGGGATTGTTAATTTGGGTGATATATTTTGTGTCCCCTGTATCCCCAACACCAGATTGCATAAGCAGAAAGTTTCGGGAGTTTATAAGTGGGAATTCAAGTATCTCGTAGGATATCTTTCCAACACACACACGATACGATATGGGATCTATCATATGTTTGTTTCTGGCTTATTCTGCAAGCCAATCCTTTGTTTTGTTTTAAGTTGTGGTATTCGAGTTGCTTCGAAGTCAAGTGTTGATTCCATACCTTATTCTAAGCGGTGTTCTCATATTTCTATGTGCTTGCTAATCCTTCTTGATCATCGAGATTGACATGCAAATTCTTTTCCAACCGACGTGCTCTTTTTCAAGTGGATCCGATCATTTCAACATTCGCGAGATCAATTCTTAGTTCTTTGCAACGGTGTTTGCTTCATCCGTCCCAAGTTGTCTTTGTTTTCCCGCCCTCCCACCCTTTTTCTTCAAGGACTCAGATTTCTTAACCAAGTATCCATTTTATTCATGTGAAGTCTCTTCATTCTTTTCTTTCAATGTTCTTATCCGGTGATTTCCCATGAAGATACTAACGGAGCTTCAAGTTTATTATTCTTCGTTCTTTTTTCTTCTCCGATGGACTCAAGTCAAGCTTTCAGTGCTGATCGTATTCTTTTCCTCGTTTCAAATGATTTCTCATGCTGGTGTACCTCTTAATCATCCACTTCTCGCCATCCATTTGTTCTAGAGTGCCGAAGATATCTCAGAAGATTTGTGTCTCCATTATCAATCCGTTCAAGCTATTTCGAGGTTGTTATCACATTCAAGCCATGTAATTCAACTGGTGCATTCTCTCTTCTAAATCGTTCAACGGTGTTTCTTTTGAGTGGGCCCTAACCCACAGGTCTTTTTCCAGGATCTTACCTGACTCTTCTAATTTATCCGGAGTGATTCTCAAATTCTTTCGAAGTTTGACGTAAGAATGAATTATCATCAGTCAAATGTCTTTCTCCAAGATCTTTCAAATTCTTTTCGTCATTGGTTCAACTTTTCTAATTTTCATTACGGAGTGCCTCAACAATTCATGGTGGTGTTTCTCGTCGTCATTCTCGGATTTTGAAGACCGAAGAAGAGTTTCCCTTAAATCTTGGTCCGTTCTCTTGAAGATTCATGATTCTAACTTGTTGCCATCTTCTCAAATTGTTTCCAATCACGCAATTCTTTTCTTACCCATCCGGAGCATTTCAGAGTTGTTTTCATTTCTTGATCATCCAAAGGCCATCATTTCAAAAGATTTCTTCGTTCTAAGTTTTCAACTTCGTTCTCCAATTATTCTAAATTGATGTCTCTTCGTTCATCTCCATATTCTCCCGGTGCATCGTTCAAGTATCCTCTAGTCAGCTCGTGATCTATTCGTTCTCATGTATCTAAATTCCCTCGAGTATTTTCGCGCGTTCTTTAATTCTCGCGGTGTTTCGTCCTCTTTTCTTCAATTGTTTTCAATTCTCGCGGTGGTTCATTCAAGATTTCTCTTCCTTCGTTATCATATCAATTTATTCGTTGTTTCAATCCTACCGGTGGTTCGATGAAGACCTTCCCAAGGTTGCGCAATATCTATCTTAATCCTTTCTACGAGAATAAGTAGTATGCCAAAATCCGTTGCTTGTCATCAATTTAAATTGGTGAAGGATATGCATAACGTAATTCTTATTATGATTTCATCCAAGTGATCTAGTTTCTTCTTTCCAGAGTTGTTCATCATGTCACATTTCTAGGTTCGAGAGACTTCATCTTTTTCTTTTCCGGAGTTCCAAACTTTCTGCATTATATCGTCCTGAAGCTCCATCTAAATCATTGCAAGGCTTCACCTTGTGTTGTCAACTTCTCTTTCTTTCTATCATCCTTTTGTTTACCGGAGTTCTTCATGGAGGCTCTACATGGTGCTTCCTCAAGGATTCCTTTCATTCTACAATTGTTCGTCAAGATTTCTATCAGAGTTATGATCCTCCAAGCTATACTCTAAAATAAACATGGTGTTCAACACATGTCTTGTTTTGAGGAGTTTAAGCATTCTTCATCTTGCATTCCGAAGTGCAATTCTCTCTATCTTATCTTCTGAGATGGTGTTATGCCATTTTTGACAATTTTCCTTCGTGTTTCAAGGTTCACAAGTTGTTAAGAATGAAATATTAAACCCATCATTCCTTCATTGGAGTTATCTTGGGTTATATATTTCACCTAAAGCCTTCCATTGGGAATGTTGCTCTTTGTGATGATTACCTATGATCCAAGTTTCTTAGCACCTCGGTGGAAGAAGCTTTCTATCTTTTCTAGCTCTCAATCAAATTTTTTTCCGGTGAATGGCAGGTTGTCACCTCATAATTTTGAGATGTCTTCCATAAGCCCACATCAAGCTTACCCTTTCGTTGTTGATAATCCAACAACTCCGTTCTAGCATTTGTTGTAAGCGTGCTCTCTCAAGATCTTGTTTCCCTCCGTTCATTCCATTCCACTCTTTCATTTCTTCCGGAGGCATTGTGATCTTGCTCTCTTCGACCCATCATCTTGTTTTGTCAAGATCATGTTCTTTTATTGCTTATCCGTTTAGCAGGAGTGTTGTGTCCTCTGCTCAAGTTCTTTTCATCTTATCAAGTCTTGTATCTCTTTTGAACTGGAGTGCTGCCCGAATTCTTTTAGTCTTTGTCCATCTAATTTTAACAGGAGTGGCTTCAAACTCTATCTGGGTCCCTAAGCTCTTGGTTCTCATCATATCCTTTGTACCTCTTGCGTAACGGAGTGTTTTCAATTTCGTTCAACTCCGTTGTGTTCTTTCTTTCAACTTTTCAACCACTCAAGGTTCGTGGTTTCACTCGTTCGTCAAAGAAGCAACTTAGTTTTACCTCTTCTCTTCCTCTTCCGCTTTTCTCCGGTGCCATGCTAGATCTCGGGACGAGATCCTCTTGTAGTGGTGGAGTGTTGTGACGCCCCAAGACCGACGCTCCAGACGCCTGCCATGTTTTGCGTGATCGTCGTGTGTTTTATTTGTTTGTTGCATTCATCATCGCATCATCCGCATTGCGTCGGCACTCGTTGCCGTCATTATTTTTAAAAACTTGCACCCGTTGATAGTTGCCGCTTCTTCCTCGTCTCTGTTGACCTTTCTCAAGACCGACCATTCTTTTGATGCCCGACTGTTTGACCCTCTCTACACAATACTCAAACCCCTCGCATGCGTGTCCGAAACTTCTCCGAACCCGACCCGGGCAGTCATGACCGTTGGATTCGGATCATCCCCAAACATCCATAAAACATCTCCGTTTCTTATTTAGACTTTCCTAGCCTATCTATTCTCGACCGTCGAATTTTGATCGGATGATCCAACTCCCCTCCTTTTCCATATATATAGTCTACATCTAGTCCACCCACATGACTATTTGGACAAACCCTAGACCAACTCCCTAAAATTCCTCCTCTGCCGCCGCCACACTCAAATCCCACCTCGGGATCCTCCCAGATCCATCTCCCTCCAACCAGCGCCCGAGGCCGTGCCTCCTCTTCCCTCCTCTGCTCGATCCCGAATGGACCGTGAGCACCGAGCGCCTCCCCGTCGCCTTGCCCGTCCACGCCACCGGCGACAACATCAGCAGCCCCCGCGTCCCCGAGCACCTCTCCTCTCGTTCCCGCAACGCCCCAGCTCCCTGCCTCCCGTGCTCGTCCCCGAGCAAGCAGCTCAGCGCCCCGCCGGACGGCACTGAACCAACAGATGAGCGCCGTCGCTCTCTCCCTTGTTCCTCCTCCCTCCCGTGGCTTCCTCTACCTCTCATCCATCCTCTCTCTTCTCTGTACAGGTGCTCCCCGCGCCATGGAAGCCACCGCAGGCCTCCACGTCGAGCTCCGCCGCCCCTGGATCTCCTCTTCCCGGGGAGCTACTCGAGCCCTGCCCAGACCAGCCAAGCCGCCGGTGAGCTCCTCTGCCGCGCGCACCCCCTTCTCCTCTCCTTCTATTTCTTTTCCTCCCTCTGTATCTTCTCTGAATTTTTCCCCGTCATGGCCTTGCAGTTCCCGCCGCGGCCCTGCTCCGTTCGTCGTTGTCTCCGTCAGATCCGACGAGTCCCTGCACCTCGGCCTCGTCCCTGCCTCCAGGTCACCGCTCCGCCGCCGGAGACCAAGCTGCCGCCACGCCTGGCCCCTGCCTCGACCTTCTGCCAGCGTCGTGCTTCCTCTGCTTCGCCCGAACAGGAGCGCCCACCTCCAGCGCCCTCCTGGCCGCGTCCCGCGGCCGGCCCAACGCAGCCCCCTGCCGGCCTTACCTCTCCACCGACCGGGCCAAGGCCCATGGTGAGGCACCCCCAGCGCCTCTTGTTTTTTTTACTGTTGGGTCTGCTCTAGTTTCAGTTTCGGCCCGTGTAGGTTTTTTTCAGATCTGTGAATTTAGCTATTACCCCCAGGATTTACTATTTTGCAGAAAAACCCTCATGTTCATGCATTTAATATCTCACAAACCATGCATCGGATTAAAACAACTTATTTATGCAAAATGCTTAGAATTCTGTCTAGTTTCATAATATGCAACTTTCACCCATGTTTAAAATGTTTAACATGCTGTTTGTTAAAATTTGTTCAAATGTCATGCAAAAATGATTTATTTCATAACTAAATAACCGTAGCTCCGAATTTAATAAACTTAATATGTAAATGGGGTGGAAAAATGCATAGATTAACATGGTGCACTTTATTTTGCTGTTTAACAACATTAAAATTGTGTTTATGGAAGAACAGTACCTAATCTAAAATATGGACATGAGGATTTTCCGAAATTGTTGTTTGTTGTTCCGGCCTCATTTAAACTTGCCTAAATAGTTAGTTTATTTATGTTTCACCTCTTGCCATGTTAATCAACATTTAATATTGTTGGGTACATAAATGAGAGAGAACTAAATAATTGATGTGGTGTTTTGTCAATATGCAACTCGTTGCATATTGAGCTCCACTTAATTTGTAGTATTGTTTGTGCACTTTGCCATGCCATGCCTCTTTAAACCGGACATGCATCATACTTGATTGTGCATCATGCCATCCTTCTGTGATGGTTGTTTACCATGTTGTTTGCTTCTTTCTGGTGTTGCTTCTTCGGGT
Organism: Aegilops tauschii subsp. strangulata; assembly: GCF_002575655.3. NCBI lineage: Eukaryota > Viridiplantae > Streptophyta > Magnoliopsida > Poales > Poaceae > Aegilops > Aegilops tauschii. The sequence continues at coordinate 506,668,646 of NC_053041.3, forward strand.
TAGTTCCGATAACGTCGCGTTTGTGAGGATTTGGTTGACTTCGTCCGTTTGTCTTCTTCATGGACTCGTTCTTCTTCCTTGCGGGATCTCAGGCAAGATGACCATACCCTCGAAATCACTTCTATCTTTGCTTGCTAGTTGTTCCCTCTATTGCTATGTCGCGCTACCTACCACTTGCTATATCATGCCTCCCATATTGCCATGTCAAGCCTCTAACCCATCTTTCCTAGCAAACCGTTGTTTGGCTATGTTACCGCTTTTGCTCAGCCCCTCTTATAGCGTTGCTAGTTGCAGGTGAAGATGAAGTTTGTTCCATGTTGGAACATGGATATGTTGGGATATCACAATATTTCTTATTTAATTAATGCATCTATATACTTGGCAAAGGGTGGAAGGCTTGGCCTTATGCCTGGTGTTTTGTTCCATTCTTGCCGCCCTAGTTTCCGTCATACCGGTGTTATGTTCCTTGATTTTGCGTTCCTTACGCGGTTGGGTGATTTATGGGACCCCCTTGACAGTTCGCCTTGAATAAAACTCCTTCAGCAAGGCCCAACTTTGGTTTTAACATTTGCCACCTAAGCCTTTTTCCCTTGGGTTCTGCAGACTCAAGGGTCATCTTTATTTTAGACCCCCGGGCCAGTGCTCCTTCGAGTGTTGGTCCGAACTGAGCTGCCTGCGGGGCCACCTTGGGGAAACTTGAGGGCTGGTTTTACTCGTAGCTAGTCTCATCCGGTGTTGCCCTGAGAACGAGATATGTGCAGCTCCTATCAGGATTTGTCGGCACATCGGGCGGCTTTGCTGGTCTTGTTTTACCATTGTCGAAATGTCTTGTAAACCGGGATTTCGAGACTGATCGGGTCTTCCCGGGAGAAGGTTTATCCTTCGTTGACCGTGAGAGTTTATAATGGGCTAAGTTGGGACACCCCTGCAGGGTATTATCTTTCGAAAGCCGTGCCCGCGGTTATGTGGCAGATGGGAATTTGTTAATATCCGGTTGTAGAGAACTTGACACTTGACTTAATTAAAATGCATCAACCGCGTGTGTAGCCGTGATGGTCTCTTTTTGGCGGAGTCCGGGATGTGAACACGGATTTTGGGTTATGTTTGACGTAAGTAGGAGTTCAGGATCACTTCTTTATCATTGCTAGTTGACGACCGTTCCGTTGCTCCTCTTCTCGCTCTTATTTGCGTATGTTAGCCACCATATATGCTTAGTGCTTGCTGCAGCTCCACCTCTTTACCCCATCCTTCCCATAAGCTTAAATAGTCTTGATCTCGCGGGTGTGAGATTGCTGAGTCCTCGTGACTCACAGATACTTCCAAAACAGTTGCAGGTGCCGATGATACCAGTGCAGGTGACGCAACCGAGCTCAAGTGGGAGTTCGACGAGGACCTTGGTCGTTACTATGTTTCGTTTCCTGATGATCAGTAGTGGAGCCCAGTTGGGACGATCGGGGATCTAGCATTTGGGTTATTTTCTTTTCGTTTGGATTTGACCGTAGTCGGTCTATGTGTGTATCTTGAATGATGTATGAATTTATTTATGTATTGTGTGAAGTGGCGATTGTAAGCCAACTATTTATCCATTCTTGTTCATTATATGGGATTGTGTGAAGATGACCCTTCTTGCGACAAAACCACAATGTGGTTATGCCTCTAAGTCGTGCCTCGACACGTGGGAGATATAGCCGCATCGTGGGTGTTATAGAGCATCTCTAGCAGACCCCGCAAAAGCGGTCAAACCTGTAAAAATCCGCGTTTGCAGTTTCGTGGTGTAAAAAAATGTCCTGAATAGACCCCGCAAAAGCGGTCAAACCCGTAAAAAATTTGCAGGCCCCTAAAAATCCATCCCCACGACCCTTAATTTTGGAGATTTGGAGGCAAAATATAAGGGGAACTACAAACCGGTCAACGCTACGCAACAAGGAAATTCCGCCGTGCGCACACATGCTCCAGTTACCTTCCGCCACGGAACTCGCCGGAATCTCGCCGGAAACTCGCGTTTACCGCTGCCGCGGCGTCGGCTTGCGGAGTAGATCGCAGGAGCAATGGCCGAAGACTCGAGCAGCTACCCGGCCACGAACGAGCTAGCTAGCAAGCTCCTGATCCATTCGGCCACGAACGAGCAAGCTAGCTTGCTAGCTCACAAGGTCCTCGATCCATCCGGCCACGAACGTTGAGGGAGTAGCTAGCAAGCTCCTGGATCCAGCCGGCCATGGAATAGCTAGCTAGCTCCCGGATCCATCCGGCAACGGAGGAGCTGCCTCCTGGATTGATTCGGCGACTACCATGGACGACGGGAGCTGACTATGAACACAGGCGAGAGGAAGAAGAATACACGGGAAAGAATATACGCGAATATTCTTTTTTACGGGTCCGTTATGCGGGGTCTGCATCTGCGGCCGTCCGCGCCGACCCGCAAAACCGTTTTTTCGCGAACTGCAAATGCGTTTTGCGGGCTGACGGAATGCGGGGTCTGCTAGAGATGCTCTAACTTAGGGGTGGGCTCCCTATGGCTGACCCGGTAGCCGAGTAGTATTCATTCCCCATCAAAGTAATGTTTGTCATCAGTTCTACTAATTTGCCTAAAAAAATCAGATCTACTAATTATGTATCGCTAAGCATGATCAGATTAAGAAGTTTTTTTTGCGGAAAAGAAGTTTATTGTCGTGTAAGTGTAAAAATAATGTTGTGGAGAACTTTCGACGTCTGTTTGATTCGCATGATTTCTAAAACATATACAGTAAATAAGAAAAATGTATATTAGAATGTTGTGCACCGTTCGCTACTATGGCTTTTTTTTACAAGATTTTGTAAACATATAAATAGAAATGAAGAAAAGAAACATGATTCCAGTGCACAGTCCAATCCTACAAGATTGAATTTCTCCTAAAGTGTATTTGATTGAGAAAAAAAATCCAAGAGGTTTGAGTCAATAGAATTTATTCCACTGAGATGGCCGTTTTGGCTTTGGATAAACCGTAAATTCAAAAAATTTACTAGTAAGTAAGTTTTGATTTTATTTTTTTATTTTATTTTTGTAGATGTTCATGTTAGTGTAACAAATGTGCTTGAAAATTTTGATGCGAAACGAGATAGCAATGCTTCACCGGTGAAAAAACAAAATTAAGTGTAACATTTGGAGTTCAACTTGTTTTTTTTTCACGCATGTCAAAATGCTTAAGCTTTCCAGCTAAAATTTGCAGATAGCATTTGGGTGTGACAATGAAAACATCTAATTTTTTTTCGAAAGACATTTGACAGTTGCAAAAAACATTTTTGACGCCAGCATATGCTCCAAAGAGCCTAATCGGATTTTCTGCATTGAGATGTACTAATGTAGTGCAAACGCGTCCTTGAGAAATATTCCCCAAGGATCCAATCCCACAACTTAAACACTCTACACAGGGAGAATTCCCATGGATTCAAATCTTCCAAAGTTCTATCAAAATTTCTTCACGTTTAATTGGTCAACTTTTTCATTTTGTGTAACTGTTGCCAAGTTTGCCAAAAAAGAAATTACAGATGCTTACAATTGGTCCGGACACCAAGCCACATTCTTTTGTATGTAGCCCTCTTTGTTTGCCACTGCCCCCAAGTACTCCAAAAAGGGTCCGGAAACGATTTTGACTAGTGTTCGTTCACAGTTGGCACCCTCATCAGAGTGAGAGATCAGAAAACAAGTGATGTCAAGCTCTTTAATCTAATCTGACAATCTAATGATAAACCATGTCGATCCAGGCTCCCTTCCTAGTCAGGCGTGATACTAGTAATAACAAACACCTGATTTCGAGGTGACTTGGGTGGTGTTTGGTTCTCTAGTCCTAAGACTTTTTCTAGTCCCAACTAAAAAGTCCCTAGTCCCTAAAAAGTCCCTCCCTGTTTGTTTCCAGAGACTAAAAAGTCCCTAGTCCCTTCCTAGAGGTTATTAAATGACCATGTTGCCCCTAGTATATAGAAAAATAACAATCAAACAACACCATAGGGTGGCGGGCCAATGGGTGCATGGAGGGGCATTATTGAAAAAGTCCCAAAAAGACTCTCCTTGAGAGTCTTCTTCATTTAGTCCCAAATGCCTAGTTTAGTCCCTAAAAAGTCTCTCTCGTTTGGTAAAAAAGTCTCTAAGAGAGATTTTTTCTAGTCCCTACGTAAAAAAGTTCCTGGAAACAAACACCGCCTTGGCTCTCGTGGGAGGCATCAATCGATCAAACACATGAGGTAGCATATGGCCATAGCTTGCTGCCGCTTTTCGATTCTTTACTCGTTGGCAAACCTGTGACGCCTCACCATCATCATTCATGCCCCTTCCGAAATCAAAGCAGCGCGTCCTCCTCTCGGCACACAAGACCAAAGAAAAAGAATTTATGTGACGCCGTCTACTACTAACTGGGATCAATCAACGGCGGGACTCTGTGACGGCACGTCACGCCAGATCTAGAACCTCGCACAGTTGTACCTGCAAGAGTGTATACCACACATAAACAAACGTCATCAGACACTAGATCGCGCCGAGGTCCAATTGTTATTCAAACGAATTTTTCAGGTCAATTGTTCGGCATTTCGTGTCGCCGGGAGGTGGGTGTTGATGGCTGTTCATCAGATTGAGCCAACTTTCCTATTTGCCTCCGCAGGTCAAATGAATGGGGTATCCGAATCTGAATACCAAAGGGGCCAGAAAATGGTTTTGACTATTGTTTTGGTATTGGACATGTTCTGTTTCTTTCCCACTAATGCTCTAATCAGTTGGTTTTACAAATTTTCAACGCCAATTTTTTATTACACCATTCCAATCACCGACAAGAAAGTTTCATCCCCTGTTTCTTCATCATGTTTTTGGCCCTTTCCATTTTAAAAGAGATCCATCCTCTGGCACTTCCGGCGATAAAAATAACTGTTGCCGGCTGATAAGTGTGTTAATCTCTGACCCTTCAGGAATCAAAGAAGCGCCCTGTCAAAATATAAGGGATCAACAACAGCGGTTAGTGACAACACGTCGCGACTCATGCAGGATACAGACAACAAATCGCTTTCTGATTCTGCATCAAGGTGACAAAACCGAAAGTTGCACATTTTCATCCTTGTACTGACTTAACCAAAAGCCTAAGCACCAAACACACATACTCACAAGTGAATAAAAGATGATGATAATTAAACCAAAAAAATCATTTTCACAACTAAAAGAATGAAATGGCTAAAGTTTATTGTCATTGCTTAGGTAGGGGCCGCGCGAACGCGTACCCCCTCTACCATAAATTACGACGTCCATTCTCCCGCTTGGGGAGATGTTAGACCAACACACTCACCAAGTGCAGTGTGAGCCATTGATCTAGGCCACAAGCCTTCTTGATCGCCCGTTAACCCCGTCCAGGTAAGTATTTTTCAACAAAGCACCTAGTCATCGTAATATAGCCAGCTCTCGTGCTCTAATCTTCTTGTGTCATCGATGTGGTACTAAACAAAACCTCAGCGCAGCCTGCAGCAACGGCATGGGCCTGTTTTTTTCGAATTTGTAACTTAGAAGTGGGCTCCTGATGGCTGGCCCGGTAGCTGAATAGTATCCCCACAAATATGTTTATATGTGGCTCTTCTTTTGCCACAAAAAAAACTTTATGTGGCTCTTTTTGTTCGCCTCGGTACTCACCGAGAAGAAAAAAAAAAACAAGTGATGTAGAGTTCTTTAATTTATCTGTTGATAAGCCATGTCGATCCAAGCTTCATCTGATAAACAAACACTTGATGCTGAGGTGACCCGGGCTCTCAACTCTCATGCGAGGCATCAATCAGACACATGACACGAGGAAGGATATGACCGACAATAGCTTGCTGCCGCTTGCCGATTCCTTACTCGTCGGCAACATGCGACTCATCGCCATCGTCATGGATGCCCCTTCCGGAATGAAAGGACAAGAGACTGAAAGCGACATGTTAATAATATCGTTTCCAGATAAGCTGATCGAACTGGAGTATGGCTCTGGCGCTCTCCCCCCGCGCCCCGTCGGCGCCGCGCCGGCTGCGGCTTGCTCGCCTGCGCCGCCGCCACCGCCTCCGCCGCCCTGCGCTGCTCCGGACTGCTCTGCCCCCCCCTCCCCCCCCTCCCGGCGCCCCGCGGACGCTGGCCGCTGGGCCGCTCGCCCCATGCTCCGCCGCCCCCGTCGGGGAGTCCATACCGCTGCGCTGGGCGGACTTGGCGGAGGATGAGGACTCCACCGCTGGCCGTCCCACTGTCCGGCGCACACCTCCGACTCGTCGGACTGTGTTGCACCCGACGCTGGTCGACGGGGAGCCCCCTCCCCACCCAATGCCCGCCGGCCGGTAGCGCCCCCCTCCTCCCGACGCCTGACCAAAGGGCCGACCTTGGGTCGCGTACCGCTCGCCGCCGCCGCGCTCCGGCGTGGGGCGTCGCGGGGCGGTCCGACCTGGGTCGTGCCCGGTCCTCTTGGCGCTCGGCGGCAGCTCCCTCTGCCTCGCGACCTGCCTCCTCCCCGGCGGCGGCATCTCGGCCGGTGGTCACTCGCTCCTCACCGTTTCGGCCGTTCATCGCAGCTTTTGGCACCTCCTTGCTTCGTTTTTCGCTAAGCCACCCCCGTCGTCGGCCCATGGACACTGGAGCCCTTGCACCGGCGCCGGTCACGGCCGCGGCGGCGGTCGCAGCACGAGGGGAAACCCTAGTCACTGTTGCCCCATCTCGCGGGTTGGGACGCCTGGTCGTGGGCCGCACTAGTGTTGGGCCGGGATTTGGGCCATGGGCCTGGGCTGGCAGCTCCGCTTCTGGGCCCAGCCTTAGCTGCCGTCCTGGTGGGCCGGCCTGCCCGGCCATCAGGCCTATCTGGCTGCCTTCGGGCTTTCCTCGCCCCCCATCCCATTCCTCCTCTCGTGCCCTAACCCTCGCTCTCCCGACCCCCGCCGCCAACCCCTCGCTCCCTCCCCCGTCGCCGCCGGCCCCCATGACCCGCGAGTGGCACGACGCGGGGACGCGCCCCAAGCGGCGCGCCGACGACCGCCGCCCTGAATCCTCCCGTGCGGAGGAGAGGCGCGACTCCTTCCGCCCGTCCCCCGATGCGATGCGCCATGAATCCGAGCTCCGCCGGCAGCTGTCCTCCCGCGGCGACCGCCGGTCTCCCGCCTACGACGACCACCGGTCCCCCTCTCGCCGATCTCCCCCTCGTGCGGACCGCCGTGGCCGCTCCCGCTCGCCTCCCCCAGCCGCGGACTGATGCGATGCGCGACGCCGGTCGCCTTCCCCTCCGCGCCGTCGGGATGCCAGCCGCTCCCCGGCCCGGGGCGGCCACGCTCGTTCACCTGGCCGCTCCCATGGGCAGCAGGCCCCTCCTCCCGCTGTCGCCGCGGTCCGTCGCTACCAGCCACCTCGGGGCGAGCCGAGTCTCCCCCCGGTCGGCAATGGGGCGGGACGGGGCCGGCCCGGGGGCAAGTGCAAGAAGAAGCGCGGGCTTTAGCGCGCAACCGGTTCTGCCCCCGCTAACGGCGCCCCCGGGATCTCGCCGCCTCGACTACGACCGCTCTCCTTCCCGATGACCGCTCTTCTGACCTCGTCAAGTGCTTCAACTGCGGCCTCTCCGGCCACTCCCAGGTGGCATGTACTCGCCCTCGGTGTTGCTACCACTGCTCGGACCCAGACCACCCCGCCTTCCTTTGCCCTGACCGCCCGGTGGCGGAGGAGCTGATGATGTACGGGCACGGGATTAAGGGCCTCGGCTACTTCCACATCGAGGTGCCCGACATCCCCGCCCCCTCACCGTCGCTCCTGGCCATTGTTACTGTGAAGGAATGGGTGGCCTCGCCGGAGATGATTGAGGCCGAGCACAACCACCTCTACCTCAGCACCTGGGATTGGCAGGTCACCTTACTCTCTGGAGGTCAGTTCTCGGTCGTCTTCCCGGACGCGGTCAGCCACGGGTACGGCACCCGCAGCGGAGACATCACCCTAGCCCTCAACAAGTTAGTGGTTGACATCTCTGTGCCGGTGCGGGACCCCTTGGCGGTCGCGGTCTTGGACACGGCCTGGATCATCATTGGTGGCCTCCCGGACATCGCCCGCTCCGAGCGGGTCATCCGGAACATGTCTCGCATCCTCGGCAAGGTGGTGGTGGTCGATGAGCTCTCCCTCCGCAAGGAGGAGGAGGTCCGGGTTAAGGTCAAATCTCTCGACTCCTCCAAGCTCCGTGCCACCATCCGAGTGTTCTTTAACGACCAGGGCTTTGACCTCCGCATCTCCTCCGAGCCTCCCAACCACATTGGCCGCCCTCGCATCGACGACAGCTTCCTAGGGGGCGGCCCAGCTAGGGGTGGCGCCGGTGGCCACCGCAGCGACCGCGACCCTCGTCACGGCCACTCCTCTGGCTCGGACGACGACGACTTCGAGGACAGCCCCCACCACGACCAGCCGCCTGTGCCGGCCGCCAGGTGTGGGGGTGGGGCGGGTCGTACCCACGCGGCAGCTCCCCCGACCCCCGATGACGGCCTCGACACTTCTGATGTCAGCCTCCAGGTCTTTCCGGCTTCTTCGCCCCGCTCCCCCGACGACATCTCCCTCGGCATCTTCGCCCCCTCTCCAGCCAGGGCCGACCCGGCGCTGCCCGACCCGACCCCCACCGCGCCCGATCTCCAGTTGGCGCCGCTGGGGGCCTCGGCCCCGGACCTGGCTTCGCTCCTTCCGGTGCCTCCGGAAGTTGCTCCTTGCTCTCCGCTCGGCCGGTCAGTCCGCCCGTGAGGGAGGACGCGCCTGCGGACCCACCTCCCTCCCCTGGCGTTCCCTGCGTGACGACCCATGCTCCTCTCCTGGCGCCTTCGAGCTCTACTTCCGCGGGCCTGGCGGTAGTGGTGACCACTCCGGTGGCCGCCCCCCGCTCCCCCTCGGACTGCGGCCTACTCCAGGAGGGGCCGTTCGACCTCGTCCCCGGTGTCCTCTTCGCGCTGCAGTGCTCGGATTGAGGCGGCCAGGGCGACGGGTGGCCCGGCCCTCCCCATCCCTGAGCTGGCCGCCCTCCGGGCCGCTGCCCGGAACCTCGAGTCAGGTACCATGATCATCCCGGCCACCTCTGCTACGTGCTCCTTTTCTGCTTTGGAGTCGGCTCCGCTTGGCCACCTCGCTAAGGTGGCAGCGGACTCGGCCATAGTGTTCCGCGGGGAGGTTGCCCCCCCGCTAGTCCAGATAGAAGCCATCCGTGCACGGGAGATCCTTGATGGTCGGCTCGCCGAGGCCCGTGCACGCCCCCCCCCCCCCCCCGCCGCTGGAGCGACGCTCGGGACCACCCCGAGCGCCTCTTCCCGCGCGCCAGCCGCCCCGGCTGAGATCCGGGGCCGTACTCGCTCCCGTACCGCCGCCCTCCGCGCCCAGAGCGCGTCACGTGTCTTCGGGTCAAGCAGCCCCCCGATGGATGCGTGATGCGAGCCCTATTCTGGAACATCCGCGATTTCGGCCAAGATGGTCGGCGCCGCCAACTCATTGAGTACATGCATACTGAGCGAATCGACATTGTAGCCATTCAGGAAACGATGCGTACTGAATTCTCCCTGTCGGAGCTTGAGCATCTGAGCTCCGACCTGTTCGGCTGGCACTGGCTCCCTTCTAGTGGGAGTACAGGTCACTCAGGTGGCATCCTCCTAGGTGTGAAGGATGCCACCCTTGAGGTTGGGGGCATGGACCGGGGCGAGTTCTTTGTTAGCATGGAGATCTTCGAAAGGTCCCTAAATTTTAAATGGGTGATCATTGCGGTTTATGGTCCGGCCGACCACCGCAGGTCGGGGACCTTCCTCGCTGAGCTCCGGAGGAAGGTTGCGTCGGCTCAATTTCTGGTAGTAGTGGGCGGCGATTTCAACCTCATCCGGACGGAAGAAGACAAGAGCAATAATCTAGTGAACTTTCCTCGGATGCAGCTTTTCAATGATTGCATCGTTGATATGGGGCTGCGGGAACTTGATCGTGTCGGGGCCAGGTTCACATGGACTAACCGCCAGGTTGATCCGACTCGCTCGGTCCTCGATCGAGTTTTCGCCTCCCCTGAGTGGGACATTCGGTGTCCCCTAGCATCGCTGCGGGCGATCACGCGGATTAATTCCGACCACGTACCCCTTCTCCTCTGTTTGGAGAATGAGTGTCCCCCCGCTGCCGCCACGCTTCCGTTTCGAGACCTTCTGGTTGCGTCAACCAGGCTTCACTGCCGCGGTGGTCGCCAGGTGGCGTGAGGCGAGGGACGCCCCCCATAGGGCACTGTCGGCCGTCGATTCTTGGCATTTCTGCGCCAAGCGGTCGCGGCAATTCATGAAAGGATGGGGTGCTAACGTGGGTCGGGACATTCGTGAGCAGAAGAAGGCTCTCCTTGAGAGCATCCAGGCCCTCGACCTGCGGGCTGACGCCGCTGGTCTTTCGGCAGACGAATGGATGCTCAGGTACGACTTGGAAGATCAGCTCACGGTCATCTACACTGACGAGGAGGCCTACTGGCGCTTGCGAGGTACGCAGAATTGGGTCCTCAAGGGGGACGCTAATACTGCCTACTTCCAGGCTATTGCTAATGGCCGTAGGCGCCACAATTCCATCCCCCTCCTGTGGGATGGTCCGACCCTCCTTCAGCGGCCGGAGGACATCCAGGGCGCATGTTGATGGCCTCTACAGAGACCTATTCTCTGCCTCCCCTCGGGGAGGTCTTGCCCTTGCGCAAGACATTTGGCTTGCCCACTGCTGCGTCTCACCTGCGGATAACGCGGCCCTCACGGCCCCGATCTCGGAGGAGGAGGTTTGGGCGGCTATTAAGGGCATGAACCCCTCCTCGGCCCCAGGCCCGGATGGCCTCCCAGTGAAGTTCTTCCAGACCTTCTGGGAGGTGATCAAACCCGAGGTGATATCCCTATTCGACGAGTTCATGGCTGGGACCATTGACCTCGGCCGGCTGAATTATGGGGTAATCACTCTCATCCCTAAGGTGACGGGTGCCTCGGACATCTGGCAATTTCGGCCGATTACAGTGATTAACGTCATCTTCCGCATCCTAGCCAGGGGGTACGCCATTAGGGTGGCCCCTATAGTTGACCGGATCACTCACCCTGACCAGTCGGCCTTCATTCAGTGCCGCTATATCCTTGATGGAGTCCTAGTGTTCCACGAAGCTCTCCATGAGGTGCACCCCAAGCACCTCAAGGCAGTCTTCCTGAAACTGGACTTCCACAAGGCGTATGACACGGTCAGCTGGACCTTCCTTTGGGAATGTTTGCTTCGGAAAGGCTTCGACGATCGGTGGGTGACCAGAGTAATGCAGATGGTATCCTCAGGCCGCACAGCAGTGAACATTAATGGGGAGATCGGCCCGTTCTTCCCCACGTTCTGTGGGGTCCGCCAGGGTGACCCCTTCTCCCCATTCCTGTTCAACATAGTTGTTGATGCGCTGGCGGCCATTCTCGATAAGGCCAAGGCGGCGGGACACATTAAGGGGATTGTCCCGCACCTTGTTGGAGGCAACGGGGTCTCCCTCCTCCAATATGCAGACGACACCATTATCATGGTGGAGGGTTCTGAGAGTGATATCTCGAACCTCAAGTTCCTCTTATTGTGCTTCCAGCAGATGTCCGGCCTTAGGATCAACTTTGACAAGAGTGAGGTTATGGTCTTGGGCTACGCCCAAGATGAGCGGCAGAGCATAGCGGACCGGCTTAACTGCCAGCTTGGGTGCTTCCCCACGACCTATCTAGGGATACCCATTAGTGAGTCCGGGCTTACGGTGGCCGAGCTGCGCCCCACGGTGGGGAAGCTCCAACACCAGATCGAGCCCTGGCAGGGTCGGTGGCTCTCGAAAGCGGCCCGTTCGATGCTCATTAACTCGTCCCTCTCCAGCCTCCTATTATTCATCATGAGCTTCTACAGCCTTCCGGAGACTCTTCATCATGAGATTGCCACCGTTCAGGGACGCTTTTTCTGGGCCGACGTGGGAGATAAGCAGAAATACCACATGGTCAGGTGGTCTGAGATCTGCAAACCTCGCGACCAGGGCGGCCTCGGGATCATGTCCTCCAAACGCATGAATATTGCCCTTCTGACTCGGTGGCTCTGGAGGATTAGCAACGGAGATGGTGGCCTGTGGCTGCACATTATTCAGCAGAAATACCTCCGAGGCCAGCCTCTCGCCTTCTGTCAGCGATCTGGGGGCTCCCAGTTCTGGCAATCCATCATTCAGCTCCTCCTTGTCCTCCGGATCGGGACCTATCGAGATTGGCTCCGGCACCGCCATGCTGTTCTCGTTCAATCGCTGGACTGGTGACACACCCCTGGCAGCCCGTTTTCCGGACATGTTCTCCATCGCAGTTGCCCCTCAGATCTCCGTGGCGACCGCCCTTATTGACTTAGGGCACCTTGCGTTCCGGAGGCCTTTTGGTCCTGCTGAGAATGCGGACTCGCAGGAGTTGCTTGACTGTATTGCTCTCCATGAGCCGGATCTCATGTCTGACGATGACCGCGCCAGGTGGCGCCTCGAGCCGTCTGGTCAATTCTCCACCAAATCTCTCTATCTGGCCATCGCCCCCTCGCTCGGCCATGAGGCCCTTTCCTCCATTTGGGAGATTCGCCTCCCCCTGAAAATTAGGATCTTCCTATGGCAGTGGATTCGCGGCCGCCTTCCTTCCGACGTTGAGTTTTTGAAGCGCAATGGCCCTGGTGATGGGCGTTGCCCGCTCTGTGGGCCTGAAGAAGATTTGAACCATATCTTCTTCACCTACGTGTCTGCGCAGTTCCTTTGGAGCTGTTTCCGCGAGATTGTGGGTGGAAGCTGGGTTCATACCAACTTCCCCGCTCTCTTTGTCGAACTCCAGGCAATCCCCCCCGCGTTACGCCACATTAGGTGGCTGACCATTGGGGTCCTTGCCTGGACGCTGTGGACTGTTAGGAATAAACTTGTGATTCGGCGTATCCCTCTTTGTCGCGCTACTGACGCTTTGTTCAAATGGTCTGGTTACTTGCAGCTTTGGCGGCCGCTTAGCCGCCCCAGGGAGAGAGACGCCATCACCTCCATCATCACACAGCTTCGCGCGATGGCTCTCCGGATGGCTCCACCGCTCCCACCTCCACCACCTGAGCCAGATTAGATCTTCTTCTGCATCATCGCCGCCGCCGTTTGTTGTCTGTGCGCCCCTTGTTGATTTGTTAGGCTTGTTGTGCTGTGCCCACAGCTGTACCCGTGTTGTGTGTTGTTTTTCGTACGTTTGTGTTGGACCTTCGTGCGGTGGCGTTGGGTGTGTGTGTGTTTCGAATGGTACCTTGTGGACTTTGTGCTCGGTGGTTGCTTTATTTATAAAGCAGGGCGAAAGCCTTTTCAGTAAAGCGACATGTTAGTAGCAGAGTTGTGAGCGATTTTCTAACTGAATTTCTAGCGAACGGCTCAAAATAGTTGCAGGAAACCTCTGATTCAAGTGGGACGTGGCGCTAGATATTTGGCAATCTCAGGTGTCACTCCAACCTAACGAGGAAAGTCATTTCTTTTGGTGGGGGTATGTGTAACTGTGAAGATTGTGAGGGGTTTTCTTTTTTGAAATAAAAGGTAGATCATTCTACCTTATGCATTTCAAAACAGGCCACAACCTGATGACCAAAAAGGTCAATTACATGAAACTTATGTTACGCACCATGGTGCAGAGGCCATAAGTTGCCTAGGAAAAGAAAAGAAAAACAGGGGGTTGAGAAGGGATTACATGGCATCTGTTAAGTATCTATGCTAGGAACTAAGTTGATGCACCCAGAAAGCTATAGACTCCTTGTCCCTTGTGTGCATAGCCCTATTCATCCAAAGGGATAAAAGTTGGACAACATATTGTCTGATGTAGGAAGGTGACCAACGGTTGCGATGAAAAACCCTGTCATTTCTTGCGTGCCATAGTGTGACAGCACAGGCAGCAAAAAGAACATGCACTTTCCGGGCAGAAGGCCAGCAGAGATGTAGTTATTGCACGAACTCCATGATGTCCAGGGAGCGGGAGGCATGACTGGCCATATTCAACTTGCTCCAAACTGCATTAGCCGGTGCACAGTGCAGAATTATATGACTGATAGATTCAGTGGTCGGGCAGATATCGCACCCAGGATGAGAGGCAACAGAAAACCATCCCTTCTTTGTCATATTGTCCCGCGTGTTGAGTCGTCTCCAAAAAGCAAGCCATAGAAAAATCTGATCTTTGAGAGGGATGATAGGATCCCAGATCCAATGCGCGAACGGATAAGACATGCCTCTGAAATTCAGCAACCCATAGATATACGCTGTACTGACCTCTCTGTTGCAGATGGTAGTTCGACGGAGGTCTGGGTGCGCCTGAAGGAAAGATTGATGTTAAATCACATGGCGATGTGAACTAGATTATTGACTCTAGTGCAAGTGGGAGACTGAAGGAAATATGCCCTAGAGGCAATATATTTATTTCCTTATTTCATGATAAATGTTTATTATTCATGCTAGAATTGTATTAACCGGAAACTCCATACATGTGTGAATACATAGACAAAACATAGTGTCACTAGTATGCCTCTACTTGATCAGCTCGTTGATTAAAGATGGTTGAGTTTCCTGGCCATAGACATGAGTTGTCATTTGATTAACGGGGTCACATCATTAGGAGAATGATGTGATTGACTTGACCCATTCCGTTAGCTTAGCACTTGATCGTTTAGTATGTTGCTATTGCTTTCTTCATGACTTATACATGTTCCTATGACTATGAGATTATGCAACTCCCGTTTACCGGAGAAACACTTTGTGTGCTACCAAACGTCACAACATAACTGGGTGATTATAAAGGTGCTCTACAGGTGTCTCCGAAGGTACTTGTTGAGTTGGCATATTTCGAGATTAGGATTTGTCACTCCGATTATCGGAGAGGTATCTGTGGGCCCACTCGGTAATACACATCACTATAAGCATTGCAAGCATTGTAACTAATGAGTTAGTTCGAAATGATGTATTACGGAATGAGTAAAGAGATTGAGATTGACTAGGTATTGAGATACCGACGATCAAATCTCGGGCAAGTAACATATCGATGACAAAGGGAACAACGTATGTTGTTATGCGGTTTGACCGATAAAGATCTTCGTAGAATATGTGGGAGCCAATATGAGCATCCAGGTTCCGCTATTGGTTATTGACCGGAGACGTGTCTCGGTCATGTCTACATAGTTCTCGAACCCGTAGGGTCCGCACGCTTAAAGTTCGGTGACGATCGGTATTATGAGTTTATGTGTTTTGATGTACCGAAGGTAGTTCGGAGTCCCGGATGAGATCGGGGACATGACGAGGAGTCTCTAAATGGCCGAGACGTAAAGATCGATATATTGGACGACTATATTCGGACTTCGGAAAGGTTCCGAGTGATTCAGGTATTTTCTGGAGTACCGGAGAGTTACGGGAATTCGCCGGGGAGTATATGGGCCTTATTGGGCTTTAGGGGAAAGAGAGAGGGGAGGCTGCGCCACCCCCAAGGCTTAGTCCGAATTGGACTAGGGGGAGGGGCGGCGCCCCCTCCTTCCTTCTCTTCTCGTTGCCCTTTCCTTCTCTCCTACTCCTACTACTTGGAAGGGCTCCTAGTTCTACTAGGAAAAGGGGAATCCTACTCCCGATGGGAGTAGGACTCCCCTAGGGCGCGCCATAGAGAGGGTCGGCCCTCCCCCTCCTCCACTCCTTTATATACGGGGAGGGGGCACCCCTTGGCGACACAACAATTGATCTCTTGATCTTTTAGCCGCGTGCGGTGCCCTCCTCCACCATATTTCACCTCGATAATATCGTAGCGGTGCTTAGGCGAAGCCCTGCGTCGGTAGCATCATCATCACCGTCACCACGCCATCGTGCTGACGGAACTCTCCCTGAAAGCTCGGCTGGATCGGAGTTCGAGGGAAGTCATCGAGCTGAACGTGTGCTGAACTCGGAGGTGCCGTACGTTCGGTACTTGGATCGGTCGGATCGTGAAGACGTACGACTACATCAACCGCATTGTGCTAACGCTTCCGCTTTCGGTCTACGAGGGTACGTGGACACACTCTCCCCTCTCGTTGCTATGCATCACCATGATCCTGTGTGTGCGTAGGAATTTTTTTAAATTACTACGTTCCCCAACAGCGCCATAGTGGGCAGCACATTGAGCAGAAGAGAGTTGAGACGATGCAGCTCCTGAACCGCAGTTGTTGAGAGGTTAGGGTGCAACTGAACTGTTGGGTATCGTTGCAGAAATTAAAATTTTTATACGCATCACCAAGAACAATCTATGGAGTCTTCTAGCAACGAGAGGGAGAAGAGTGCATCTACATACCCTTGTAGATCGCGAGCGGAAGCGTTCAAGTGAACGGGGTTGATGGAGTCGTACTCGTCGTGATCCAAATCACCGATGACCGAGCGCCGAACGGACGGCACCTCCGCGTTCAACACACGTACAGTTGGGGAAGACGTCTCCTCCTTCTTGATCCAGCAAGGGGGAGGGAGAGGTTGATGGAGATCCAGCAGCACGACGACGTGGTGGTGGAAGCAGCGGGGATCTCGGCAGGGCTTTGCCAAGCTCAGCGAGAGGGAGAGGTGTCACGGGAGGGAGAGGGAGGCGCCAGGGGCTTGGGTGCGGCTGCCCTCCCTCCCCCTCTTTATATAGGGGTCCAGGGGGGCGCCGGCCCCCAGAGATCCCATCTCAAGGGGGGCGGCGGCCAAGGGGGGGGGGACTTGCCCCCCAAGTCAAGTGGGGCCCCCCCAACCCTAGGGTTTCCAACCCTAGGCGCAGGAGAGGCCCAAGGGGGGCGCACCAGCCCACCAGGGGCTGGTTCCCTTCCCCACTTCAGCCCATGGGGCCCTCCGGGATAGGTGGCCCCACCCGATGGACCCCCGGGACCCTTCCGGTGGTCCCGGTACAATACCGGTGACCCCCGAAACTTTCCCGGTGGCCGAAACTGGACTTCCTATATACAATTCTTCACCTCCGGACCATTCCGGAACTCCTCGTGACGTCCGAGATCTCATTCGGGACTCCGAACAACTTTCGGGTTACCACATACTAATATCTCTACAACCCTAGCATCACCGAACCTTAAGTGTGTAGACCCTACGGGTTCGGGAGACATGCAGACATGACCGAGACGACTCTGCGGTCAATAACCAACAGCGGGATCTGGATACCCATGTTGGCTCCCACATGTTCCACGATGATCTCATCGGATGAACCACGATGTTGAGGATTCAATTAATCCCGTATACAATTCCCTTTGTCAATCGGTACGTTACTTGCCCGAGATTCGATCGCCGGTATCCCAATACCTTGTTCAATCTCGTTACCGGCAAGTCACTTTACTCGTACCGTAATGCATGATCCCGTGACCAAAAACTTGGTCACATTGAGCTCATTATGATGATGCATTACCGAGTGGGCCCAGAGATACCTCTCCGTCATACGGAGTGACAAATCCCAGTCTCGATTCGTGCCAACCCAACAGACACTTTCGGAGATACCCGTAGTGCACCTTTATAGCCACCCAGTTACGTTGTGACGTTTGGCACACCCAAAGCACTCCTATGGTATCCGGGAGTTGCACAATCTCATGGTCTAAGGAAATGATACTTGACATTTGGAAAAGCTCTAGCAAACGAACTACACGATCTTGTGCTATGCTTAGGATTGGGTCTTGTCCATCACATCATTCTCCTAATGATGTGATCCCGTTATCAATGACATCCAATGTCCATAGTCAGGAAACCATGACTATCTGTTGATCAACGAGCTAGTCAACTAGAGGCTCACTAGGGACATGTTGTGGTCTATGTATTCACACATGTATTACGATTTCCGGATAACACAATTATAGCATGAACAATAGACAATTATCATGAACAGGGAAATATAATAATAACCATTTTATTATTGCCTCTAGGGCATATTTCCAACAGTCTCCCACTTGCACTAGAGTCAATAATCTAGTTACATTGTGATGAATCGAACACCCATAGAGTTCTGGTGTTGATCATGTTTTGCTCTAGGGAGAGGTTTAGTCAACGGATCTGCTACATTCAGGTCTGTATGTACTTTACAAATATCTATGTCTCCATTTTGAACACTTTCATGAATGGAGTTGAAGCGACGCTTGATATGCCTGGGCTTCCTGTGAAACCTGGGCCCCTTGGCAAGGGCAATAGCTCCAGTGTTGTCACAGAAGAGAGTCGTCGGGCCCCGCGCATTGGGAATAACTCCTAGGTCGGTAATGAACTCCTTCACCCAGATTGCTTCTTGTGCTGCCTCTGAGGCCGCCATGTATTCCGCTTCACATGTAGATCCCGCCACAACGCTTTGCTTGCAACTGCACCAGCTTACTGCCCCACCATTCAAAATATACACGTATCCGGTTTCTGACTTAGAGTCATCCAGATCTGTGTCGAAGCTTGCATCGACGTAACCCTTTACGACGAGCTCTTCGTCACCTCCATATACGAGAAACATATCCTTAGTCCTCTTCAGGTACTTCAGGCTATTCTTGACCACTGTCCAGTGTTCCATGCCGGGATTACTTTGGTACCTTCATACCAAACTTACAGCAAGGTTTACATCAGGTCTGGTACACAGCATGGCATACATAATAGACCCTATGGCCGAGGCATAGGGGACGACACTCATCTTTTCTCTATCTTCTGCCGTGGTCGGGCATTGAGCCGTGCTCAATTGCACACCTTGCAATACAGGCAAGAACCCCTTCTTGGACTGGTCCATATTGAACTTCTTCAATATCTTGTCAAGGTACGTACTTTGTGAAAGACCAATGAGGCGTCTTGATCTATCTCTATAGATCTTGATGCCTAATATATAAGCAGCTTCTCCAAGGTCCTTCATTGAAAAACACTTGTTCAAGTAGGCCTTTATGCTTCCCAAGAATTCTATATCATTTCCCATCAACAGTATGTCATCCACATATAATATGAGAAATGCTACAGAGCTCCCACTCACTTTCTTGTAAAGACAGGCTTCTCCATAAGTCTGTGTAAACCCAAACGCTTTGATCATCTCATCAAATCGAATGTTCCAACTCCGAGATGCTTGCACCAGCCCATAGATGGAGCGCTGGAGCTTGCATACCTTGTTAGCATTCTTAGGATCGACAAAACCTTCCGGCTGCATCATATACAATTCTTCCTTAAGAAAGCCGTTAAGGAATGCCGTTTTGACGTCCATTTGCCATATCTCATAATCATAGAATGCGGCAATTGCCAACATGATTCGGACGGACTTCAGCTTCGCTACGGGTGAGAAAGTCTCATCGTAGTCAACCCCTTGAACTTGTCGATAACCCTTAGCGACAAGTCGAGCCTTATAGATGGTCACATTACCATCCGCGTCTGTCTTCTTCTTAAAGATCCATTTATTTTCTATGGCTCGCCGATCATCGGGCAAGTCAGTCAAAGTCCATAATTCATTTTCATGCATGGATCCTATCTCAGATTTCATGACTTCTAGCCATTTGTCGGAATCTGGGCCCGCCATTGCTTCTTCATAGTTCGAAGGTTCACCGTTGTCTAACAACATGATTTCCAGGACAGGGTTGCCATACCACTCTGGTGTGCAACGTGTCCTCGTGGACCTACGAAGTTCAGTAGTAACTTGATCCGAAGTACCTTGATCATCATCATTAGCTTCCTCTCTAGTCAGTGCAGGCACCATAGGAACATCTTCCTGAGCTGCGCTACTTTCCGGTTCAAGAGGTAGTACTTCATCAAGTTCCACTTTCCTCCCACTTACTTCTTTCGAGAGAAACTCTTTCTCCAGAAAGGACCCGTTCTTGGCAACAAAGATCTTGCCTTCGGATCTGAGGTAGAAGGTATACCCAATGGTTTCCTTAGGGTATCCTATGAAGACGCATTTTTTCGACTTGGGTTCGAGCTTTTCAGGTTGAAGTTTCTTGACATAAGCATCGCATCCCCAAACTTTTAGAAACGACAGCTTAGGTTTCTTCCCAAACCATAATTCATACGGTGTCATCTCAACGGATTTCGACGGAGCCCTATTTAAAGTGAATGCGGCAGTCTCTAAAGCATAGCCCCAAAATGAGAGCGGTAGATCGGTAAGAGACATCATAGATCGCACCATATCCAATAGAGTGCGATTACGACGTTCGGACACACCATTTCGCTGAGGTGTTCCAGGCGGCGTGAGTTGTGAAACTATTCCACATTTCCTTAAGTGTGCGCCAAATTCGTGACTCAAATATTCCCCTCCACGATCTGATCGTAAGAATTTTATTTTCCTGTCACGTTGATTCTCAACCTCACTCTGAAATTCCTTGAACTTTTCAAAGGTCTCAGACTTGTGTTTCATTAGGTAGACATACCCATATCTACTCAAGTCATCAGTGAGAGCGAGAACATAACGATAGCCACCACGAGCCTCAACACTCATTGGACCGCACACATCAGTATGTATGATTTCCAATAAGTTGGTTGCTCGCTCCATTGTTCCGGAGAATGGAGTCTTGGTCATCTTACCCATGAGGCATGGTTCGCACGTGTCAAATGATTCGTAATCAAGAGACTCTAAAAGTCCATCAGCATGGAGCTTCTTCATGCGCTTGACACCAATGTGACCAAGACGGCAGTGCCACAAGTATGTGGGACTATCATTATCAACCTTACATCTTTTGGTACTCACACTATGAATATGTGTAACACTACGTTCGAGATTCATTAAGAATAAACCATTAACCAGCAGGGCATGACCATAAAACATATCTCTCATATAAATAGAACAACCATTATTCTCGGATTTAAATGAGTAGCCATCTCGAATTAAATGAGATCCTGATACCATGTTCATGCTCAAAGCTGGCACTAAATAACAATTATTGAAGTTTAAAACTAATCCCGTAGGTAAATGTAGAGGTAGCGTGCCGACGGCGATCACATCGACCTTGGAACCATTCCCGACGCGCATCGTCACCTCGTCCTTTGCCAGTCTCCGTTTATTCCGCAGCTCCTGCTTTGAGTTACAAATATGAGCAACCGTACCGGTATCAAATACCCAGGAGCTACTACGAGTGTTGGTAAGGTACACATCAATAACATGTATATCACATATACCTTTGGTGTTGCCGGCCTTCTTGTCCGCTAAGTACTTGGGGCAGTTCCGCTTCCAGTGACCACTTCCCTTGCAATAAAAGCACTCAGTCTCAAGCTTGGGTCCATTCTTTGGCTTCTTCCCGGCAACTGGCTTACCGGGCGCGGCAACTCCCTTGCCGTCCTTCTTGAAGTTCTTCTTACCCTTGCCTTTCTTGAACTTAGTGGTTTTATTCACCATCAACACTTGATGTTCCTTTTTTATCTCCACCTCCGCTGATTTCAGCATTGAATATACCTCAGGAATGGTCTTTTCCATCCCCTGCATATTGAAGTTCATCACAAAGCTCTTGTAGCTCGGTGGAAGCGACTGAAGGATTCTGTCAATGACCGCGTCATCCGGGAGATTAACTCCCAGCTGAGACAAGCGGTTGTGTAACCCATACATTTTGAGTATGTGCTCACTGACAGAACTATTTTCCTCCATCTTACAACTGAAGAACTTGTCGGAGACTTCATATCTCTCGACCCGGGCATGAGCTTGGAAAACCATTTTCAGCTCTTCGAACATCTCATATGCTCCGTGTTGCTCAAAACGCTTTTGGAGCCCCGGTTCTAAGCTGTAAAGCATGCCGCACTGAACAAGGGAGTAATCATCAGCACGCTGCTGCCAAGCGTTCATAACGTCTTGGTTCTCTGGGATGGGTGCGTCACCTAGCGGTGCTTCTAGGACATAATCTTTCTTGGCAGCTATGAGGATGATCCTCAGGTTCCGGACCCAGTCCGTATAGTTGCTGCCATCATCTTTCAGCTTGGTTTTCTCTAGGAACGCGTTGAAGTTGAGGGCAACATTAGCGTGGGCCATTTGATCTACAAGACATATTGTAAAGATTTTAGACTAAGTTCATGATAATTAAGTTCATCTAATCAAATTATTCAATGAACTCCCACTCAGATAGACATCCCTCTAGTCATCTAAGTGAAACATGATCCGAGTCAACTAGGCCGTGTCCGATCATCACGTGAGACGGACTAGTCAACATCGGTGAACATCTTCATGTTGATCGTATCTTCTATACGACTCATGCTCGACCTTTCGGTCTTCCGTGTTCCGAGGCCATGTCTGTACATGCTAGGCTCGTCAAGTCAACCTAAGTGTATTGCGTGTGTAAATCTGGCTTACACCCGTTGTATTCGAACGTTAGAATCTATCACACCCGATCATCACGTGGTGCTTCGAAACAACGAACCTTCGCAACGGTGCACAGTTAGGGGGAACACTTTCTTGAAATTATTGCGAGGGATCATCTTATTTAAGCTACCGTCGTTCTAAGCAAATAAGATGTAAAACATGATAAACATCACATGCAATCAAATAGTGACATGATATGGCCAATATCATTTTGCTCCTTTTGATCTCCATCTTCGGGGCGCCATGATCATCTTCGTCACCGGCATGACACCATGATCTCCATCATCATGATCTCCATCATCGTGTCTTCATGAAGTTGTCACGCCAACGATTACTTCTACTTCTATGGCTAATGTGTTTAGCAATAAAGTAAAGTAATTTACATGGCGTTATTTAATGACACGCAGGTCATACAAAAAATAAAGACAACTCCTATGGCTCCTGCCGGTTGTCATACTCATCGACATGCACGTCATGATTCCTATTACAAGAACATGATCAATCTCATACATCACATATATTTCATTCATCACATCCTTTTGGCCATATCACATCACAAGGCATATGCTGCAAAAACAAGTTAGACGTCCTCTAATTGTTGTTGCATGTTTTTACGTGGCTGCTATAGGTTTCTTAGCAAGAACGTTTCTTACCTACGCCAAAACCACAACGTGATATGCCAATTTCTATTTACCCTTCATAAGGACCCTTTTCATCGAATCCGTTCCGACTAAAGTGGGAGAGACAGACACCCGCTAGCCACCTTATGCAACTAGTGCATGTCAGTCGGTGGAACCTGTCTCACGTAAGCGTACGTGTAAGGTCGGTCCGGGCCGCTTCATCCCACGATGCCGCCGAAACAAGATACGACTAGTAGTGGAAAGAAAATTGACAACATCTACGCCCACAACAAGTTTGTGTTCTACTCGTGCATAGAAACTACGCATAGACCTGGGTCATGATGCCACTGTTGGGTATCGTTGCAGAAATTAAAATTTTTCTACGCATCACCAAGAACAATCTATGGAGTCTTCTAGCAACGAGAGGGAGAAGAATGCATCTACATACCCTTGTAGATCGCGAGCGGAAGCGTTCAAGTGAACGGGGTTGATGGAGTCGTACTCGTCGTGATCCAAATCACCGATGACCGAGCGCCGAACGGACGGCACCTCCGCGTTCAACACACGTACGGTTGGGGAAGACGTCTCCTCCTTCTTGATCTAGCAAGGGGGAGGGAGAGGTTGATGGAGATCCAGCAGCACGATGGCGTGGTGGTCGAAGCAGCGGGGATCTCGGCAGGGCTTTGCCAAGCTCAACGAGAGGGAGAGGTGTCACGGGAGGGAGAGGGAGGCGCCAGGGGCTTGGGTGCGGCTGCCCTCCCTCCCCCCCTCTTTATATAGGGGTCCAGGGGGGCGCCGGCCCCCAGAGATCCCATCTCAAGGGGGGGGGGGCGGCGGCCAAGGGGGGGACTTGCCCCCCAAGTCAAGTGGGGCGCCCCCCCACCCCTAGGGTTTCCGACCCTAGGCGCAAGGGAGGCCCAAGGGGGGCGCACCAGCCCACCAGGGGCTGGTTCCCTTCCCCACTTTAGCCCATGGGGCCCTCCGGGATAGGTGGCCCCACCCGGTGGACCCCCGGGACCCTTCCGGTGGTCCCGGTACAATACCGGTGACCCCCGAAACTTTCCCGGTGGCCGAAAGTGGACTTCCTATATACAATTCTTCACCTCCGGACCATTCCGGAACTCCTCGTGACGTTCGGGATCTCATCCGGGACTCCGAACAACTTTCGGGTTACCGCATACTAATATCTCTACAACCCTAGCGTCACCGAACCTTAAGTGTGTAGACCCTACGGGTTCGGGAGACATGCAGACATGACCGAGACGACTCTCCGGTCAATAACCAACAGCGGGATGTGGATACCCATGTTGGCTCCCACATGTTCCACGATGATCTCATCGGATGAACCACGATGTCGAGGATTCAATCAATCCCGTATACAATTCCCTTTGTCAATCGATACGTTACTTGCCCGGGATTCGATCGTCGGTATCCCAATACCTTGTTCAATCTCGTTTCCGGCAAGTCACTTTACTCGTACCGTAATGCATGATCCCGTGACCAAACACTTGGTCACTTTGAGCTCATTATGATGATGCATTACCGAGTGGGCCCAGAGATACCTCTCCGTCATACGGAGTGACAAATCCCAGTCTCGATTCGTGCCAACCCAACAGACACTTTCGGAGATACCCGTAGTGCACATTTATAGCCACCCAGTTACGTTGTGACGTTTGGCACACCCAAAGCACTCCTATGGTATCCGGGAGTTGCACAATCTCATGGTCTAAGGAAATGATACTTGACATTTGGAAAAGCTCTAGCAAACGAACTACACGATCTTGTGCTATGCTTAGGATTGGGTCTTGTCCATCACATCATTCTCCTAATGATGTGATCCCGTTATCAATGACATCCAATGTCCATAGTCAGGAAACCATGACTATCTGTTGATCAACGAGCTAGTCAACTAGAGGCTCACTAGGGACATGTTGTGGTCTATGTATTCACACATGTATTACGATTTCCGGATAACACAATTATAGCATGAACAATAGACAATTATCATGAACATGGAAATATAATAATAACCATTTTATTATTGCCTCTAGGGCATATTTCCAACATGAACATCCCAGCGGCCATTAGCAAACTGAGAGGCGACAGTACAACTGTTGTCCCTTGCAAAGGAGTATAGAACTGGCAAGACGAAACGAGACGGCCAACCCCTAGCCACTTGTCATGCCAGAACGAGATCATCTGGCCTTCACCAAGGGAGCAAAAAGTCAAGGTTGTGACCAAGGAGATGCAGTCCTTGAAGCCCTTCCAAATAGCGGTGTCTCTGTTGGCTGAGCTATGTGGAATGCGAGTAGAGCAGTATTGATGGGCGAACCACTGATAGCAGGGGACATCGGAGCTCTGTAAAACCCTGGCAGTGAATTTGCATAACAACGCATGATTGTGTGTTGTGAGGTTCCGAACTCCCAGCCCACCAGCGTCTCTAGGCATGGAAACATAATCCCATGCAACCAAACATTGACCACCCCTGACAGAGTTCTTGCCTTGCCAGAAGAAGGCACGGAGCAAACTTTCGAGTTTTGCAATAGACTCCTTGGGCCATGGAAAGCAAGTCATGTAGTAACTTGGGATGCTGGCCAGTACTGAATTGATCAAAGTGAGGCGACCCCCCAGGACAGAAAAGCAGCGAGCCAACCAGATAGTCATCTGTCAACTCTGTGAATGACTGGCAGAAGCAGACCGTGCTTGATTTTGTGAAGAGAAAGTGGAAGCCCAAAATATGAGCATGGAAAGGACGAAACTGGGCATCCAAACAAAGCAGCAATTTCCTTCGTAGTGTCCATGTCAATGCAAATAGGGATGAGTGTACTCTTGTGGTAATTAATATGTAGTCCGGAGAAGGCAGAGAAGGCCACTAGAATCTGCTTGATAATTGTAGCTTGCTGGGTATTTCCTTGGAAGAGAATTAAGGTGTCATCCGCATACTGCAGAACTGAAAACATGCGATCCGCGCCCAGAGGGGTTGTTGTCAGGATAATTGTTATGTAAACAAATTTTCAAGAGATACTAATGGTTGTTCATCAGATTGAGCCACTTTCCTATTTGCATCCGCAGAGTAAATAAATGTATGGGATATCTGAATCTGCAAGGGGCCAGAAAATGGTTTTGACTAGAGTTTGGCATTGGACATGTTCCGTTTTCTTTTCCCGGCAATGCTCTGGCCAGTTGGTTTTACCAAATTCCAACGCCTATTTTCGATTAATCAATTCCAATCATGACAAGTTTCATCCCCTATTTCTTCAGAATGTATTTTCTCGCAACAAAAAAAATGTATTTGGCCCATCCCCTTCAAAACAAATGTTGTCTGGACCTAAGCTCTCCACAGATAAGTAGTACAAAGCTTTAGCTTTGCCGGCTATCCCGCTTTACTTAATGACAATGTGCGTGTCAATCTCTGCCCCTTCAAGAATCAAAGAATCAAATATAAAACAGAAAAGGGTGAAAGAAATATGTGCTAGTAGATCAGCAACCCCGGTCAGTGGCAACACGTCACTACTCATGCTGGATACAAAACCATTAATCTGAAGAGAAAGTATCATGCCTGGTCGCTTTCGCTTTCTGACTCTGCATTAAGGTGACGAAAACTGAAAGTTGCACATTTCCATCCTAGTGCCGAGTACTGACTTAGCCAAATGCTTGTGCACCACCGTAAAACATAGGAGTACTACAAATGAATGAAATGGCCAAGGAAATTTAACACAATAAAATCAAAAGCTCATAAATGAATATTTATTATTATTGTTATTGTTTTTGTCCAGATCGACCATGAACTTTTGTCCAAAAGCGGCATGAAAGCCATTGTTTCTCCTTTGTCGCCTTTGTTTCTCCATAGTCGCAGCCAACCTTCGATGCACGTGGCGTCAGATATTTGGCGACAACATGTGTCATGGAGATCTTCTTTAGCGCTTACCACTTCAATTCTTATGGTTACTCTTTTTTACCGACAGTAAAGTGAATTCTCTGAAACCGTACAATAATGGAATAATGAGATATTGCCAGAATACTTATTTTTGTGAGTACTAATGTTATCAAAATGAACTTTCAGGTTTAAATATTCACCATTTCTTCCTCCCCGTGTCGCCAAGAGTTGCTAATGACTATTAATCAGATTGAGCCATTGCCCCCTACGGCTCCCGGTATCTGAATCTGGCTACCAAAGGGGCCAGAGACCGGCTTTGACTAGTGTTGGGCACTGGACATGTTCTATTTTCCTTCCCAATGATGCTCTAATTAATTGGTTTTTAGAAATTTTCTACACCTGATTTCGATTACACTATTCCAATCACTTACATGAAAGTTTCAGCCCCAGCTTCTTCAGAATGTTTTTGGCCCTTCCCACATTAAAAAAGAGAGGCATTCCTTGTCACTTCTGGCGATAAAAACAGTTGTTGCCAGGACTCAAAGCTACCGTCTAATAACTGATAAGTACGATAAGCTAGCTGCCATGCCTCGTCAATGAAAACAACAGAAATGACATAGCTTTATCTTTGTCGACTACTCTTTTTACTCGACGACAATGCGTGTGACACATCGTTAATCTCTGACCCTTCCAGAATCAAAGATCAAATATCAGCATAAGAAAGATAAAAGAAATGTATGCTCTGTCTGTCTGGATCAACAGCCATGGCCACTGACAAGCGACAACACCTTGCGAATGATGTGCCTTGGTCTTCTTGTCCTGGCCGCTCACTGTTTCTTGTTCTCTTCTCTAAAGTGATGGAAACTGGAAATCGAAGTTTCATCTTCAGAACCTCATGTCAGATAGTGAACAATGCCACAGGTAAAATACAAAACTTAGCATCACAAAAATAAGATGACCAAAATTTTATTTGTTAAATTGGCAGGGGCCGCGTGAACGCGTACTCCCTCTATCACAAATTATGACATCCACTCTCCCACTTGAGGAGATGGTAGACCAACACTCTCACCAAGTGCAATGTGAGCCATTGATCTAGGCCACAAGCCTTCTTGATCGCTCGTTGACCCTGTCCAGGTAAGTATGTTGCAATGAAGCACCTACCCATCATAATATAGCCAGCTATCGTGCTCTAATCTTCCTATGTCATCGATGTGGTACTAAACAAAATCTGAGCGTTCCGCTGCAGCCTGCAGCAACGGCATGGGCCTATTTTTGGTGTTCTGGCATGGGCTGTTTTTTGGACGTGTGACTTACGTGGGCTCCTGATGGATGGCCTGGTAGCCGAATAGTGATTCTAAAAAAAAAGGTAGCCAAATAGTATCCCCCACAAATATGTTTTCTGTCTTGGCGCGTCAGCTGTCACCATTGACGGCCTGGTGGATGCAGCGAGCCTTGAAGCACATGCATGCAGCGAGGCGCTTGCTCTAACGAGAGATCTAAACGTCACACATGCGATGATAGCTTCGGACTGCATGCAAGTGGTGACGGATATAAACGGAGTACACTATCTTCTTACGCTTTGGTTATAGAGGAAATAAAGGAGTCCATGAATGACTTTGTAAAGGTTAGTTTTCGTTATGAGTGTAGGGAAGCAAATTTGGAAGCTCACGCCTTAGCTAAGGCGGCTTCAGCGTTTCCCTCTGGTCGCCGTTTGTGGCTAGGGACCTTGCCAGACATTGCTTGTATTGCTCCGGCTTTGAACTTTGAATAAAATCCCTAGTTACCCTAAAAAAATATGTTTTCTGTCTTCTAAAAAAAATGTTTGTGATTCTTGAAAAAAAACACAAATATGTTTTGTATTTATATGTGGCTTTTTTTGTTTGCCAATCCCCGAAGATGTATCTTTATACTTCAAAAAGGGTCCGGAAACTAACTAGTGCTTGTCATCTGACCTTAGATTTTTTTTCCTTAACAAATAATAATGTTGTAGTCTATTGGATTTAGACATTTTCATAGGCTATATTTATTCCAGCTATCGACGAAAGTTTCAGCCGTCGGCGATGCTTTTGGGCCCCTCTTCCCCTTCAAAGAACAAAGTCATTCCTTCACGGTTGGCACCCTCAGCCAGTGTCAGCCTCTGTACTCACTAAGAAAAGAAAGAACAAGTGATGTCAAGTTCTTTAATTTATCTGTTGATAAGCCATGTGGATCCAGACTTCCTAGTCGAGATCGATAGCAGAACTCGAGAGAGATAAATAAACACCTGATATCCGAGGTGAGCTGGGCTCTCATGCGAGGCATCAATCAGGCATATGACATGAGGAAGGATATGACTGATAATGGCCGCTTGCCGATTCTTTACTCGTCGGCAACGTGTGACTCATCGCCATCATCATTCCTGCCGCTTCCGGAATCAAAGAACCAGATGCTGAAAGCGACATGATGATAGCAGAGTTGTCAGCGATTTTCTAACTTGATTTCCAGCGAACCCCGGTTAGTTGCAGTTAACCTCTGATCAGAGTCTGATGCTCTCTGGTTGACTGCTTACTGGTCATACCACTCTTTTTTTTACGAGTTGTCTATGTTAAACATGATATATGGTTAGGAGAGTAGTTAGGAGATATATTCCCTTTGTATTCTTATCTCTATCTCTCCCTCTCCTCTCCATGTAAATCTCTCACGGATGATCTTGAACAACCGCACCTTGTACTCCAAGCTACAATTAATATATAAACATGTGGGCTCCTATGTATGGGGGTTGAGACGCTTCACACAACTTTAACATGGTATACAGAACCTACCTCTTCCCCTACGTCAAGCCTCCATCCTTCCTGCCGCAACCCTCCTAAGCCATCATCTTCCCTACCGCACCACCATGTCCTCCTCCAGCCAAATCGTCTCCCCCGGCCTCAACTACACAACCTCAGAACCCCTTACCAGAACCAACTATGTTCTCTGGCGAGCCCAAGCTCGCTCCCAGATCATGGGGGCGGGGCTATATGGGTATATCGATCAAACAACCCCCGAGCCTTCCAAAACCATAGTCACAAAAACCTCCGATGGGAAAGATCAGATCGTTTCCAATCCTGCCTACAACCCTTGGCTAGTCCAAGATCAACAAATAGTGGCCGACCTACTCCGAAACCTCTCCAAAGAACTCCTGATTCAGGTTGCCTCCTGCTACCTCTTGATCACTGTGTTGGTTTTCTCTTGAAGAGGAAAAGGTGATGCAGTAAAGTAGCGTAAGTATTTCCCTCAGTTTTTGAGAACCAAGGTATCAATCCAGTAGGAGATCACGCTCGAGTCCCACGCACCTACACAAAAAAATAAGAACCTCGCAACCAACGCGATAAAGGGGTTGTCAATCCCTTCACGGTCACTTACGAGAGTGAGATCTGATAGATATGATAAGATAATATTTTTGGTATTTTTATGATAAAGATGCAAAGTAAAATAAACGGTAAAAGAAATAACTAAGTGTTGGAAGATTAATATGATGGAAAATAGACCCGGGGGCCATAGGTTTCACTAGTGGCTTCTCTCAAGAGCATAAGTATTACGGTGGGTAAACGAATTACTATCGAGCAATTGATAGAATTGAGCATAGTTATGAGAATATCTAGGTATGATCATGTATATAGGCATCACGTCCGTGACAAGTAGACCGAAATGATCACTACTAGGAAAAGGCCTACTAGTGGCGCACCAGTTTTGCCTACTAATGGCGCACTACTGGTGCGCCACTAGTACCACGCCACTAGTATTAAATACTAATGGCGCACCACTGGTGCGCCATTAGTATAGACCAACATGCGCCATTAGTGTGCCTCCCAGGGGACGATATTTACACATGTGCTTTGCCATACTAATGGCGCATTGTGGGGTGATGCGCCATTGCTATTTTTGAATTTTGAATTTGGATCTGGATCGCGATTTTTTGCCCATTTTTTGCTCGTTTTTTTGCTCGTTTTTTTGCACGATATTTTTTCAAATTTTGTTCTCGTTTTTGGATCTTGTACGTTCTTTTGCCATGTTCTTTTGCCGGAGAGGAGTTCGCCGGAGAGGAGGGCCGAGGTCACCGGAGAGGAGGAGGAGGAGGTCACCGGAGAGGCGCTCGCCTACATCGCCGGAGAGGAGGAGGAGGTCGCCGGAGAGGAGTTCACCGGAGCATCGGAGAGGAGGAAGGAGAAACCATGAGGGGAGGGGAGGAGAGGAGAGGAGGAGCTCACCGGAGAGGAGGGAGGAGGAGATCACCGGAGAGGAGGGAGGAGGAGATCACCGGAGAGGAGGGAGGAGAAACCGTGAGGGGAGGGGAGGAGAGGAGGGAGGAGGAGGTCGCCGGAGAGGAGGAGGAGGAGGAGGTCGCCGCAGAGGAGGAGGAGGAGGTCGCCGGAGAGGAGGAGGGGAGTATGGTGGAGGAGAGAAGGGGAGATGGAGTGGAGGAGAGGATGAGATGGAGCGGAGGAGAGGTGGAGTGGAGGAGAACAATGAAGAGGTAAGGAGGAGAGGACCCCGCCCAGCCATATATACGGCATAGTAATGGCGCATCGTGGGCAGGTGCGCCATTACTAACTTTTTTTTATTTTTTTGATTTATTTTGAATTTTGAAGGCGGGAAGATAGTAATGGCGCACCGTGGGCAGGTGCGCCATTACTAACTTTTTTTTTATTTTTTTGATATAGTTTGAATTTTGAAGGCGGGAAGATAGTAATGGCGCACCATGGGCAGGTGCGCCATTACTGAGTTTGTTTTTTTTAATTTTTTTTGCCTCTCCAGATCTTAAAAGCCCTGTAACTTTTTTCTGTTAGGTTTTTGAGGATTCTGAAAATGTTTAACGGGGTTCCCCTAGTTAAATTCGGATGTATCTTTTCGAGTAGATGATTTTTCATATAAAAAACTTTTTAATCCGAGTTCGTATGCAAAAGTTATGCCCATTTTACAAATTCCAGATAGATTTTGCAAATAAAGTCGAAATTCATATTTGTAAATTTTCCCAACAAGTAGACCACATATCACATGGGAAACTTATTTTCTTTTATTTTTTTGACATTTCCATCATTTTCTTTTATTTTTTCTAAAACTGAAAAGGCGGTCCAGGGGGGTGCATTCGGTGGAATTTTTGGGGCAAGTTACTAATGGCGCACCGTGGGAGTGGTGCGCCATTACTAGTTCAACTAGTAATGGTGCACCGCACACGGTGCGCCATTAGTAGTTTTGAAAAAAATTACTAGTGGCGCACCGTGGATGTGGTGCGCCATTACTAGTTTAAATAGTAATGGCGCACTATCCCCTGGTGCGCCATTACTAGTTTTGAAAAAAAATTGTTACTAGTGGCGCACCAACACATGGTGCGCCACTGCTATATAGTAGTTGCGCACCACATGTGTGGTGCGCCATTAGTGTCCATATCATTTATAGCCTTTTCCTAGTAGTGGATTCTGCATCTACTACTATTACTCCACACATCGACCGCTATCAAGCATGCATCTAGAGTATTAAGTTTATAAGAACAGAGTAATGCTTTAAGTAAGATGACATGATGTAGAGGGATAAACTCATGCAATATGATATAAACCCCATCTTTTTATCCTCGATGGCAACAATACAATACGTTCCTTGCTGCCCCTGCTGTCACTGGGAAAGGACACCGCAAGATTGAACCAAATGCTAAGCACTTCTCCCATTGCAAGAAAGATCAATCTAGTAGGCCAAACCAAACTGATAATTCGAAGAGACTTACAAAGATAACCAATCATACATAAAAGAATTCAGAGGAGATTCAAATATTGTTCATAGATAAACTTGATCATAAGCCCACAATTCATCGGATCTCGACAAACACACCGCAAAAGAAGATTACATCGAATAGATCTCCAAGAGAATCGAGGAGAACTTTGTATTAAGATCCAAAGAGAGAGAAGAAGTCATCTAGCTAATAACTATGGACCCGAAGGTCTGAAGTAAACTACTCACACATCATCGGAGAGGCTATGGTGTTGATGTAGAAGCCCTCCGTGATCAATGCCCCCTCCGGCAGAGCGCCGGAAAAGGCCCCAAGATGGGATCTCACGGGTACAGAAGGTTGCGGCGGTGGAAATAGGGTGTTGGCTCCGTCTCTGATGTTTCCAGGGTATATGGGTATATATAGGAGGAAGAAGTACATCGGTGGAGCAACGTGGGCCCCACGAGGGTGGAGGGCGCGCCTGGGGGGTAGGCACCCCCCTGCCTCGTGCTCTCCTCGTTGATTGCTTTACGTAGTCTCCAAGTCCTCTGGATCACGTTTGTTCCGAAAATCACGTTCCCGAAGGTTTCATTCCGTTTGGACTCCGTTTGATGTCCTTTTCCTTTGAAACACTGAAATAGGCAAAAAAAACAGCAATTTGGATTGGGCCTCCGGTTAATAGGTTAGTGCCAAAAATAATATAGAAGTGTATAATAAAGCCCATTAAATATCCAAAACAGAATATAATATAGCATGGAACAATAAAAAATTATAGATACGTTGGAGACGTATCACCTCCCTAGAAACATCACATGCCATATGGTCTGCTCTCGCAAACATGTTCGCTGCACAATCTAGGTCCCGCATCAACAATTGCCGCCTTGCTCTTTCCAATGCCCAAAAGGGAACCCAGTCTGCCGCTACCTTCTTTGGCCACATGCGATCTCTCTCAGATGAGTTAGCAGCCGCTGGCAAACCCATATGTGAGGATGTGCTCGTCACTCACATCATAGCCGGGCTTGATATGGACTATCAGCCCATCATCTCTGCCCTCGACGTCTGAACTGACACAGTTTCTGTCGACGATCTCTTCACGATGGTGTCCAACTTCGATCAGCGCGTGGAGATGTTCCACGGCACCGGGGCCGGCGCTTTCAAATCCTCTGCAAACGCGGCCTCTCGGGGTCGTGGCGGTGGTGGTCGCTATTCTCCCAAGAACGGCGGCGGTAGCGGATCTCGCACTGGTGTAAATCAAGGAGGCGGCGGTGGTGGTCGCGGCCACTACAACAACAGCGGCGGTGGCGGCGGCGATCACTACAAAAACTCTGGAGGTGGTGCGGTGGCTACCAGAACTCCGGCGGCAACAACAATTCCAGGCAGCGCCCCTTCTACAACAACAACAGAGGGCGTCCAGCTTTTCAGGGATATGATGGCTATGAAAATAAATGTCAGATATGCAAAAAAACTAACCATATTGCCAAGGACTGTGACTGGCGCTACGCGAAAGACAACTCTCACAAGAAGGTTGCAGCAGCCGCCGTGGACAACTCCTATGGGGTCGATACCAATTGGTATGCTGACTCTGGTGCCACCAACCACATCACCCATGAACTCGAGAAGGTGACGATGCACGAGAAATATGGTGGCAGTTATCAAATTCATAATGCAAATGGTGAAGGTATGAACATAGATCATGTTGGTCATCCAATTATCAAAACCCCACATCGTGATATTCATCTTAGAAATATCTTGCATGTTCCAGAAACCTCAAAAAAATCTTCTTTCTGTCCATCGTATTGCTCTTGATAATCATGTGTTTTTGGAATTTCATCCTTATTTCTTTTTGATCAAGGATCAGGTCACGAAGCAAGTTCTCTACCGAGGTAGATGTGTGCATGGGCTATATCCGTTGATTCCTCAGTTCCGAAGATTCAATAAACAAGTTTGCAGTGTCATCAAATTCTCCCCGGAACGGTGGCATGCACGCTTAGGACATCCATCTTTTTTTATTGTTCAACAAGTGCTTAGAAATAATCATCTCCCATGTGTCGGTGAGCATAGTTCTGAAACTATTTGTGATTCTTGTCAACAAGCAAAATCCCATCAGTTGCCATATCCCGTGTCCACTAGTGTTTCTACCAAAGCCTTGCAGCTTATTTTTTTCTGATGTATGGGGTCTGGCCCCCTCCTCTGTTGGTAGACACACGTATTACGTTAGTTTCATTGATGATTACAGTAAATTCACCTGGATTTACCTTCTTAAAAAATGCTCCGATGTGTTTCAAGTTTTTTAGAATTTTCAAGCACTTGTTGAACGTCAATTTGATACCAAGATTCTTGCCGTCCAGTCAGACTGGGGCGGTGAATATGAGAAATTAGACTCGTTTTCTCAAACGCTTGGTATTTCTCATCATGTTTCATGCCCACATGCACACCAGCAGAACGGCTCAGCCGAACGTAAACATAGGCATATTGTTGAATTAGGCATTGCCCTACTTGTTGGTGCCTCCATGCCCCTCAAGTTTTGGGATGAGGCATT
Organism: Aegilops tauschii subsp. strangulata; assembly: GCF_002575655.3. Taxonomy (NCBI): domain Eukaryota; kingdom Viridiplantae; phylum Streptophyta; class Magnoliopsida; order Poales; family Poaceae; genus Aegilops; species Aegilops tauschii. Next base: position 506,703,652 of record NC_053041.3, read on the forward strand.
CCTCACTGCTGTCCATCTCATCAATATCCTTCCCAGTCGTGTCATCAATGATGAAACACCCATGCAACGACTATTTCAAACCCAACCAGATTATAACTCCCTTCGTGTTTTTGGTTGTGCTTGTTGGCCTAATCTTCGGCCCTACAACCCTCGTAAACTTATGTTCCGCTCCAAACAATGCGTTTTTCTTGGTTATAGCGCACAACATAAGGGTGTCAAGTGTCTGGATGTTTCCACTGGTCGCGTCTACATATACCGTGATGTTGTCTTCGATGAAACAATTTTTCCCTTTGCTCATCTTCATCCTAATGCCGGTTCCCTTCTCCGAAAACAGATTCATCTCCTTCCCTCACACTTATCCGGTATTCATCACGGGGATGATATTTTGAATGATCACTTGACTAACCCTTCTGACCATACATTTGAGACTCCTGTTACAGGACATGATGGTGAAGCAGCAGAAAAAACTTGGCTGAAAATGGTCCAGCAGTTTCCTCCAACAGGCCATATTTTATGTGTTCCCCGAGTGGAAGCAACCCTGCTCCCGTATCTGCATCGGGATCGGGGGTGCCAGACCTGGCACGACCCTCCTCGGGATCCTCGCCTTGCCAGGAGGGCAGGGGCAGAGAATATGCGCCCGTTGTGTCGCGCCAGCCCACGCCTGCCACGCGATCGCGGTCGGACCCAGCGACCCACGCGCGCGCGGCCTCGGGCGAACCACCGCGTCCACCAAGCCAATCGCAGCCTGTGGACCAGTTGCTTGTGCGGTTTCCCCCTGAGCCGCGGGTGTACGTCCGGCGGGCCCCGCCTCAGCCCGTGGCTACGGGATTTGTTGAGGCTCCTGCTGGCTCGCCCGCCTCTGCTGTGGCGTGTACCACGCCTCCGTCAGCCACAGCCGATCTGGTGAGTCATGCGAGCGACAGGGCACCTTCGAGATCGCCGGGATTTGCCTCCTCTGAGCAGGGTCTTGGATCTTTTGTGCCTGCGTCTTCTGCAGCGATCCAGCAGCCTTCTCCACCACGCACACGTCTTCGCGCAGGGGTAATTGATCCAGTAAATTATAAAGTCAAGTATGGCCTAACTTGCTCAACGGGAGAACCAAGCACTTTTCGTGAAGCATGTACAGACCCAAAGTGGAGAAAGGCCATGGAAGAAGAGTTTCAGGCACTTCAGAGAAATAAAACTTGGCACTTGGTTCCTGCACATCCAGGTAAAAACCTAATTGATTGCAAGTGGGTATTCAGAATAAAGAAAAAGTCAGATGGTACAATTGACCGTTATAAAGCCAGACTTGTTGCAAAGGGGTTCAAGCAAAGGTATGGCATATATTATGAGGACACATTTAGTCCTGTTGTCAAAGCTGCCACTATTCATCTCGTTCTATCCATTTTTGTTTCTAGAGGATGGTGCCTTAGACAGTTAGACGTAAAGAATGCGTTTCTTCACGGTGTTCTGGAAGAGGAAGTGTATATGAAACAACCTCCTGGATTTGAGGATAAGCATAAACCGTTTCATGTGTGCAGGCTGGATAAATATTTGTATGGACTAAAGCAGGCCCCTAGAGCGTGGTACTCTCGTTTGAGTTCAAAACTACAAACACTTGGCTTTATTCCATATAGATATGATACATCATTGTTCATTTATAATAAGTCAAATACTGTCATATTTGTTCTTATATATGTTGATGATATTATTGTCACCAGCTCATCCAATGATGCAGTCACAGCCTTACTGAAAGATCTTAACTCAGAGTTTGCTCTCAAGGATCTAGGAGATATGCATTTCTTCCTTGGTATTGAGGTTAAGAAAACTCAAGAATGTGGTCTCCATCTCTCTCAAGAAAAATATGCAATTGATCTCTTGAATAGGGTAGGTTTGCAAGTTTGTAAACCGTCACCTACGCCATTATCCAGCATAGAAAAGTTGTCTCTTGCAGAAGGTGAAATCATGAATCAGGAAGATGGCACAAAATACAGGAGTCTGGTAGGCGCACTCCAATATTTAACATTAACCAGGCCTGATATTTCTTTTGCTGTGAATAAAGTTTGTCAGTTTCTTCATGCTCCCACTTCATCACATTGGACTGCCGCAATGCGTATATTGAGATATGTGAAAAATAATTTGAGTGTTGGTCTCACTTTTAATAAGTCTTCATCCACACTTGTTAGTGCTTTCTCTGATTCTGACTGGGCAGGATGTTTGGATGATAGACGATCCACAGGTGGCTTTGCAGTTTTCTTTGGGCCAAACTTAATATCATGGTGTGCAAGGAAACATGCCACAGTTTCCAGATCGAGTAGAGAATCAGAATATAAGGCGTTAGCAAATGCCACAGCAGAAATTATCTGGGTCAAGTCTATGTTGAAAGAACTTGGGCTGACTCATATACAGACTCCATGTCTGTGGTGTGATAATCTTGGTGCCACATACTTGTCAGTTAATCCTATTTTTCATGCTCGCACAAAGCATATTGAGATTAATTATCACTTTTTCAGAGAAAGAGTTGCCAACAAGGAATTGGAAATTCGATTTGTGCATTCCAGGGACCAAGTTGCCGATGGATTTACAAAAGCACTTGCTACCGAACCGTTTGAGGAGTTTAAACGTAATCTTAACTTGGTCAAGTTATGATTATGGGAGGGTGTTAAACATGATATATGGTTAGGAGAGTAGTTAGGAGATATATTCCCTTTCTATTCTTATCTCTATCTCTCCCTATCCTCTCCATGTAAATCTCTCACGGTTGATCTTGAACAACCGCACCTTGTACTCCAAGCTACAATCAATATATAAACATGCGGGCTCCTATGTATGGGGGTTGAGACGCTTCACATAACTTTGACAGGCTATATACCACTCTAACATAACAAGGAGATGCACTTTGTTTCGGTCGGGGATAGATTGTATCTGCGAAACAGCAATCATGAGGCGTTGTCAGGATAATTGTTATGTAAACAAATTTTCAGGATTATTTATTTCGCCAAGAGGTCTAATAATTGTTCATCAGATTGAGCCACTCTCCTATTTGCCTCCGCAGAGTAAATGTATGGATTATCTGAATTTCCAAGGGGCCAGAAAATGGTTTTGACCCGTGTTTCGCATTGAACATGTTCCAGTTTCTTTCCCAGTAATACTCTAATCAGTTGGCTTCAGAAAATTCCAACACCTATTTTCGATTACTCAATTCCAATTAATGGCAAGTTGCATCCTCTATTTCTTCATACTGCTTTTGGGCCTTCCCACTTTGACGAAAAAGGGTTCCCCCGCTTTATATTATAAAGCAACAGCACCAAGCATCCAACAAGTCAAGATCGGTTCAAGTAGAAGTAGGTCTCAAATAAACGCTGGGGGCACAGAAAAACAAGCCCCAAACAAAAAGAAAACATGATCTAATCCGGCTCGGGAAGGGGTGGCGGTGGTGGTGGAGCTAACGCCGAGGCCGAAGAGCGGAGACCCGAGATGATGTTGGCGATTGATGGGGAACGTAGTAATTTCAAAAAAAATTCCTATGCACACGCAAGATCATGGTGATGCATAGCAACGAGAGGGGAGAGTGTTGTCCACGTACCCTCGTAGACCGACAGCGGAAGCGTTATCACAACGCGGTTGATGTAGTCCTACGTCTTCATGATCCGACCGATCAAGTACCGAACGCACGCCACCTCCGAGTTCTACACACGTTCAGCTCGATGACGTCCCTCGAACTCCGATCTAGCCGAGTGTTGAGGGAGAGTTTCGTCAGCACGACGGCGTGGTGACGATGATGATGTTCCACCGACGCAGGGCTTCGCCTAAGCTCCGCAACGGTATTATCGAGGTGTAATATGGTAGAGGGGGGCACCGCACACGGCTAAAATATCGTATATCAAGTGTGTATAGAGGTGCCCCCCTGCCCCCGTATATAAAGGAGCAAGGGGGAGGCCGGCTGCCCTAGGCGCGCCAAGGAGAGAGGGGGGAGTCCTCCTCCTAGTAGGAGTAGGACTCCCCTTTCCTAGTCCTACTAGGAAAAGAGGGGGGGAGGAAAGAGAGGGAGAGGGAGAGGGAAAGGGGGCTGCGCCCCCCTCTCCTAGTCCAACTAGGATTCCTCCTGGGAGGGGGCGCACCACCTCCTGGCTGCTGCCCTCTCTCTCCCCTCAAGGCCCACTAAGGCCCAATACTTCCCCGGGGGGTTCCGGTAACCCTCCGGCACTCCGGTTTAATCCGAAACTTCTCCGGAACACTTCCGGTGTCCGAATATAGTCGTCCAATATATCAATCTTTATGTCTAGACCATTTCGAGACTCCTCGTCATGTCCGTGATCACATCCGGGACTCCGAACAACATTCGGTACATCAAAACATATAAACTCATAATATAACTGTCATCGTAACTTTAAGCGTGCGGACCCTTCGGGTTCGAGAACTATGTAGACATGATCGAGACACCTCTCCGGTCAAGAACCAATAGCGGGACCTAGATGCCCATATTGGCTCCCACATATTCTACGAATATCTTTATCGGTCAGACCGCATAACAACATACGTTGTTCCCTTTGTCATCGGTATGTTACTTGCCCGAGATTCGATCGTCGGTATCTCGATACCTAGTTCAATCTCGTTACCGGCAAGTCTCTTTACTCGTTCCGTAATACATCATCCCACAACTAACTCATTAGTCACAATGCTTGCAAGGCTTATAGTGATGTGCATTACCGAGTGGGCCCAGAGATACCTCTCCGACAATCGGAGTGACAAATCCTAATCTCGAAATATGCCAACCCAACAAGTACCTTTGGAGACACCTGTAGAGCACCTTTATAATCACCCATTTACGTTGTGACGTTTGGTAGCACACAAAGTGTTCCTCCGGTAAACGGGAGTTGCATAATCTCATAGTCATAGGAACATGTATAAGTCATGAAGAAAGCAATAGCAACATACTAAATGATCGGGTGCTAAGCTAACGGAATGGGTCATGTCAATCACGTCATTCTCCTAATGAGGTGATCCCGTTAATCAAATGACAACTCATGTCTATGGCTAGGAAACATAACCATCTTTGATTAATGAGCTAGTCAAGTAGAGGCATACTAGTGACACTCTGTTTGTCTATGTATTCACACATGTATTATGTTTCCGGTTAATACAATTCTAGCATGAATAATAAACATTTATCATGATATAAGGAAATATATAATACTTTATTATTGCCTCTAGGGCATATTTCCTTCAGTCTCCCACTTGCACTAGAGTCAATAATCTAGATTACATAGTAATGACTCTTACACCCATGGAATCTTGGTGTTGATCATGTTTTGTTCGTGGAAGAGGCTTAGTCAACGGGTCTGCAACATTCAGATCCGTATGTATCTTGCAAATTTCTATGTCTCCCACCTGGACTAAATCCCGGATGGAATTGAAGCGTCTTCAGATGTGCTTGGTTCTCTTGTGAAATCTGGATTCCTTTGCTAAGGCAATTGCACCAGTATTGTCACAAAAGATTTTCATTGGTCCCAATGTACTAGGTATGACACCTAGATCGGATATGAACTCCTTCATCCAGACTCTTTCATTTGCTGCTTCCGAAGCAGCTATGTATTCCGCTTCACACGTAGATCCCGCCATGACACTTTGCTTAGAACTGCACCAACTGACAGCTCCACCGTTCAATGTAAATACGTATCCGGTTTGCGATTTGGAATCGTCCGGATCAGTGTCAAAGCTTGCATCAACGTAACCACTTACGATGAGCTCTTTGTCACCTCCATAAACGAGAAACATATCCTTAGTCCTTTTCAGGTATTTCAGGATGTTCTTGACCGCTGTCCAGTGATCCACTCCTGGATTACTTTGGTACCTTCCTGCTAAACTTATAGCAAGGGACACATCAGGTCTGGTACACAGCATTGCATACATGATAGAGCCTATGGCTGAAGCATAGGGAACATCTTTCATCTTCTCTCTATCTTCTGCAATGGCCGGGCATTGAGTCTTACTCAATCTCACACCTTGTAGTACAGGCAAGAACCCTTTCTTTGCTTGATCCATTTTGAACTTCTTCAAAACTTTGTCAAGGTATGTGCTTTGTGAAAGTCAATTAAGCGTCTTGATCTATCTCTATAGATCTTAATGCCTAATATATATGCAGCTTCACCGAGGTCTTTCATTGAAAAACTCTTATTCAAGTATCCCTTTATGCTATCCAGAAATTCTATATCATTTCCAATCAGTAATATGTCATCCACATATAATATCAGAAATGCTATCGAGCTCCCACTCACTTTCTTGTAAATACAGGCTTCTCCAAAAGTCTGTATAAAACCAAATGCTTTGATCACACTATCAAAGCGTTTATTCCAACTCCGAGAGGCTTGCACCAGTCCATAAATGGATCGCTGGAGCTTGCACACTTTGTTAGCTCCCTTTGGATCGACAAAACCTTCCGGTTGCATCATATACAACTCTTCTTCCATAAATCCATTCAGGAATGCAGTTTTGACATCCATTTGCCAAATTTCATAATCATAAAATGCGGCAATTGCTAACATGATTCGGACAGACTTAAGAATCGCTACGGGTGAGAAGGTCTCATCGTAATCAATCCCTTGAACTTGTCAAAAACCTTTCGCAACAAGTCGAGCTTTATAGACAGTAACATTACCATTAGCGTCAGTCTTCTTCTTGAAGATCCATTTATTTTCAATGGCTTGCCGACCATCGGGCAAGTCAACCAAAGTCCATACTTTGTTCTCATACATGGATCCCATCTCGGATTTCATGGCTTCAAGCCATTTTGCGGAATCTGGGCTCACCATCGCTTCTTCATAGTTCGTAGGTTCGTCATGGTCTAGTAACATGACCTCCAGAACAGGATTGCCGTACCACTCTGGTGCGGATCTTGATCTAGTTGACCTACGAGGTTCAGTAATAACTTGATCTGAAGTTTCATGATCATTATCATTAACTTCCTCACTAATTGGTGTAGGTGTCGCAGAAACTGATTTCTGCGATGATCTACTTTCCAATAAGGGAGCAGGTACAGTTACCTCATCAAGTTATACTTTCCTCCCACTCACATCTTTCGAGAGAAACTCCTTCTCTAGAAAGGATCCATTCTTAGCAACGAATATCTTGCCTTCGGATCTGTGATAGAAGGTGTACCCAACAGTCTCCTTTGGGTATCCTATGAAGACACATTTCTCCGATTTAGGTTCGAGCTTATCAGGTTGAAGTTTCTTCACATAAGCATCGCAACCCCAAACTTTAAGATACGACAACTTTGGTTTCTTGCCAAACCATAGTTCATAAGGCGTCGTCTCAACGGATTTCGATGGTGTCCTATTTAGAGTGAATGCAGCCGTCTCTAAAGCATAACCCCAAAACGATAGCGGTAAATCAGTAAGAGACATCATAGATCGCACCATATCTAATAAAGTACGATTACGACGTTCGGACACACCATTACGCTGTGGTGTTCCGGGTGGCGTGAGTTACGAAACTATTCCGCATTGTTTCAAATGTAGGCCAAACTCGTAACTCAAATATTCTCCTCCACGATCAGATCGTTGGAATTTTATTTTCTTGTTACGATGATTTTCAACTTCACTTTGAAATTCTTTGAACTTTTCAAATGTTTCAGACTTATGTTTCATTAAGTAGATATACCCATATCTGCTCAAATCATCTGTGAAGGTGAGAAAATAACGATATCTGCCACGAGCCTCAATATTCATCGGACCACATACATCTGTATGTATGATTTCCAACAAATCTGTTGCTCTCTCCATAGTTCCGGAGAACGGTGTTTTGGTCATCTTGCCCATGAGGCACGGTTCGCAAGTACCAAGTGATTCAAAATCAAGTGATTCCAAAATTCCATCAGTATGGAGTTTCTTCATGCGCTTTACACCGATATGACCCAAACGGCAGTGCCACAAATAAGTTGCACCATCATTATCAACTCTGCATCTTTTGGCTTCGACATTATGAATATGTGTATCACTACTATCGAGATTCATTAAAAATAGACCACTCTTCAAGGGTGCATGACCATAAAAGATATTATTCATATAAATAGAACAACCATTATTCTCTGATTTAAATGAATAACCATCTCGCATTAAACAAGATCCAGATATAATGTTCATGCTCAACGCTGGCACCAAATAACAATTATTTAGGTCAAAACTAATCCCGAAGGTAGATGTAGAGGTAGCGTGCCGACGGCGATCACATCGACTTTGGAACCATTTCCCACGCGCATCGTCATCTCATCCTTAGCCAATCTTCGCTTAATCTGTAGCCCCTGTTTCGAGTTGCAAATATTAGCAACAGAACCAGTATCAAATACCCAGGTGCTACTGCGAGTATTAGTAAGGTACACATCAATAACATGTATATCACATATACCTTTGTTAACCTTGCCATCCTTCTTATCCGCCAAATACTTGGGGCAGTTCCGCTTCCAGTGACCAGTCTGCTTACAGTAGAAGCACTCAGTTTCAGGCTTAGGTCCAGACTTGGATTTCTTCTCCTGAACAGCAACTTGCTTGCTGTTCTTCTTGAAGTTCCCTTTCTTCTTCCCTTTGCCCTTTTTCTTGAAACTAGTGGTTTTACTGACCATCAACACTTGATGCTCCTTTTTGATTTCTACCTCCGGTGCCTTTAGCATTGCGAAGAGTTCGGGAATTGTCTTATCCATCCCTTGCATGTTATAGTTCATCACGAAGCTCTTGTAGCTTGGTGGCAGTGATTGAAGAATTCTGTCAATGACGCAATCATCCGGAAGTTGATCTCCCAGTTGAATCAAGTGATTATTATACCCAGACATTCTGAGTATATGCTCACTGACAGAACTATTCTCTTCCATCTTGCAGCTATAGAACTTATTGGAGACTTCATATCTCTCAATCCGGGCATTTGCTTGAAATATTAACTTCAACTACTGGAACATCTCATATGCTCCATGACGTTCAAAACATCGTTGAAGACCCGGTTCTAAGCCGTAAAGCATGGCACACTGAGCTATTGAGTAGTCATCAGCTTTGCTCTGCCAGACGTTCATAACTTCTGGCGTAGCTCTTGCAGGAGGCCTGGCACCTAGCGGTTCTTCCAGGACGTAATTCTTCTGTGCAGCAATGAGGATAATCCTCAAGTTACGGACCCAGTCTGTGTAATTGCTACCATCATCTTTCAACTTAGCTTTCTCAAGGAATGCATTAAAATTCAACGGAACAACAGCACGGGCCATTTATCTACAATTAACATAGACAAGCAAGATACTATCAGGTACTAAGTTCATGATAAATTTAAGTTCAATTAATCATATTACTTAAGAACTCCCACTTAGATAGATATCCCTCTAATCATCTAAGTGATTACGTGATTCAAATCAACTAAACCATGTCCGATCATCACGTGAGATGGAGTAGTTTCAATGGTGAACATCACTATGTTGATCATATCTACTATATGATTCACGCTCGACCTTTCGGTCTCCGTGTTCCGAGGCCATATCTGCATATGCTAGGCTCGTCAAGTTTAACCTGAGTATTCCGCGTGTGCAACTGTTTTGCACCCGTTGTATTTGAACGTAGAGCCTATCACACCCGATCATCACGTGGTGTCTCAGCATGAAGAACTTTCGCAACGGTGCATACTCAGGGAGAACACTTTTATCTTGAAATTTTAGTGAGAGATCATCTTATAATGCTACCGTCAATCAAAGCAAGATAAGATGCATAAAGGATTAACATCACATGCAATCAATATAAGTGATATGATATGGCCATCATCATCTTGTGCTTGTGATCTCCATCTCCGAAGCACCGTGTTCGTGATCTCCATCTCCGAAGCACCGTCATGATCACCATCGTCACCGGCACGACACCTTGATCTCCATCGTAGTATCGTTGTCGTCTCGCCAACTAATTGCTTTTACGACTATCGCTACCGCTTAGTGAGAAAGTAAAACTATTACATGGTGATTGCATCTCATACAATAAAGCGACAACTATATGGCTCCTGCCAGTTGCCGATAACTCGGTTACAAAACATGATCATCTCATACAACAAATTATATCACATCATGTCTTGACCATATCACATCACAACATGCCCTGAAAAAACAAGTTAGACGTCCTCTACTTTGTTGTTGCAAGTTTTACGTGGCTGCTACGGGCTTAGCAAGAACCGTTCTTACCTACGCATCAAAACCACAACGATAGTTTGTCAAGTTGGTGCTGTTTTAACCTTTGCAAGGACCGGGTGTAGCCACACTCGGTTCAACTAAAGTGAGAGAGACAGACACCCGCCGGTCACCTTTAAGCAAGGAGTGCTCGCAACGGTGAAACCAGTCTCGCGTAAGCGTACGCGTAATGTCGGTCCGGGCCGCTTCATCTCACAATACCGCTGAACCAAAGTATGACATGCTAGTGAGCAGTATGACTTATATCGCCCACAACTCACTTGTGTTCTACTCGTGCATAGCATCACCGCATAAAACCAGGCTCGGATGCCACTGATGGGGAACGTAGTAATTTCAAAAAATTTCCTACGCACACGCAAGATCATGGTGATGCATAGCAACGAGAGGGGAGAGTGTTGTCCACGTACCCTCGTAGACCGACAGCGGAAGCGTTATCACAACGCGGTTGATGTAGTCGTACGTCTTCACGATCCGACCGATCAAGTACCGAACGCACGCCACCTCCGAGTTCTACACACGTTCAGCTCGATGACGTCCCTTGAACTCTGATCCAGCCGAGTGTTGAGGGAGAGTTTCGTCAGCACGACGGCGTGGTGACGATGATGATGTTCCACCGACGCAGGGCTTCGCCTAAGCTCCGCAACGGTATTATCGAGGTGTAATATGGTGTAGGGGGGCACCGCACACGGCTAAAATATCGTATATCAAGTGTGTATAGAGGTGCCCCCTTGCCCCCGTATATAAAGGAGCAAGGGGGAGGCCGGCTGCCCTAGGCGCGCCAAGGAGAGAGGGGGGAGTCCTCCTCCTAGTAGGAGTAGGACTCCCCTTTCCTAGTCCTACTAGGAAAAGAGGGGGGGGGGGGAGGAAAGAGAGGGAGAGGGAGAGGGAAAGGGGGCTGCGCCCCCCTCTCCTAGTCCAACTAGGATTCCTCCTGTGAGGGGGCGCACCACCTCCTGGCTGCTGCCCTCTCTCTCCCCTCAAGGCCCACTAAGACCCAATACTTCCCCGGGGGGTTCCGGTAACCCTCCGGCACTCCGGTTTAATCCGAAACTTCTCCGGAACACTTCCGGTGTCCGAATATAGTCGTCCAATATATCAATCTTTATGTCTCGACCATTTCGAGACTCCTCGTCATGTCCGTGATCACATCCGGGACTCCGAACAACCTTCGGTACATCAAAACATATAAACTCATAATATAACTGTCATCGTAACTTTAAGCGTGCGGACCCTTCGGGTTCGAGAAATATGTAGACATGATCGAGACACCTCTCCGGTCAATAACCAATAGCGGGACCTGGATGCCCATATTGGGATCACGTGTTCGATGACTAATTTATTGCGGATGCACCAAAGCGTCCATGCAAGGGTACCCATAGCCACCCAGATGGGGGCACGTCTAGAGTTGGGGAGCCTAAGGATCTCCTCAAACAAGTCCGGAAGGTTGTCATGGTACCAAACGCCACCAACAACCTCCCGGAAGCAGCTCCATAGGAACTGCACCGTAGGACACCGAAAGAAAATGTGGTTGCAGTCTTTCGATACAATGCAAATGGGACAGAGGCCGTCCCCGGGGCCATTATGCTTACGCACTTCCGTGCCCGAAGGAAGACATCCATGGACCCATTGCCAATGGAATATGCGGATTTTGAAGGGAAGCTTGATCTCCCATATCACTAAGAGCTCAATAGGCCCGGGAGTGGGCACAATCGCCTGATACAGGGATCTTAGAGAACCTGCCATTGGACTCAAGGCGCCAGGTCAGGGAATCGGGCTCTAGGGAGGGGGGGTGTTGGGCAATACACTCGAGCAACTGCTCCCATTGTGCGTGTTCCACCGCCCCAAAGGTACGTCAGAAGGCAACAGAGCCCATGTCAGCCAAAGCCACGCCCACCATAAGTTGTGGGTGGGCGCATATAGAGAATAAAGCGTAGAACCGCTCCACAAAAGGTCTAGTTCTGGACCATCTAGCCAGCCATAATAGGGTGCCGGAGCCAGTACCCACCTTAATGGAGGTCCCAATATGTAGGACCGGCATCAGTTGGATCACCGATCGCCAAAATTGGGACCCTCCAGATCTAGAGGCAAATGCCAGATGTTGCCCTCGCAGGTACTTTGCGCGGATAATCTCCAGCCACAGTCCACCTTTGCCGGTCTGAATGCGCCAAAGCCATTTGGAGAGGAGGGCAATATTCATCCGCTTAGACGAGATGACCCCGAGGCCGCCCTGATCCTTAGGCTTGCAAATCTCAGACCACTTAACCATGTGGTATTTCTGTTTATTGCCCTCTCTAGCCCAGAAGAATCTGGAGAGGAGTTTGGTGACCTCATGATGAAGGGATTCATGTAAACTATAGAATCCCATAACGTACATCAAGAGGCTAATAAGGGAGGAGTTCATCAGAACCACTCGAGCGGCCTTGGAAAGCCACCTCCCTTGCCAAGGCTCCATCCGAGGTTGGAGCTTGGAGATAATTGGGCGGAAGTCTTTCTCCTGTAGAAGGGTGTCACTAATCGGCATGCCCAGGAAAGTTGTGGGGAAGGATCCCAGCTGACAGTTCAAGCGATTGACAATTCGTTGGGCCTCCTCCTCAGAGTACCCAAGAACCATCATCTCCCTTTTGGCGAAGTTAATCATGAGACCCGACATCTCCTGAAAGCAGAGGAGGAGAAACCTGAGGTGCCAAATATCCTCGTCCGAGCCTTCCACCATCATGATGGTGTCGTCCGCATACTGGAGGTGGGTCAAACCTCCATCGGCCATGAGATGGGGGCAAATCCCCCTATTGGGGCCAGCTCGTTTGGCCAACTCTAGGATCGTTGCTGGAGCATCGACCACAAGATTGAAGAGAAATGGGGAGAGGGGGTCTCCTTGCCGTACCCCCTGGCCAGTCAAGAAGTACGGGCCGACCTCCCCATTTATGTTGACAGCCGTGCGCCCACTCATAGCAAGCTGCATAACCCGAGAAATCCAGTGGGGGTCGAAGCCACGCTTCATCATCCCCTCCCGAAGGAAGGACCAATGTACAGTGTCGTATGCCTTATGGAAATCAATTTTGAGGAACACCACGCGGAGGCGTCTGCTCTTGACTTCATGAATGACCTCATGGAGAACGAGGATCCCATCCAAAATATACCGGCCTTTCGTGAAGGCCGTCTGGTTCGGATGGTGGATCCATGGGGCGACCAGGGCCACCCTAGTGGCATACCCTTTGGCTAGAATCCGAAAAAGCACGCTGAGAACCGTGATTGGTCGGAACTGCCGAATGTCAGTCGCGCCCGGTACCTTCGGGATCAAGGAGATGATCCCGTAATTGAGGCGGGAGACGTCCAATGTTCCCCGAGAGAGCTCGAGGAACAAGGCGAGGATGACATCCTTGACCATCGGCCAGAATGCCTGGAAGAAGCGGACCGACAGACCATCGGGCCCCGAGGCTGAGGCCAGGTTCATTGCTTTCACAAAAGTCTCAACCTCAGTGGCATCAAAGGGAGCGAGGCGAGCAGCATTCTCCGCAGGGGAGATTTGTTGGCAAGGCGTCCAAATTTGGTCCACTAGAGAGACACCACCCCTAGGTCGCCCGGCAAATATCGAGTTATAGAATCCGTCCACATGAGCCCGGATCGCTGGGGGGTCCTGAAATAGCTGGCCTCCTTCCCATAAAAGGGGAATGGAGCAGCGTCTACGACGGCCATTAGCAATGGCCTGGAAGTAGGAAGTGTTGGCATCGCCAAACAGCACCTAGTTCATAGAGCCCCGCTGGCGCCAGTATTCCTCTTCTTTAGGGTAGATGTCCATGAGAGAATCTTCGAGGTTGTATCTATGAGCCCATTCTTCTGCAGAGATGCCCGATGTGTCCAAACGAAGGTCGCGGGAGCGAATCTCCTCAAGAAGGAACGCCTTCTGGACCCGAAGGTCCCACCCTACGTTGGCTCCCCAACCCTTCATGAATTTCCTGGAGCGCCTGGACAGGTGATGCCACTCGTCCAGGATAGACATATGCCTATGAGGTTCGTTCTGCGCCGAAGTCCAATGCGCCTGGACGGCCGCAACGAAGCCAGGCTGTCAAAGCCAGAAAGCCTCGAACTGGAAATGAGGGGGGGCGAGGTCTCTCATCCCTGGAGGACAAGAGGAGAGGCACATGGTCGGAACCGATGCGCGTAATAGCCTGAAGAGAGGCCAAAGGGAACCGAAGTTCCCAGTCAGGGGTAACGAATAGAACACTAAGGGTAGGGGTAACCTTTCTATTAGTCCAGGTAAATCTAGCCCCGACCCTGTCAAGCTCCCAAAGGCCTAAGTCCGCAACCCAGTCGTTAAACCGCCGGATCTCAGCAAGATCGACCCGTGAGTTACTCTTTTCCGCGGCGGAGCGGAGGAGGTTGAAATCCCCTCCCACCACTACCGGGAGGTTAGCGGACGCGATCTTGGAGTGGAGCTCAGCCAAGAAAGCGGTCGAGCGACTATGGTCAGCCGGACCGTAGACCACGATGACCTCCCACTTGAAGTTCATATCGCGCTCCCAGACTTCCATGCTGACAAAGTGGGATCCACGATCCATGGATCCCACTTCAAAGGTGGCGTCCTTCACGCCTAGAAGGATGCTACCGGAGTGAGCTGCCACTCCACTAGATGGCATCCAATGCCAAGCAAACAAGTTTCTACTAAGACGCTCGAGCTCTACTAGGGAGAACTCAGTACGCATTGTTTCCCGAATCGCTACCACATCTACGGACTCATCGTGCATGTACTCAATGAGTTGCCTGTGGCGGCCATCGTGGTCGACGCCCCGCAGGTTCCAGAAAAGGGCGTGCATGACTATTCTTCCAACGGGTCCTCCCTGGACCCTATGGTAATGGAAGCACTAAGAGCCCGACGCAACTGGGCAGTGCGGGATCGCGTCCGACCATGGATCTCGTCGGGGTCGGTCTCAAAGAGACTCCGACCTCCAACCGGGTGGGGGTAGGTGGTGGGACCTCCGCGGCTGCTGCCGCCTCGCGTGCACGGGTGGCCGCAAGGCGGCCCTCCAGAACTTCCTTGGCCTGGAGGGATGCAAGCTGCTCTAAGACCGGGCCCTTCTCGCCACGGAAAACTATAGCCGAATCGACAGCCACCTTGGCCAGGTGGCCAAGCGGAACACCAACTAGTGCACAAAAAGAGTCGTCGCAGATGTCATCAGAATCAATAGAGGAAGCCTTCTCCACTGCGTTCGGCGAGGCCCCCTCCAACCGGGGGGCCGCCCCAAGCCGAGCGCTCTTCCAAGCCGACAAGACCGGAATGGAAGCAGGGCGGGGGCGGCTCCTGGACTTGGGCGGCCGCGAGAACGTAGGCGGGGAGGCATCCACGGGTCCGAGATCCGCGGGGGCTGGCGCAGAAGAACCCTCTTGCACGCGCATCGAGGACATGAGCCGTGGGGAGGATGGGGGGCGCACATCCAGGCTCACCTGGTTGTCCCCACTTCCCTCCTTGTCAGATGACGACAGCTGAGCAGGGAGGAAGGGAGGAGGTAGGGTGGCGCCGGGAGGGATGGTAGCGGCCTCGTCAAGCATGGTCGTGATGGCCTCGATGTTCTCAGACTCCTCCGCGGCACTGGCCTCATGGGATCCGAGCCCCGAACAGTGGGAAGACGAGGGGCGGGAGGAAACGGCCGGAGGAGGAGCATCACCAGGGTCCGTAGAATCGTCATCGGAGGCCTCAGAGAGGGGAGAACAACTGCGGGAGCGTCGGGGGGTGCCACGAGGAGCAACGCCCCCACCCTGACAATAGGGGCCCAGCTCAGGGTCGGCACCACCCCCATCCTCAGGGCTGAGGGGATTAGTGGGAGTCCCACCCTCAACGGAGATGCGGAGATCGTTGCTGACGTCATTGAAGAACATCTGAATCATCGTCTTGAGCTTGGAAGGGTCCGGAGACTTGATCTGCACCCGCACGGCCGGGCCCTTGACCAGGGAGGGGGCGTCGACAGCAACAAACTTGCCCAACAGACGTGACATGCCACGGATGACACCCTCCTCCCTGGCATTGGACGGGAGCCCGCGAATCTGCACCCACACCGTGGAGAGGGTGGCCACCGCGAGGGGGTCAACCGAAGGAACCGAGATGCAGACGGAGAGCTGGTTGAGGGCCAGAGTTAGCCTAGCGCTGTGTGTGAAGGAAATATGCCCTAGAGGCAATAATAAAGTTGTTATTTATATTTTCTTATATCATGATAAATGTTTATTATTCATGCTAGAATTATATTAACCAGAAACATAGTACATGTGTGAATACATAGACAAACAGAGTGTCCCTAGTATGCCTCTACTTGACTAGCTTGTTAATCAAAGATGGTCAAGTTTCCTGACCATAGACATGTGTTGTCATGTGATAAACAGGATCACATCATTAGAGAATGATGTGATGGACAAGACCCATCCGTTAGCTTAGCATAATGATCGTTTAGTTTTATTGCTATCGCTTTCTTCATGACTTATACATATTCCTCTGACTATGAGATTATGCAACTCCCGAATACCGGAGGAACACCTTGTGTGCTATCAAACGTCACAACGTAACTGGGTGATTATAAAGATGATCTACATGTGTATCCGATGGTGTTTGTTGAGTTGGCATAGATCAAGATTAGGATTTGTCACTCCGTGTATCGGAGAGGTATCTTTGTGCCCTCTCGGTAATGCACATCACTATGAGCCTTGCAAGCAATGTGACTCATAATTTAGTTACGGGATGATGCATTATGGAACGAGTAAAGAGACTTGCCAGTAACGAGATTGAACTAGGTATGATGATACCGATGATTGAATCTCGGGCAAGTAACATACGATGACGAAGGGAATAACGTATGTTGTTATGCGGTTCGACCGATAAAGATCTTCGTAGAATATGTAGGAACCAATATGAGCATCCAGGTTCCGCTATTGGTTATTGACCAGAGATGTGTCTCGGTCATGTCTACATAGTTCTCGAACCTGTAGGGTCCGCACGCTTAACGTTCAATGACGATTTGTATTATGAGTTATGTGATTTGATGATCGAAGTTTGTTCGGAGTACCGGATGAGATCACGGACATGACGAGGAGTCTCAAAATAGTCGACAGGTAAAGATTCATATATTGGAAGGTTGCATTTGGACATCGGAATGGTTCTGTATGGTTCGAGCATTTTTCCAGAGTACCGGGAGGTTACCGGAACCCCCCGGGAGAAGTATTGGGCCTATTCGGCCTTATTGGACGATAGGAGAAAGGCCACGTGAGAGGGCCCCCCTTGCCCAAACTGAATTGGACTAGGGGAGGGGGCCGGCCCCCCTCTTTCCTTCTCCCTCTCTCTCCCTTCCCCTTTTCCCTCTCCGGTGGAAGGAAGGAGGGGGCCGAATCGTACTTGGACTAGGAGTCCAAGTAGGACTCCCCCCTTGGCTCCCCCTGACGGTGTTCTGGACTAGGGTATACTCACCACGTCGTCTCCCGATCAGTTGGATTGGGCCGAGGACCCCCATGGCCGTTTACTCATGGGCCAGTTCAGACAGCCGATGTATACACGAGGAAGATTCCAAAAGACTTGGTGATCAAGACAAGGACTCCTCTCCACCAGCGTATTCGACTAGGACTCTTGTTATCCTAGGCCTCTGGTACATTATATAAACGGAGGCCAAGCTAGTCGCTAGATTTTT
The DNA here is from genome assembly GCF_002575655.3 of Aegilops tauschii subsp. strangulata. Taxonomy (NCBI): domain Eukaryota; kingdom Viridiplantae; phylum Streptophyta; class Magnoliopsida; order Poales; family Poaceae; genus Aegilops; species Aegilops tauschii. Next base: position 506,721,499 of record NC_053041.3, read on the forward strand.
TATGACATTAATCATCATACCCCTAGGGTTTAGACCACAACATATGATCTCGGGGTAGATAAACTCTTGTAATCTCTATATTCATCAAGATCAATCAAGCAGGAAGTAGGGTATTACCTCCATAGAGAGGGCCTGAACCTGGGTAAACATTGTGTCCCCGTCTCCTGTTACCATCGATCCTAGATGCACAGTTCGGGGCCCCCTACCCGACATCTGCCGGTTTTGACACCGACAATGATGCTTTCATTGAGAGTTCCGATGTGTGGTCGGCAAAAGGATCAATGGCTCGCCTGCAGATCAACTGCGACGTCGGTATCTTCGTCGCCGCCTCGATTGGTCACCTTGGCTTGACCGAGGACTGTGCCCTACCTCCAATCATCATGTTCGGACGAGGGCCTTCATCAACATCAATTCCGATCTCTATCAAGATCATGGAGGAATCATCCATGGAGCTCCGGGGCTCAACAGCAACATTGCCCTCGGGCGACCGTGCTGTTTTTCTGGACACCGAACTTGTATCTGCCGCCACCGCCTCCTCGAGTGTCGTTTTAACGATTGCCTCAGTGGAATTGTGCGGAATTAAGTCTACAACAACCACGCAAAATTTCATCAAGTTCCGATGGAGGAATCTCCGGCAATCTACGATATACCGGAGCCCTGTCAAATCTGGACGGGAATCTGGACGAGTTTAGGGCGTGGTCTCCAGCACGTAGCTCGGACATCTTTTGGAAGATCCAACCGTTGATCGGCTGCGGAATTCCTATGTCTACCACCCCTCACTATTTCAGCTCGATCCGACCGTCCAAACTCCGGGAACCTTCTGATTAGTGCATCACTTTTCGGATCTGTTTTCTGCACGAATACAGATCCGACCAGAATTCATGTTTATTTATGAACGTGATATTGGATGACCTTCTTAAAGGAATTTTCTTCTAGGGTATTGTGCGTTGTTCTTAACACGTGCCCATAAAATTTTAAGCCTTCGCTGAGGCACTCTTCACCATCGTGCTGGTGTCAAACCAGTCCGGTAACATCGCTCCACGTCTGCCGACCTGCGCTAGACAGATCGTCGCTTCATCGAACCAAGCCTAACCTTATCGGATCATCAGCTCGGCAAGCCGAATAAGAGTTCGGCATCGCGAAGGATAAATCATCACTAACACCATCGCCCCACAGATTGCACGGGTCAGGCGCGCTGACATCGCCGCTCGGTCACTTCATCAATCTGGCATTGACCGCGTCACAAGTTATGACCACCGTCGGCATGGCCGCACTGTTGCTTCTTCAAGCCGATGTCCATCACGCCAAAATGCTTCAACACCTCTGCTGACAAGGCAGCTGCAACGTCTCCTTACCGACCCGCTCCGTCACCTCGGCTGGACCGGGGGCTTTGCTATTTCTTCATCAACATACTCCGGTGACTTCGGCGTCACCAGCCGACCAGCTTCGTCATGTTAGCTGGACCGGGGGCTTTGCCTCGGCGAGCCCACCTTTGCCAGCATCGCCATACCGTCGCTTTATCGTCCATCAGGCAATGGGTGTGCGGATCGAGTCCCAATTTTGGGAGTAACCTTTCTTCAGATTGCTACAACAGATAAACCAGGTGCTATTAATCCTAGTATTTTTTCTTGCTTGGGTTTATTTTTCCAAGGAATTATTACTCTGGTTTGTTTCATCATCTATACATAGGTCTATCAAATGGTGTCCGTATTAACGACGGTCGCGTGGTGGTTCGTTCAGTTTCCGTATACAGTTCGGCGAATGCCGCATCCGGAACTCGGACCGGCCTTTGAATTCAAGCTTTGCCACGCCTTCACCGCGTCACGCTGACGCCCTGCATCGCCATTGACTTCGGCGCCAGGCCACTTCTCTTTAAATAAATTATTTTTGCAAAAAGCAATTATCCTTTTTGGACCGCACTATTTTATGTGTGTAGGTGTTCGACTTCGACTGCGTCACGCGGTCACTTCGGCAAGCCGACGTCGTTGTCCCAATCGGCATAAATCAGCAAGCGTGATCATCTTGTTGGTCGAATCGCCATACCGGCATGTTCGGTTACCTCGGGGACTTTGGCATCACTGAGAGAGCTCTACCTTATCGAGTGTTCGGCACATGGGCCATATTTCTTCTATTACTCACTTTGCATAAATTATTAATTATGCAATAAAAAAATTTAATTCATTATTATTCCTATTATCTCCGGCTTGCACTATTTTCTTTGCACAGGTAAAGGATCCGGGTCGGGCAGCTGTCACCTCAGCGTACCGACGTACCACGTCACCTCGGCTAGATCGAGGGCTTCGTCATCACTCCATTAACCCACGCCAGGGACTTCGGCGTCACACTGCTGGCCTGCATTGGCCGTGCTATGTCACCACTTCGGAGTGCCGAGCTCTTCGCTCCACTACCTCGGGACCGTCTTGGGGGCTGGGACCTTGTCCCGCCGTAAGCTCGGGTCGTGCATCGACACTGAGCACATTAACCAGCTAAGTCGCTTATATGCTCAGAATTTTCAATTTTAAATTTTGTTCGGTTCAACCAAAGCATTATACTTTTTTGGCAAAAAGTTGTATGTGAAAAACTTCCTTGTCAAAACTTTGTTTGTGACACACAAATTCAAATACCCCATTTACTTGGGGGCTTCCTTTATGAAGCCTTTTCTCTTGCATATGATTATACTTGTACGGCTTCGTTCCCTGTTCGTGTATTACGCCATAATATGCATCATGTTGACTTAAGTGTTCCGCAAGCTGGGTTGCCTTGCTCCTGTGTTTACCCCTACATTCCCGATTGTTCGGCTAGGGAGTAAAGGGAGCACCTCTGCGATTGTCATGATCGGGTCATCCGAGCTCGGACCTCAGACTGGGTGAAGCCGAAAGCTAGCGCTCTTATTGTTTTCAATCATGGTCGGTGTCGTGGATATGTCACAGCAGATGTCCTAGTGTGAGGACTTAGTCGTGAGGCCAACGCATCTATGTGGTAGCTTGAGAGGGGTTGAGCGGAATCGAGAGACGCAACACAAGACAAGGATTTACACAGCTTCGGGCCCTGGGAAACATCATCCGGCAACAACCCTACATGCTGTTTGTGGCTAGGTCTCATTATCATCATGAGGGAGTCGCCGTAAACCGGCCCTCCTAGTTATGTCTAGCCCTAAGCTTATCCTCCCTCCCTCTTGGGGTGCCCTGCCCCTCCTTATATAAGTTGAAGGGGCGGGTTACATGTAGAGTCCAACTCGGATTACGACTTAAACTATTTCTGACTTCTCTTCATGGGCTTCTTAACGTCTTGGGCTTCATAACGTCTCGGGCTCCATAACATCCCGGGCTTACTAACCCCAGGGGAGACACCTGCCGGATAATGATTGTCTATCGGGTTATGACTGTCTGTCGGGTTATGACTGTCTGCCGGTTTATGATGGTCTGCCGGGTTATGATTGTCTGCCGGTTTATGACTTCCTGCCGGTTTATGATTGTCTGCCGGTTTATGACTTAACACCTGCCGGGTTATCATCTAACTTAACACCTGTCGGGTTATCATCTAACTTAACACCTGCTGGGTTATCATCCGACTTAACACCTGTCGGGTTATCATCTGACTTAACACCTGTGAGTTTACCAAGTCCCAGCCGGGTTATAACTCCGGCCGGGTCATACCGCGGGGTATATCCCCGACATTAGCCCCCAGTTTAATTTGGATTTATCCATGTTAAACTGATCCTGAGCATCCTTAAATCCTTGTCATTTCCTTCTAGAAAATCCGGGTCAATAGGCCAGCTTCATAACCAATTTGCTGACATTGGTTTGTCACAGAAAAATATTATGAAGAATAATTCATTTGACTCAGCTCCCAATGCTTAACAGAAATATTGGTCCTTGAAATACTCATCTGATCTTTAGTCGGTTTAAGGATGTAGAACTCGCCGGTTTATCATTGCCAAAGTTGCCGGTTTATAAATATTGATGGCACCGGGTCATAATTGTAGTTAACATCAAGCTTGAAAATATACCTCTTATATGCCTATCACTTGTAGCCCCCAAGTCTTAAGAAGGTAACATAGTAACAGCTTAAGAATTGCTTCAATATGAATGTCACAAGCTTGAAGAAATCTAGGTTGTTCATCTCAATCACTAGTTAGAACTGAGTATTCCCCAAGGGCCGGGTCAATATGCAAATAATGAGCAGGGACTTTGAAAATATGATCACGTAGACTTTAACAACAACGTGTAGCCTCCAAGGGCCGGCTCAGTAAGATAATACTGAGCTGGGACTTTATATGTACTTCATTGAAAATAACATCATATGATGTAACTCCCATCATGGGGCTTGAACCCACGTCCACAAGGTTAAGAGCTTTGTGCTTTACCAATTGAGGAGTGGACCCTTCAATATAATGGATTAAGACTTGTGTACCTTGAATTGTTGACAGGAGCAATTGGTAGCCCCCAAGGGTCGGCTCATTACAATGTGATGAGTCGGGTCTTCAATAAGGTGATGAAAAAATGACTTTGCATTAGCCCCCAAGTGCCATGGTGCATGCTGGCAGTGACATGGGACTTTGCATATTTGATGTAATCTCAATTTCAATAATGTAGCCCCCAAGTGCTGGGTCGTAAGCCTGCAGCGACTCGGGACTATCCCTTCCATTGTAGAATAAATCATATCCATTGATAAAATAATATTTATTGCGCTAAAGCGACTTTGAAAACCTCAATCATAATACTGGTTATTGATAACCATAATAAAAATCCAGCCATGTTGGCTATTAAAGATTTGAATAATATACCAAATGATTTATAAGCGCATGATTCCAATGGCGCAATCCAAATATATACTGGCGACTTATAGTCGAAAGCCAGGCCGCGTTAATAAGTACCGGATGTTATCTTATCTCATACTGGCGACTTATAGTCAAAAACCGGGCCGGGTTAATAAACATGGGATAAATTATACTCATAAAGCATTATAAACCTAAAAAGGCAAGAAGGATTTAAATAGTCATAATTGTGGTATTGCACCGATCAAGAGGGTTTAAGCTTTGGTTCGAATACGACCAAAGCCCCCAAGTGATTTCCCTGGTGGCCTTATGCCTATCAAGAGGTGTAGCTATCGTTCGAATACGACCAAGCCCCCAAGTGATTTCCCTGGTAGCCTTATACCTATCAAGAGGTGTAGCTATGGTTCGAATACGACCAAGCTCCCAAGTGATTATTGTGAGCTGTGCTCAAGGGGCACCTATGTTTGAGCTGAGCTTTTGCAACAGACTCTCTTTGGTCCCTTTAATTTTTCCTGAGAACTCGAACTTGCGAGAGATTATTCTTTTGAGCCAGAAATTCTTAAACCGGATATTCAGAGCTTCAAAGCTTTGTGGGAGACAGTTTTCCCTTGAGCCGGATTTTAAACCGGAATCCTTCTTTTTAAGCCAGAAATTTTCTGACGGCCTTTAAATTTGCACCAATATGGCGGTTTAAGGTCCTGCATTAAATAACTTTGCAAGCCGAAGCAATTGCTCTTTTAAAGAAAGCAATATGTAATACAAAAAATATATTGGATAGACTTCACCTGATATGTTAAGCCAGAATTTATCTGCCATGGAGCTTAATGATTACTTCAGAGAAGCTGAGATCAATCTCGGGTGAGTCGTCCGCGGTGTTTTAAACCGGTGCGGACAGGTGAGTGAATCACAGTCACTGTCCCAGCGAGTTGATGTAGCTGCACTGGCGGCGGTTTGCGCACACTTGTTCAATGGCAAGCCGGTGTGGTCACCGGTGCATGATGATGCTAACGCATACTTCATAAGCACAGCATGGCACCACTTTTATAATAAATCATTGTCCTGCACATAAAAATATACAGACCAAAGTAATTCTTCTTTGATAAAAACAATATGTGCCAATAAAATAGACTTAGATAGACATCACCTGAATTTGTCCGGACAACGGATGATCCGTAAGTAATACCAGTTTAACCCCAGAGAACATTGCCTGTGAGTCAATTAGCCTAATCACCTCCTGATACCGCGGCAGTTCAGCGGGCGAAGAGGTGGAAGCACGCCGGTTCTGGCGCAGCTGCAGCAGCTCGGAGGTGGCGAGGCGATCCCGTGGTGTTGAGGCGGAGGCCGCGGACTCATTTTTACTTTGCTGTGGTCAGCAGGTTTACAGGATTGCCCATGCATGTGCTTTGTCATCCGTACACGCATGAACAAGCTGACTACTGCCCTTTCCTTGGCAGTACTTTGTCATAGTTTTTTTTGGGCAAGACAAGGCTGCCCAGCAAGGGCGTGTCGGCCCAGCGGGTCAACAGAAGCGGGCGCAAGAGGCCATTGGGCGGCTCAGGCGCGGTAGTAGGTCAACGTGGCTCTGGGAGGGTCAACGGGACTCCGGCGGAAGCAGAGTTGTAGTCGCAACAACTTGGCGGTTTACAGCGTTGGGCGGTTTGGAGCGAGACCAGGTGTGGCTTGGCGTTGACTCGTCATGGAAGAATCGCCCCATTGATAAGCCAGTCTTTGCGGACATGGCGCTCGAAGTCAGTGGCAGAGGCAACAACCGGGGCTTGGCGAGTCAAAAGTGGGCGGCTTGAGCGGCGCTGTGGTAGGGGCGGAGAGGCCTGAGATGTGGCCGGCTCGAAGAGGTTCTGGCTTGTCGGTCACCACCGCGATTCGATGGCGGTGGCAGTTTATTGGCGGCCAACGGAGGCGGGTTAAGTGGCCGAACGGCTCGACTGGCGGCTCAGCAGAGGGGCAAGGCGCCTGGCGGTTCACCAGGGCGGTTCAGGGCCAGCGGCGATTTGGCCGGGCTAATCCGGAGCAGCAACTGGCTCAGCGGCAGTACGGCGGTGGAGACATCGGCTTGCAGCGGACGGCAAGGCCTCTCGAGGTGCAGGCCCGTGGCAGAGGCAGCAACGAGGGCTTGTTTAGCGACTTGAAACAGAAGCAACAGGAGGCCGACACACCAGTGACCCAGGCGATGGTGACTTGCGGCCATACAATGAAGACGTGGCGTGGCCCAGCTATGGAGGCGCGGCGGTTTGAGGAAGCTCAGCGCCCGGAGACCTGGCGCGGAGATGGGCGCGCAATACAATGCGATGGCGCAACGGCGGCTCGCGCAGCTATGGTTTAAGAGGCGGCCGGGCAGCTTGAAGGCGCTCCGGACGCGGTTTGCTCGAGGCGACTCAAAGGTAGCAACGATTTCAGCCGGAAGCAGGGACGGCACGACGGGCTGGCTGATAATCCGCAAGTGCAGGGAATCATCGTAGCAATTCCCAAAGGTGGAAGTGATAAGTATGGAGTGTCGAACCCACAAGGAGCTAAAGGTAAGATCAATATTCTCTCAAGTCCTATCTGCCACTGATACGACTCTACGTACACCGAACGTTTGCTTCCAACTAGAAACGAGAAATAAAACTACGTTGTGGGTATGAAGAGGATAACTTTGCATGATATCGGATAGCTAAAATATAAAAGTAGGTGTTGTTATCATAAAGTTAGAATATATTACTAAATATTATAAATAGCGAGTGTGGAATAATGATGGATCGGTGTGCGGAATTATCCTAGGCAATTGTTAACAAGACCGGTAGTTGTCATTGCAATTTCATATGAGGGAGAGGCATAAGCTAACATACTTTCTCTACTTGGATCATATGCACTTATGATTGGAACTCTAGCAAGCATCCGCAACTACTAAAGATCATTAAGGTAAAACCCAACCATAGCATTAAAGCATCAAGTCCTCTTTATTCCCATACGCAACAACCCCCTTACCCGGGTTTGTGTTTCAGTCACTCACCAACCCACTATAAGAGAATCATGAACGTATTGCAACACCCTACAGCAGGAATCCCTCACGCTTGCGCGGCACGGAGGGCACCATAGGACAGCACCAAAATAAAACATACAACTCATACCAATCTAGATCATCAATCAACCCAAAGACAAAGGATATCTACTCAAAACATCATAGGACGGCAACACATCATTGGATCATAATATGTGGCATAAAGCACCATGTTCAAGTAGGGATTACAGCGGGGTGCGGGAGAGTGGACCGCGTAAAAGAGATGAGGATGGTGATGATGATGGTGATGTTGACGAATACGATCACCGCGGCGATGATTCCCCTCCCGATGGCACTCCGGCGCCACCGAGAGAGAGGAGGAGAGGTTCTCCCCCTTGTGCTTCCTCCTCCATGGCCTCCACCCTAGATGGGGAGAGGTTCTCCCTCTGGTCCTTGGCCTTCATGGCGATGATGGCCCCTCCGGGATCCTCCTCCATGGCCTCCGGTGATGATGGGCCTCTCCGGTAGGGTGCCAGAGAGGGCCTAGATTGATTTCTCGTGGCTACAGAGGCTTGCGGCAGCGGAACTTCCGATCTAGGTTATTTTCTAGGGGTTTCTGTATTTATAGGAATTCTTGCTGTTGGTTTCATGTCAGGGGGTCTCCGAGTCGTCCACAAGGAAGGGGCCCACGCCCAGGGGGGTGGGCGCGCCCCCACCCTCGTGGACAGCCCGGGACTCTTCTGGCCCAACTCTTTTACTCCGGGGGCTTCTTCTGGTCCATAAAAAATCATGAAAAATTGGCACGTCAATTGGACTCCGTTTGGTATTCCTTTTCTGCGATACTCAAAAACAAGGAAAAAACAGAAACTGACACTGGGCTCTAGGTTAATAGGTTAGTCCCAAAAATCATATAAAATATCATATAAATGCATATAAAACATCTAAGATGGATAATATAATAGCATGAATACTTCATAAATTATGGATACGTTGGAGACGTATCAGCATCCCCAAGCTTAATTCCTGCTCGTCCTCGAGTAGGTAAATGATAAAAGAAATAATTTATGAAGTGTGAATGCTAGCAGGTGCACAAGTTTGATCAATGATAATTTCAATCACCTTTTCTAGCATCATTATATGTCATAACAGTAGCTCATCTCATAAAACTTTTCATGATCAAGTAACAAGCTATTCACATGTTAAAGTATAAATCATAAAATTTCTTGAAAACTAACAAACAGTGCCCTTAGTCATCAAACAATTGCAATTCATCTTATTTTCGGGAAGGGTCTATGTAAGAGCTTTGATTCAGCGAACTCCACATACTCAACTATCATTTAATCTTTCACAATTGCTAACACTCATGTGATATTTATGGGTTCAAAGTTTTAATCGGACACAGAGAAAGATAGGGGCTTATAGTTTCGCCTCCCAACCTTTTACCTCAAGGGTAATGTCAACAATAATAATTTATGAAAACCTACATCCAAGTGGATATATATATCCGGATCGCTCCAACACAAAGTGCTTGCGAAAGGAAAAAAGTGTAAAAAGGAAAGGTGATGATCACCATGACTCTTGTATAAGGGTAGAAGATAAAAGTAAAAGATAGGCCCTTCACAGAGGGAAGCAGAGGTTGTCATGCGCTTTTATGGTTGAATGCACAAAATCTTAATGCAAAAGAATGTCACTTTATATTGCCGCTTGTGATAAAGACCTTTATTATGCAGTCCGTCGCTTTTATTTCTTCCCTATCACAAGTTCGTATAAAGCTTATTTTCTTCGCACTAATAGATCATACATATTTAGAGAGCAATTTTTATTGCATGCACCGATGACAACTTACTTGAAGGATCTTACTCAATCCTTAGGTAGGTATGGTGGACTCTCATGGCAAAACTGGTTTAAGGGATGTTAGGAAGCACAAGTAGTATTTCTACTTGGTGCAAAGAATTTGGCTAGCATGAGAGGGAAAGGCAAGCCCAACATGTTGGATGATCAAAGACAATATAACGTTTCGGATATAGGAAAACATAACCCATTAAGTTGTCTTCCTTGTCCAACATCAACCTTTTAGCATGCCATATTTTAATGAGTGCTCACAATTACAAAAGATGTCCAAGATAGTATATTTATATGTGAAATCTCTCTTCCTTCAATATTCTTTCATGAATTGTTCAAATGACCAATACAATGTTTGCCAACCTTCAATAAATTTACCACCTCTACTTCTTATATGTGAAGTCATTACTCCCATGGGATAAGCATATGAAACATATATAATTTCAGATTTATGATATTCAATACATTCAACCATTTACTCATAGGATATATGTGAAGCACATGAGTAAATGACAAACTACTCCAAAAAGATATAAGTGAAGAACACTGAGTAGTCAAATAATTAACTAGCCATGGGAGGATTCTTTTTCATTCAAGATTTCAGATCCAATGTTTTTATTCAAACAACAAGTAAAATTGAAAATACGCTCCAAGCAAAACACATATCATGTGACGAATAAAAATATAGCTCCGAGTAATGTATACCGATAGTATTGAAGACGAAAGAGGGGATGTCTTCCGGGGCATCCCCAAGCTTAGGCGCTTGAATCTTCCTTGAATATTACCTTGGGGTGCCTTGGGCATCCCCAAGCTCAGGGTCTTTCCACTCCTTATTCTCGTCATATCGATATCTCACCCAAAGCTTGAAAACTTCAATCACACAAAACTTAACGGAACTTCATGAGATAGGTTAGTATGATAAAGAGTAAACCATTCACTTTGGTACTGTTAATGACAAGGTTCATAATTTTTCTCACACAATGCCTACTATACCATATCATTTCTACAATTTATATTGAGAAATATAAGCCATAGAAACTAGAAAACAAGCAAACAATACAATGAAAATAGAATCTGTCAGAAACCGAACAGTCTGTAATGATCTGAATAGCAACCATACTTCTGCTACTCCAAAAATTATGAAATAAATTGGTGGACGTGATTAATTTTTCTATTAATCTTCTGCAAAAAGAATCAACTCAAAAGCACTCTTCTGTAAAAATGACAGCTAATCTCCTGAGTGCAAAGTTTCTGTTTTTTACAGCAAGATCACATTAACTTTCACCCAAGTCTTCCCAAAGGTGTTACTTGGCACTTTATTGAAACAAAAGCTATAAAACATGATTACTACAGTAGCTTAATCATGTAAACACACAAAAACAGTAAGGGTAAATATTGGGTTGTCTCCCAACAAGCGCTTTTCTTTAATGCCTTTTAGCTAGGCATGATGATTTCAATGATGCTCACATAAAAGATAAGAATTGAAACATAAAGAGAGCATCATGAAGAATATGACTAGCACATTTGAATCTAACCATCTTCCTATGCCTAGGGATTTTGTGAACACATAATTTATAGGAACAAGAATCAACTAGCATAGGAAGGCAAAACGAGTATAACTTCAAAACTTCGAGCACATAGAGAGGAAAATTGATATTATTGCAACTCCTACAAGCATATATTCCTCCCTCATAATAATTTTCAGTAGCATCATGAATGAATTCAACAATATAACCATCACATAAATCATTCTCTTCATGATCTACAAGCATAGAAATTTTTCTACTCTCTACATAAGCAAAACTCTTCTCATTCGGAATAGCGGGGTCACTAGTTCCTAAAGTTGACACACTTCCAAACCCGCTTTAGATGATAGTATTATTCATACTCCAAAAGATATAAGTGGAGTATTATGCAATTAATATAGACTAACCAATATCCAAGCTCAAAATATATAAGTGAAGCACACGAAGCATTCTATAAAACCATACTCAAATGATTTAAGTGAAGCACAAAGAGCAATTCTATACGATCATACTTAAAAGATATAAGTGAAGCACATGAAGTATTCTATAAATCAATGAAGGGATATCTCATACTAGCTTGGTTCTTAAAGGAAAAACAAAAACACAAAGGACACAAATCATGTGAACAAAACAAAAACCAAGGTATACCGATATTTGTTGAAGAAGAAAGATGGGATGCCAATGTGACGGCCCCGATTCAATCGTACACTAATCATGCACGCAAATGTGTACGATCAAGATCAGGGACTCACGGGAAGATATCACAACACAACTCTACAACATAAATAAGTCATACAAGCATCATAATACAAGCCAGGGGCCTCGAGGGCTCGAATACAAGTGATCGGTCATAGACGAGTCAGCGGAAGCAACAATATCTGAGTACAGACATTAGTTAAACAAGTATGCCTTAAGAAGGCTAGCACAAACTGGGATACAGATCGAAAGAGGCGCAGGCCTCCTGCCTGGGATCCTCCTAACTACTCCTGATCGTCGTCAGCGGGCTGCACGTAGTAGTAGGCACCTCCGGTGTAGTAGGAGTCGTCGTCGACGGTGGCGTCTGGATCCTGAGCTCCGGCATCTGGTTGCGACAACTAGGTAGAAGGGAAAGGGGGGAAAAGAGGGAGAAAGCAACCGTGAGTACTCATCCAAAGTACTCGCAAGCAAGGAGCTACACTACATATGCATGGGTATATGTGTAAATGGCCATATCGATGGACTGAACTGCAGAATGCCAGAATAAGGGGGGATAGCTAGCCCTGTCGAAGACTACGCTTCTGGCAGCCTCCATCTTGCAGCATGTAGAAGAGAGTAGATTGAAGTCCTCCAAGTAGCATCGCATAGCATAATCCTACCCGGCGATCCCCTCCTCGTCGCCCTGTTAGAGAGCGATCACCGTGTTATATCTGGCACTTGGAAGGGTGTGTTTTATTAAGTATCCGGTTCTAGTTGTCATAAGGTCAAGGTACAACTCCGGGTCGTCCTTTTACCGAGGGACACAGCTATTCGAATAGATAAACTTCCCTGCAGGGGTGCACCACATAACCCAACACGCTCGATCCCATTTGGCCGGACACACTTTTCGGGGTCATGCCCGGTCGCGGAAGATCAACACGTCGCAGCCCCACCTAGGCACAACAAAGAGGTCAGCACGCCGGTCTAAATCCTATGCGCGCAGGGGTCGGGGCCCATCGCCCATTGCACACTTGCACGTTGCGTACGCGGCTGGAAGCAGACCTAGCCCAGTGGCGTTCCAGTCCAATCCGGCGCGCGCCGCTCAGTCGCTGACGTCAAGAAGAGCTTCGGCTGATACCACGACGTCGAGTGCCCATAACTGTTCCCGCGTAGTTGGTTAGTGCGTATAGACCAAATGGCCAGACTCAGATCAAATACCAAGATCTCGTTAAGCGTGTTAAGTATCCGTGAACGCCGACCAGGGCCAGGCCCACCTCTCTCCTAGGTGGTCTCAACCTGCCCTGTCGCTCCGCCACAAAGTAACAGTTGGGGGCCGTCAGGAACCCAGGCCCACCTCTACAGGGATGGAGCCACCTGTCCTTTCAGCCCCCTCATCAGAATCATTTGCGGGTACTCAACGAGCCTACCCGACTTTAGTCACCACATGTGTCATGTATATAAAGTATATAGTATATACCCGTGATCACCTCCCGAAGTGATCACGGCCCAGTAGTATAGCATGGCAGACGGACAAGAGTGTAGGGCCACTGATGGAACACTAGCATCCTATACTAAGCAGTAGGATCGCAGATAAGGGTAACAACTGTAGCAACAATGACAGGCTATGCAACAGAATAGGATTAACCGAAATCAGTAACATGCTACACTACTCTAATGCAAACAGTATAGAGAAGAATAGGCGATATCTGGTGATCAAGGGGGGGGCTTGCCTGGAAGCTCTGCTGAAAAGGAAGAAGTGTCGTCGTCGACGTAGTCGATCACAGGGGCGGCATCGGTCTCGGGGTCTACCGGAGAGAAGAGGGGGAAGAAATAATAAATATAAAGCAGACAAAGCATCACAAAGCATAACATGGCAATATGCGGTGCCGGGTGTGACCTAACGTAAGGCCACACGATATAGGTGAAGGGGGAATTCAACCGGGAATATATTCCCGGTTCCGGACCTGTGTCAAACAGATGACCGGAGGGGGGATGTTCCATGTTCAGCATGCTAGGGGCATGTGACAGATGAACGGACAGCGTATTCCGATTCGTTGGATTTTTCTAAGCAACTTTCATGTAGAAAACATTTTCATCCGAGTTATGAATTATTTTATATTGATTTCCAAAGTTTTAAATGATTTTTTGGAATTTCTGAATTTAATTTCATTTGAAATGATACTAAATGCAATTGCTATGTGTACCCAGTTTTGTACCTAGACAGACCACACAAGGGCTGACTAGTGGGCGAGTTGACTGGGTCAACAGTCCAGGCAGCAGAGGCTGACTGGTGGGGCCCCTGCTGAGTCAGCAGGCTGACGTGTCAACCTTATCCAGTTAAATGGTGGCATGGACCCACCTGTCATGGACTATTTATTCAACAGAGGTTGAATTTAACCCAGAGGTTAATTAAGCGGTGGGGCCCGACGTTAGTGTCTAGGTTAGTTATTCTTAACGTTTTAATTAGCAGGTTAGTTAAGCAGTGCGGGACCCATATGCAGGGGGTTAGTGGATAAACAAAAGGCGCCATGTTAGTGACGTCAGCGCTTAGTCGTCGGCCGCCACGGAACACGGCGGAGGCTCGCCGGAGTTGCGTTCCGGCGCCCATTTGGACACCCACAAGCAGCAGCATGACGAGCGTGTCGGCGTGCCTCCAGTGGGGCTAGTGGTCGGCGCCGGAGGTGATAAAGGGCACTGCAGGTCGCTGGGGCAACAGCCCCCACGCGAGGCGAGCGTGTGGGAGCGCAGGAGGGAGAGCCACGGCAGCGGGTGTGGCGACAGGCGCCTGCGGCGAGGAACGAGGCGGGCGTGATGACCGGAGCTCCGGACTGGGGAGGCGGGGCGCATCCTACGGCGTCGGAAGCAAGGGGAAGATGGGGAGGTGCTCACCCCCGTTGCTGTGCAGGGGGTTCGACGAGGCTCGACGAGGCCATTGAGGGGGAGTCGGGGAGGCGACGCGGAGCAGAGACAAGGTCGACGGCGACGACGAGGCGACGACGACGTGGAGGAGGTCGAGGAGGTGGCGATGAACGGCGACGACGCCAGATCCAGGGGAAGGGCGCGCGAGGTGGCGGGGCACCGGCGGGGCGACGGGCTTGGGTGCCCCCGATCCAAATGGGGGAAGGGGATTGAGGGGAGTGGGGGATCGAGGGGAGTGGGGGTAGCAGTTAGGGTTTCGGGGAGGGTTTGGCCAAATAGGCCAGTGGGGAGAGGTGGGCCGACTTAGGTGGGCTGGCCGGTTGGCTAGCTGGGTCGGTTGGTCCAGCGGGTGTGTGTGTGGGGGGGGGGGTTCCTTTTTATTCTGTTTTTTTTTTACTTTTTATTTATTCTTTTCTATTTCGGCTAATTGTTTGGGCACCAAATGAGTTTAGTAAAATATGAGAGCTGGCCCACAATTCACAGCACAATATATTCTACCACCAAAAACTAGTTTGGGGTAAATATCATTTCATAATTCTTTTGTATTAATAAAGAGGTTATTAAATAATGTTTTCAGCCACTGTTTGAGGTTGTTTAAGTCACTTAACAAATTTCATTAATGTTGTTTACAATTTTATCCTAGCCTCTGATTTATCTACTATTTATTGAACATTTTAGTTTTAATATTTGAAAACTTTTATTGTTTGCTTGATTTTGAATTTTGAATTATAATCGGTTTCGAACTAACACCAGATTAATAACAGTAATCATGGTGACGTGGCATCGTTAACAGAGGTTTACTGTAGCTTAATTATCCGGGCGTCACAATTCTCCTCCACTACAAGAAATCTCGTCCCGAGATTTAAGCGGTGGAGTAAGGGGGGGGGAAAGTGTTGGTAGCGAAAACCTAACGAGTCTTCTCGGTCTTGGCTGCCCTTTCGAAGAGGTTGATCCCTTTCGTTGATGTCTTCAATTCTCTGCTTCAATTCACCATGATCAAGTCGTCATCCTTTCTTTGGGATCTCCAACATACTTACGAATAGGTAAGGGGAAGCTCGGCTACGACAGAATGCTTATGAGAGAAAACAATCTGGGGTTAACCCATGAATGAGCATAAGATTATCTCTCGAGTTGAACATATAAAATACATCGAGAGTAGGGTACGAAGGTACAATAAGAGGTTCCCAGCGGATAGATAGCTGCTCGAAGTCTGAACCAGAGTGAGAAAGGGGTTCAGAGCGGCGAGAGTAAGTATTGCGTCTGATACCAGAATAGATTACTATGCATGTGGCCTGTGAATTACATACGAAGTCAAGCTCGAGGAATAACTTTGACAACAGGGTGTACAGGAGAGTCAGGTTTCGATCCTGTGGATCTGTGGGTTATGGGCCCACCATGTGGGTTAATAGTAGGAAGGCGATGACGTCTTACACGATCATGTAAGCAAGGCATGTCAGAGGATAACCTATCAGTTATGTCGGCAACCACATCGGTACCAAGGGCGAGGGACGAAGAGAACCATTATCCTGCTCGTTGAACGAGGCGGACCAATAGGCAAAGTTCTCGTCCAACGGTGGTTACCGGAATGTCATCAACAATAGTAACAGGGTCTTACTGACACGGTTGTACACCAAGGTGTTTTCATAAGCAGAAGAATATTACTGCTTAGATCATATAGATCACCAGAAAGGTTAAACAAAACAATGGAAAGGAAAATGTGTTTAATCACATATTTCAGGGGTTTATCCTTCTCAAGGACCAGCAGAGCATGATATCCATGACAGGATATAACGTAGAAAACCCTTTAGGAAAGGGGGGAAGAAATTTCATGACATTACCCATACAACAGTGTTTGGATAATTGATAAAGAGAATTTTGCATTGTGCTTCAAATGTTGTTATTGAAAATCGGAGTACCACAGACATGCTTCGAGATAGCATTGGCAGGGTCTTCAAGCAAAGGTCGTACTTTGGATACACGAAGGATTCATCAGGAACAACTTGTAGAATAAGTCTTACAGTTTCCTCATGGAAGAATGGATAACATTGCTAAAAGGGAACTATAACAATAGGGCCTCCGGCCAGGTGGGCTAGGTATGACACCACCTTACCGGGTCATATAAAGACCAAAGTTATAACTCCTAGAAATATGTTCCAACCATCATATTAGACCGATATTCAGTTCTGATAGGTAGCAGGATACCTCAGACTCAGGATGCCTGAGAAGAAAGGTGCAACACAAATTGTCGAGATGACATTGCAAGGTTCTCAGGGAAAAGAACTATGGAAGCGAGTTCTGAAATAAGAGTTCATCATTAAACCAAGGAAAGGGGTGAGGGGGGTAGCTGATGGAGTCAGCGACAATCCTCGAGATTTCCAAAAAGGTGGATTTCCACAGTTATGTGAACAAGGAGATAACATTTGTCAATTCAAATGGTATAATGATGTATGCTCGAGGAAAACATACACAATTAAACATTGGTTGAAAGGTGCACCCGAAATATGGGCTGGGTTGCACGACCAACGTCGGAATGGTGATTCAATAATCAATAGTCTAAGAATGAACGTCCGACCATTAACTTCAAAGGAATAGGGTTGCTAGAAGGGCAGAATCCAAACAGCACCGCTCACTTGTTGGTACCCCGGTTGGAATCAACACGAGGACCCAAGAAAGAATGGTGATGGTGAGAAGTATCACCATACCAAGAATTCTTAAGAGGTGGTGAAATTCTCACAACATAGATGACATAAGAGATGTTAATGTTCCAAGGTAAAGAAGAACAATTGCTGGATAGCAAGGAACTCAAGGTATAACACCAAACACGAACAAGCTTGTGTTGGTGGGAAGGCAATAAAGTGGTCGATGATAACATAGATCATCGAGGGCAAGGATGGTATTTCTCATCATGAACTCAATTGATATCCTGGAAGAGCTCATAAGGTTGATGATGATCACGACACATTTGCCGGGAGGTTTCATGAAGATGTAATCGAACAGCGCCTGCTCAAGCAGAAGGACTGATGCAGCAAAAGATTATTGGAACTACGGATACAACACCAACTAGGAATCAAGCTTGCCGTTCGAGGTGAAACGATAAGACAAGGGAGATCGACATAAGCTTAGCTCATCGTTGAAAGTTGTGTTCCGGGAAGGACCGGGTAGCACAGTTAAAAAGTTTGCACGATAATGATATAGCCGATAAGGCTAGGAATGACTTGAAGGATTATTAAACTCGTAAGCAACAAGAATTACTTAGAGTTAGTGAATCGGAGTGCGGAATCGATTCACTTATCGGTGTTCTCGAGTGACTAATAACTCAAAGCCCGTGGAAAATTGGAATCAGTGAGAATGTAGCACTTGATGAAGAACTCATAAGAAGTTATGCAGTTCCATGATAATCTCGAGATACCAGGGGGTAATACTCGACGACAGATCAAGGTAGAGGTTGGACTAGGGTATTGCTCTGCAGAAGACAAGTGCTCAAACTTGCACGAGAAACGGGATCAAGGAGAAACATGGTCGGAACCACGTCCACGGATACCAGATGAACTTATAACAAGGGGATAATTAATTTAAGAGAAGCTGTAATGATAAGATCTACATCGTGTCCATGGGCATGAACACAAAGTTCAAGGTCGACTCCCACTTCTTCAATGCCTAACCTTTCATTCACTGCTCTAGATAAAAATGATTTCAGTGTCAAAACCTACCTGGTGAATTACCAGAGGAGTATGACCCGTGAAAACTTTCGAGTTCACACAGATTAAGGAAGGCATAGGTTCAACCCATCGGGGTATCTTAGAACATATACCATGAACTTTAGGATCAACTAAGACATGCTCGAAGCAGAGCATGGTTGACAAAGGCATAGGATATTACTTGCCAAAGGCAGAAGACACAATTTACCAAAGGCATTAGGTATCAGGGGAGAAACTCTCAAGGTTATTGGATATGAAGGACATTGTCGGATAATAACCAAGCAATTGGTCTCGCAGACCACAAGGAATCTAATGTGAGTATCGGTACTCAATCAGAAGGAAAAAAGAATGCAAAGGCATCAGATTATAGAAACAACTAACTAATCCAAAGCTCAAATGCAAATGAATTATGATTTCCAAATCAAAGGATCAGAAGCAAACGCCCTGATTAAGAATGGATGAGTTGTGTAAGCTTAGGGGTAAAATCGACAACAATTTGATTGGTCGAGATCCAGCTCATGCTTAATATGACGTCTGAGCCAAAAGGATGAATTCTAGGATCTGATTGGGGATTGCGAGCATTCGCAACATATTGAATCAATGGACTCAAAATGATAGTGACAAGGGTTGCCAATAAGATTAATATACTTATGGGATTAACCATAATGAAAGCAAGCAAGAATTTCAAGAGCAATAAGCTGCTAAGGATTTTCGGAAGATCGAATAGTATTTCGAAGACCTTAGTGAAACACATAAACAACTGGGGATGGGCGGATACTCGGTATGTGTGAGGAATTATCCGTAGGAGTGTTCATGTGGGTAATGAACTGCAAGACAGTAGGCACAAAGAATTCTCGGAACTATAGAGAGAATTTTCAGGGTATCTTGTAATAACAAGATCCATGGGATTGAAAGAGCAAGTGTATGTAGTTATCCATAATGATATAACAGTGGTAGGGAATTTGCAAAGGCAGTGGGCACAAGTGTCTCGAGAGAACATCGGAGATTATCTTCGGAATCTTCTGGTGCAGCCGACGATCATCTGGACTGAAGGGGCTCTCCGGGAGAAAGTATTTTCGAGAACCTAAAGTTAGATTTTAGTAAATTCAGTAAACCCGAATAGAAGAGAGATAAGAGTCCCAGAGTATAGACGAGGAATAAAAGATCCTAATACCACCCAATGGCGATGTGGGCCCGTAAGCCACACAGCCATGTTAGTAAAAGGTTTGCAATGACTAGACTCCACTTCGGCCAAGGAGTGTGGAAGGGGGATTCCTACAGGTAGTCGGCTCTGATACCAACTTGTGACGCCCCTGTTTAAATCGTACAAAATCATGCACGCAAATGTGTACGATCAAGATCAGGGACTCACGGGAAGATATCACAACACAACTCTACAACATAAATAAGTCATACAAGCATCATAATACAAGCCAGGGGCCTCGAGGGCTGGAATACAAGTGCTCGATCATAGACGAGTCAGCGGAAGCAACAATATCTGAGTATAGACATTAGTTAAACAAGTATGCCTTAAGAAGGATAGCACAAACTGGGATACAGATCGAAAGAGGCGCAGGCCTCCTGTCTCGGATCCTCCTAACTATTCCTGGTCGTCGTCAGCGGGCTGCACGTAGTAGTAGGCACCTCCGGTGTAGTAGGAGTCATCGTCGACGGTGGCGTCTGGATCCTGAGCTCCGGCATCTGGTTGCGACAACCAGGTAGAAGGGAAAGGGGGAAAAGAGGGAGAAAGCAACCGTGAGTACTCATTCAAAGTACTCGCAAGCAAGGAGCTACACTACATATGCATGGGTATATGTGTAAATGGCCATATCGGTGGACTGAACTGCAGAATGCCAGAATAAGGGGGGATAGCTAGCCCTGTCGAAGACTACGCTTCTGGCAGCCTCCATCTTGCAGCATGTAGAAGAGAGTAGATTGAAGTCCTCCAAGTAGCATCGCATAGCATAATCCTACCCGGCGATCCCCTCCTCGTCGCCCTGTTAGAGAGCGATCACCGTGTTATATCTGGCACTTGGAAGGGTGTGTTTTATTAAGTATCCGGTTCTAGTTGTCATAAGGTCAAGGTACAACTCCGGGTCGTCCTTTTACCGAGGGACACGGCTATTCGAATAGATAAACTTCCCTGCAGGGGTGCACCACATAACCCAACACGCTCGATCCCATTTGGCCGGACACACTTTTCGGGGTCATGCCCGGCCGCGGAAGATCAACACGTCGCAGCCCCACCTAGGCACAACAGAGAGGTCAGCACGCCGGTCTAAATCCTATGCGCGCAGGGGTCTGGGCCCATCGCCCATTGCACACCTACATGTTGCGTACGCGGCCGGAAGCAGACCTAGCCTAGTGGCGTTCCAGTCCAATCCGGCGCGCGCCGCTCAGTCGCTGACGTCAAGAAGAGCTTCGGCTGATACCACGACGTCGAGTGCCCATAACTGTTCCCGCGTAGTTGGTTAATGCGTATAGACCAAATGGCCAGACTCAGATCAAATACCAAGATCTCGTTAAGCGTGTTAAGTATCCGCGAACGCTGACCAGGGCCAGGCCCACCTCTCTCCTAGGTGGTCTCAACCTGCCCTGTCGCTCCGCCACAAAGTAACAGTCGGGGGCCGTCAGGAACCCAGGCCCACCTCTACCGGGATGGAGCCACCTGTCCTTTCAGCCCCCTCATCAGAATCACTTGCAGGTACTCAACGAGCCGACCCGACTTTAGTCACCTCCCGAAGTGATCACGGCCCAGTAGTATAGCATGGCAGACGGACAAGAGTGTAGGGCCGCTGATGGAACACTAGCATCCTATACTAAGCAGTAGGATAGCAGGTAAGGGTAACAACAGTAGCAACAATGACAGGCTATGCAACAGAATAGGATTAACCGAAATCAGTACCATGCTACACTACTCTAATGCAAACAGTATAGAGAAGAATAGGCGATATCTGGTGATCAGGGGGGCGGGGGCTTTCCTGGAAGCTCTGCCGAAAAGGAAGAAGTGTCGTCGTCGACGTAGTCGATCACAAGGGCGGCATCGGTCTCGGGGTCTACCGGAGAAGAGGGGGAAGAAATAATAAATATAAAGCAGACAAAGCATCACAAAGCATAACATGGCAATATGCGGTGCCGGGTGTGACCTAACGTAAGGCTACACGATATAGGTGAGGGGGAATTCAACCGGGAATGTATGCCCGGTTCCGGACCTGTGTCGGACAGATGACCGGAGGGGGAATGTTCCATGTTCAGCATGCTAGGGGCATGTGATAGATGAACGGACCGCGTATTCGGATTCGTTGGATTTTTCTGAGCAACTTTCATGTAGAAAACATTTTCATCCGAGTTACGAATTATTTTATATTGATTTCCAAAGTTTTAAATGATTTTTTGGAATTTCTGAATTTAATTTCATTTGAAATTATACTAAATGCAATTGCTATGTGTACCCAGTTTTGTACCTAGACAGACCACACAAGGGCTGACTAGTGGGCCAGTTGACTGGGTCAACAGTCCAGACAGCAGAGGCTAACTGGTGGGGCCCCTGCTGAGTCAGCAGGCTGACGTGTCAACCTTATCCAGTTAAATGGTGGCATGGACCCACCTGTCATGGACTATTTATTCAACAGAGGTTGAATTTAACCCAGAGGTTAATTAAGCGGTGGGGCCCGACGTCAGTGTCTAGGTTAGTTATTCTTAACGTTTTAATTAGCAGGTTAGTTAAGCAGTGCGGGACCCATATGCAGGGGTTAGTGGATAAACAAAAGGTGCCATGTTAGTGACGTCGATGCTTAGTCGTCGGCCGCCACGGAACACGGCGGAGGCTCGCCGGAGTAGCGTTCCGGCGACCATTTGGTCACCCACGAGCAGCAGCAGGACGAGCGTGTCGGCGCGCCTCCAGTGGGGCTAGTGGTCGGCGCTGGAGGTGAGCGAGGGCGCTGCAGGTCGCTGGGGCAACAGCTGCGACGCGAGGCGAGCGTGTGGGCGCGCGGGAGGGGAGCCACGGCAGCGGGCGTGGCGACAGGCGGCTGCGGCCAGGAACGAGGCGGGCGTGATGACCGGAGCTCCGGACTGGGGAGGCGGGGCGCATCCTATGGCGTCGGAAGCAAGGGGAAGATGGGGAGGTGCTCACCCCCGTTGCTATGCAGGGGGGTCGACGAGGCTCGACGAGGCCGTTGAGGGGGAGGCGACGCGGAGCAGAGACGAGGTCGACGGCGACGACGAGGCGACGACGACGTGGAGGAGGTCGAGGAGGCGGCGACGAATGGCGACGACGCCAGATCCAGGGGAAGGGCGCGCGAGGTGGCGACGGGCTTGGGTGCCCCCGATCCAAATGGGGGAAGGGGATCGAGGGGAGTGGGGGATCGAGGGGAGTGGGGGGGTAGCAGTTAGGGTTTCGGGGAGGGTTTGGCCAAATAGGCCAGCGGGGAGAGGTGGGCCGACTTAGGTGGGCTGGCCGGTTGGCTAGGTGGGCCGGTTGGTCCGGCGGGTGTGTGTGGGGGGGATTCCTTTTTATTCTGTTTTGTTTTGTTTTTTTACTTTTCATTTATTCTTTTCTATTCCGGCTAATTGTTTGGGCACCAAATGAGTTTTGTAAAATATGAGAGCTGGCCCAGAATTCACAGCACAATATATTCTACCACCAAAAACTAGTTTTGGGTAAATATCATTTCATAATTCTTTTGTATTAATAAAGAGGTTATTAAATAATGTTTTCAGCCATTGTTTGAGGTTGTTTAAGTCACTTAACAAATTTCATTAGTGTTGTTTACAATTTTATCCTAGCCTCTGATTTATCTACTATTTATTGAACATTTTAGTTTTAATATTTGAAAACTTTTATTGTTTGCTTGATTTTGAATTTTGAATTATAATCGGTTTCTAACTAACACCAGATAATAGTAATCAACGTGACGTGGCATCGTTAACAGGGGTTTACTGTAGCTTAATTATCCGGGCGTCACAGCCAACCGGGGCATCCCCAAGCTTAGATGCTTGAGTATCCTTTGAAATATTTACTTGGGGTGCCTTGGGCATCCCCAAGCCTGAACTCTTGCCTCTCTTTATTCTTCTCATATCGATAGTTCCTCGATCTTCGAACACTTCATCCACACAAAACTTTAACAAAAACTTTGTGAGATCCGTTAGTGTAATAAAGCAAACTACCACTTTAAGGTATTGTAATGAACTCATTCTTTATTTATATTGGTGTTAAACCTACTGTATTCCAACTTCTCTATGGTTCATACCCCCCGATACTAGCCATAGATTCATCAAAATAAGCAAACAACACGCGAAAAACAGAATCTGTCAAAAACAGGACAGTCTGTAGTAATCTGGAAGTTTAGTAAACTTCTGTAACTCCAAAAATTTCTAAAAAAATATGACAATTTAAAGAATTTGTACAGAAGTAATGTGAACAAAGTTTCGGACCCATTTGACTTTCCAGTAAAAAAATGTAAATTCACGCGCTACAACCAAAGTTTCTGTTTTTGTACTGCACATAGTAAACAAGCAAACTAATCATCCTAAAACCAAGCTTGGCACATTATTTTTATAATACAATGGATATATACAAGGGGATAATTATTTTCATAGAAGCTTCCATGAAAAATTCTACATTGTTTCCGTGAGCATGAACACAAGTGCTCAAGGTCGACCCTCACTTCTTCAATGCATAACTTTCCAATCACTTCTCTTTTTTGAAAAACTTTTTAGGCACGAAACGCAAGTAATTTATTTTGTATTTTCATTCTTTTAATTTTTTTTATGTTTCACCCACAACTAAACAGAAACAAAAAGGAAAAACAAAATCTACTTAGTGGAGAAACCAAACAAGCACACACGAGAATATCAACCCCACGCTATTGCTCCCCGGCAACGGCGCCAGAAAAGAGCTTGATAATCCCCAAGTGCAGGGAATCATCGTAGCAATTCCCAAAAGTGGAAGTGATAAGTATGGAGTGTCGAACCCACAAGGAGCTAAAGGTAAGATCAATATTCTCTCAAGTCCTATCTGCCACTGATACGACTCTAGGTACACCGAACGTTTGCTTCCAACTAGAAACGAGAAATAAAACTACATTGTGGGTATGAAGAGGATAACTTTGCATGATATCAGAGAGCTAAAATATAAAAGTAGGTGCTATTATCATAAAGTTAGAATATATTACTAAATATTATAAATAGCGAGTGTGGAATAATGATGGATCGGTGTGCGGAATTATCCTAGGCAATTGTTAACAAGACCGGTAGTCGTCATTGCAATTTCATATGAGGGAGAGGCATAAGCTAACATACTTTCTCTACTTGGATCATATGCACTTATGATTGGAACTCTAGCAAGCATCTGCAACTACTAAAGATCATTAAGGTAAAACCCAACCATAGCATTAAAGCATCAAGTCCTCTTTATTCCCATACGAAACAACCCCCTTACTCGGGTTTGTGTTTCAGTCACTCACCAACCCACCATAAGCGAATCATGAACGTATGGCAACACCCTATAGCGGGAATCCCTCACGCTTGCGCGACACAGAGGGCACCATAGGACAGCACCAAAATAAAACATACAACTCGTACCAATCTAGATCATCAATCAACCCAAAGACAAAGGATATCGACTCAAAACATCATAGGATGGCAACACATCATTGGATCATAATATGTGGCATAAAGCACCATGTTCAAGTAGGGATTACAGCGGGGTGCGGGAGAGTGGACCGCGTAAAAGAGATGAGGATGGTGATGATGATGGTGATGTTGATGAAGACGATCACCGCGGCGATGATTCCCCTCCCGATGACACTCCGGCGCCACCGAGAGAGAGGAGGAGAGGTTCTCCCCCTTGTGCTTCCTCCTCCATGGCCTCCACCCTAGATGGGGAGAGGTTCTCCCTCTGGTCCTTGGCCTTCATGGCGATGATGGCCCCTCCGGGATCCTCCTCCATGGCCTCCGGTGATGATGGGCCTCTCCGGCAGGGTGCCAGAGAGGGCCTAGATTGATTTCTCGTGGCTACAGAGGCTTGCGGCGGCGGAACTTCCGACCCAGGTTATTTTCTGGGGGTTTCTGTATTTATAGGAATTTTTGGCGTTGGTTTCACGTCAGGGGGGTCTCCGAGTCGTCCACAAGGCAGGGGCCCACGCCCAGGGGGGTGGGCGCGCCCCCACCCTCGTGGACAGCCTGCGACTCTTCTGGCCCAACTCTTTTACTCCGGGGGCTTCGTTTGGTCCATAAAAAATCATGAAAAATTGGCACGTCAATTGGACTCCGTTTGGTATTCCTTTTCTGCGATACTCAAAAACAAGGAAAAAACAGAAACTGGCACTGGGCTCTAGGTTAATAGGTTAGTCCCAAAATCATATTAAATATCATATAAATGCATATAAAACATCTAAGATGGATAATATTATAGCATGAATACTTCATAAATTATGGATACGTTGGAGACGTATCACTGGCCCCATGCGGAGTGAAGACGACCGGCGAAGGCAGTCGGCGCTCAAGGCGAGGCCACGGCAGCAGCACGAGCCGGCGAGGCCACGGCAGCAGCACGAGCCGGTGATGCAGGGTCGATGACGCGGCAAACCATGGAAGCGACGGGTTGATGGAAGCAGCACGACGGTCGGGCCGTGGCCACTCGTGCTTGGACAGTGGTGAACCGGCGTCATAGGTGATGCAGGTCAGCGGGGCAACTCGAGGAAGTTGAAGGCGAGGCCAAGGTGACCTGGCCAGGCGGCTTGCTGGCGAAGGAACGGTGCGCCGGCCATGGCCGAAACACGGCCGCGGGGCGAAACAAGCCAGACCGGTCGGTTTGTTGGAAACACCAATATCCGACAACACCATTTTAACTTGAATTTCTTGATCCTATCAAGCCGTGTCCAATTTCAGAAGCAAGTGTTGACACGAGTCATTGGAGGCCGCGATGATTTTAAGACTCGGCGTCAGAGGCGCCGGCTTGAAAGCCAACCACGGTGTAGGTGGCGCGACGAGGCCGGCCATGGCAAAGGACACCACCGATGGGTGCAGGCGGAGGCGGAAGGCAGTGAAGCGGTCGGCGGCTCGCCCCCGCTGCCGATGAGACGGGTAACGGAGGTGGCTCACGGCGCAGCCGGATTGCGGCAGAAGCGGAGGCAAGGCTCGTACAACCCGGTATAGATGCCGGTACAAACTCCAACCAGTTGAGGAAACCGGTCTGACGAGCAATGGGTTGTGCATGCTGTCCGCCAGGTAACTTCAGAGCGGAACAATGCTGGACACGGGCTCTTGAATACTGAACGTTGTACAATTTTGGAGATCCTCAAAGACTGGTGCTATGGTAGTTTAGGCAAGCGGGCTCACGGCCATAGAAATAGCAGCGACAGGTGGCGGCTCGGTACGACCGCGGCGGCTCAACCGGCGGAGGCGCGCTCAACGGCGGTTTAGAGTGGCCCCGGCAAATCAAGATAGCCTCTATGCGGCTCAAGGGCGGCGTGCGCCGGCAGCGGCTCAAGGCAGAGCAAGTCACAGCTGCGTGGCTCTGCGCGGCCGGCGGAGCGGCCAGGGTAGGGTGCTGGAACGAGGCGCGGTAACCCCGCGGCATGGCAAGCCAGCGAGTCCACGGACCGCTCAAAAATGACATGTTCCGGAGACGGCTTGAAGTAGGAAAACACTCACGAGCCGTGGCCGAGTCCTCCCTCTAATCGCGAAGGCTTGTTTCCAATTGGTTGGTATATCAAAAAGTTTCCAATGCCTTCACGTGAGTACTAAACTGGCCACTAGTACTGACTCTGATTTGATGTTTTGGTCGTAGCGCATAGTCACAGCAACGAGGTAGCAGCCTCGGGGTTTAATTTGCATCACGCACACCGTCTCTCGTAGTAGGAAACGACAATTGAATAGCGGAGTGCTCTGAATCGGTCTCGGTCTCGCTGGATCGTACTGGCCGTTTTGATGGAAATCAACCCCACTCAGACAAGCAGATCAACCGGCCGCATGTGATGATGCTCACAGAACCCTAGTTTCTTTTGATCTTCGAATTTCTCGTGAAAGCCGATTCAAACTTTTTTAATCTTAATCAATGAGCTTGGAGTTGATCTAGATTCTAACCGGCTCTTCTTCACTAGAAAATTATGAACTTCTCGATCCCTGAGAAAAATCCCTCGAAGAACTCAACACCACCGTGCGCGAGCCCCACGGTGGGCGCCAACTGTCGTGGATATGTCACGGCAGATGTCCTAGAGTGAGGACTTAGTCGTGAGGCCAACTCATCTATGTGGTAGCTTGAGAGGGGTTGAGCGGAATCGAGAGACGCAACACAAGACAAGGATTTAGACAGCTTCGGGCCCCGGGAAACATCATCCGGTAACAACCCTACATGTTGTTTGTGGCTAGGTCTCATTATCATCATGAGGGAGTCACCATAAACCGGCCCTCCTAGTTATGTCTAGCCCTAAGCTTATCCTCCCTCCCTCTTGGGGTGCCCTGCCCCTCCTTATATAAGTTGAAGGGGCGGGTTACATGTAGAGTCCAACTCGGATTACGACTTAAACTATTTCTGACTTCTCTTCATGCGCTTCTTAACGTCTTGGGCTTCATAACGTCTCGGGCTTCATAACATCTCGGGCTTACTAACCCCAGGGGAGACACCTGCCGGATTATGACTCTCTGCCGGGTTATGACTCTCTGCCGGGTTATGACTGTCTGCCG
This sequence comes from Aegilops tauschii subsp. strangulata, assembly GCF_002575655.3. NCBI lineage: Eukaryota > Viridiplantae > Streptophyta > Magnoliopsida > Poales > Poaceae > Aegilops > Aegilops tauschii. The sequence continues at coordinate 506,749,624 of NC_053041.3, forward strand.
GTTTATGATGGTCTGTCGGGTTATGATTGTCTGCCGGGTTATGACTTCCTGCCGGTTTATGATTGTCTGTCGGTTTATGACTTTACACCTGCCGGGTTATCATCTCACTTAACACCTGTCGGGTTATCATCTAACTTAACACCTGCCGGGTTATCATCCGACTTAACACCTGCCGGTTTACCAAGTCCCAGCCGGGTTATAACTCCGGCCGGGTCATACCGCGGGGTATATCCCCGACAGTCGGCACACAACGGAACTCATGAGTACAAAAAATCTATTGCACAAGTCTCATAGTAACAATGAGCAACCGAAGAAAGGTATCGGTGGGGGTACTATTTTCTTCGAAGATGCTTCTTACACTTCGTCAGTAATATAGCATAAAGTTCCCTGAGCATGTTTTGTCTGTTACAGCCTTATGGCCTGAATGCCTGGTTATCAGAAACACCATCAATATTCTCAACAGGTGCAGTACATAACACTTTTCGGCCCTTGACCGAAGAGGGAGAAGCCGACGGACGGTTAAGACGCGTTTAAAGTTCGGGTGAACGCAGATATGATATAAGTACTTCGGTACATACAATCATTATACATAAAATTCTTTTAACCAAGTCACTTGGAGGCTCTTAAAATTTATATGAGCTGTTTTATAGTAAATGTGTTTTCTTCTTGGTCGTTGCAAAGTATTTTTCTACCTCTCCTTTTTCGACTCGAGTGTATGGTCAATAGCTGGATAGCCTGTCTTCCCTCTAAAACCCGCTTGAGTTAGTTCGCTAAACTAGCCTCGGAGAAGCACTCCGCCTTCGGGATAAGGAGCTTAAATCCATAGGCTAACCTGCTTGAAGTCTTGAGATCGGATGTGTCATGTTAAAACATGACAGAAGCACATTTTTTTAAAGACCAATTTTCGGATTGGCACCGAACACTTGATCTAGTTCAGACGTCAAGTTTTTACTGAAGTTTTTTGGTTTTCCAAGCCTATGGCACTTTTAAACATCTGTGTGTTTCCAGCATAAGTCTCGTAGTGCAATGCCGAACACCTTTAGAGATTCGGCAAAAATATTCTCGAATATTGCTATATATGCATCGGTTTCGAATTGTGTCTTTGGTCAATAATTGAGTTGCCCGGCACCTGTGCTTGCCTCCTACGTTCCGCTTTGTTTGGCTACGTGTGCAAAGGGAGAACCACTGCGATTGTGCTTCCAGCTCGCATGGTTAAGCACCTCAGTGGAGAAAGCCAAAAACTGACTGTCATAATAAGCGTAAACTGGTCAGCGATCCGATGACTATGTTAAATGACGGGCCGTTCATAACATTGGCCGAAGTGTTTACGGCTTGACCTCGACTGTCGCCGAACACTAACTGAGGGCTAGTTACTAGCCTCCCAACTTTAAGCTCCTATGACTAAGCGAAAGTTATAAAGCCCGCATATTTGATTGCCTCGTTTCCGCTAACACAACCGCCTTTGGGCACCGAGATGTCGGCTAAGGGTTGTTTTGTTATGGCGAAAACACCCTGCGTAGCATCTACAAGGGGGTGGAAGCCGACGATGGGTCACTTTCAAATGATAAACAGTCGCAATGGAGTCAAATTAAACATATCATCGGCATTTGTATTTAATATGCAAGAGCCGCCTTTCACAATCATCGTTATAAAGCCATAAATATGCATCAATTTGACTTAAGATTTTGGCCAAGATGGGTTGCCTGGCTCCTGTGCTTACCCTACGTTCCCGATTGTTCGGCTAGGCGGTAAAGGGAGCACCTCTGTGATTGTTACTACCGGGTCATCCGAGTTAGTACCTCAGACTGGGTGAAGCCGAAAGCTAGCAATCTTAAAGGATCACATTGGTCGGCAATGACGGAAGTGAAAATTTTGGTTCTTTAATACCATAGAGTTCGGGAACTTTCCCCGAACTAAATCCTCAATATTTTCCTCCCACATTGATCGAAGGTGAGGTTTTCATGATCATGATAAGCATGACGACCCAAAGAAAGGAACCGATAGCGGAACTATTTTCTTTGGAAGATGTTTCTTACGTTAAAACGTAATATAACATATCTCTCCGTGTACCTTTGTTTATGAAACCGTATGGCCGGATTGCCTTGTTTTCCATAAATATTTGCCCTTATAACGGCTTTATAAAGTAGGAAAACACTCCTCGGCTACTGGCCGAAGAGGTTGAAGCCCATGGTCGGTCAACAAAATTTTGTACAATGCGGATCCGAGCATTAATGATGTAAAGCACTTGGATACATAGTCATTACACATAATTTGTAATTTTACTATGGATATCGATCCTTAATTCGGCCACCTGTGCCCGCATTAAGGCTCGGGGGCTACTGGGCTTCGGGCTTATTATTTACAAATATTAAAGGGGCACATCGACCCCCTGATCTAGTGTTGCCACCCGACCAATGTCTCGGGGGCTACTGCATTACCTGTTCAATGCAGAAAATTCAAAGTGCTTAGTGTTCGGCTTGACTGAACTATAGGCAAACGCGTCTTCGGACAACAACAGGTACCATCTGGACCTATCGGCATCAAGCTAATATATTACGGCAACTTCTCAAGACCCTCTCTCAAGGGCCCGTTCGCCGATCATTATTATCTCTAATATATTACACTGTGTTTTTATTCCTACGTTTGCTGCCGAGCTAGGAGTTGATCCTCAGGCCGATTTCATGCATCGACCTGAGTCTCAGGGGCTACTAGGATCAGCGGTTTCACTTTTTCCTTCAGGTGCATCTCGGGTTTTAGACCGACACACATCTTGAGGACTACTAGTCATAGATATTGACAGTAAATAAATTTACACGCATCGGAAATAAAATCCGTAAACAATCAGCCCAAGCCCGAAGTGGTGCATCACCTTGGAAGCGGTCCAGCATAAAGCTCGGATGCAAGTGGCTGGCTCTATATGTTGGGGAACGTAGTAACTTCAAAAAAATTCCTAGGCACACACAGGATCATGGTGATGCATAGCAATGAGAGGGGAGAGTGTGTCCACGTACCCTTGTAGACCGAAAGCGGAAGCATTAGCATAACACGGTTGATGTAGTCGTACGTCTTCACGATCCGACCGATCCAAGTACCGAACATACGGCACCTCCGAGTTCAGCACACGTTCAGCTCAATGACGTCCCACGAACTCCGATCCAGCAGAGCTTCGAGGGAGAGTTCCGTCAGCACGACGGCGTGACGACTGTGATGATGATGCTACCGACGCAGGGCTTCGCCTAAGCACCGCTACGATATGACCGAGGTGGATTATGGTGGAGGGGGCACCGCACATGGCTAATAGATCAATGATCAATTGTTGTGTCTTGGGGTGCCCCCGTATATAAAGGAGCAAGGGGGGAGGCCGGCCGGCCCTTGCAGGGTGCGCCAGGAGGAGGAGTCCTCCTCCTAGTGGGAGTAGGACTCCCCTTTCCTAGTCCCACTAGGAGGGGGAAGGAAGGAGAGGGGGAGGAGAAGGAAAGAGGGGGCGCAACCCCTCCCCTAGTACAATTCGGACTAGGCCCATGGGGGGCGCGCGGCCAGCCCTCGAGGCTTCTCCTCTTTTTTCCCTAAAGCCCACTAAGGCCCATATGTACTCCCGTACTCCCGTAACTCCCCCGGTACTCCGAAAAATACCCGAATCACTCGGAACCTTTCCGATGTCCGAATATAGTCGTCCAATATATCGATCTTTACGTCTCGACCATTTCGAGACTCCTCGTCATGTCCCCAATCTCATCTGGGACTCCGAACTACCTTAGGCACATCAAAACACATAAACTCATAATACCGATCGTCACCGATCGTTAAGCGTGCGGACCCTACGGGTTCGAGAACTATGTAGACATGACCGAGACACGTCTCCGATCAATAACCAATAGCGGAACCTGGATGCTCATATTGGCTCCTACATATTCTACGAAGATCTTTATCGGTCAAACCGGACAACAACATATGTTGTTTCCTTTGTCATCGGTATGTTACTTGCCCGAGATTTGATCGTCGGTATCCTCATACCTAGTTCAATCTCGTTACCGGCAAGTCTCTTTACTCGTTCCGTAATGCATCACCCCGCAACTAACTCATTAGTCACAATGCTTGCAAGGCTTATAGTGATGTGCATTACCGAGAGGGCCCAGAGATACCTCTCCGACAATCGGAGTGACAAATCCTAATCTCTATCTGCGCCAACTCAACAAGTACCTTCGGAGACACCTGTAGAGCACCTTTATAATTACCCAGTTACGTTGTGACGTTTGGTAGCACACAAAGTGTTCCTCTGGTAAACGGGAGTTGCATAATCTCATAGTCATAGGAACATGTATAAGTAATGAAGAAAGCAATAGCAACATACTAAACGATCAAGTGCTAAGCTAACGGAATGGGTCAAGTCAATCACATCATTCTCCTAATGATGTGATCCCGTTAATCAAATGACAACTCATGTCCATGGCTAGGAAACTCAACCATCTTCGATTAACGAGCTAGTCAAGTAGAGGCATACTAGTGACACTATGTTTGTCTATGTATTCACACATGTATTATGTTTCCGGTTAATACAATTCTAGCATGAATAATAAACATTTATCATGATATGAGGAAATAAATAATAACTTTATTATTGCCTCTAGGGCATATTTCCTTCACTATAGAGGGCATTTCCAGCATTAAGCTCGGCTAACCTCCTTTAAACTTCTTCAAGCCAAGGTGATCTATGACACCTCGGATACAGTCCGGCGTTGGAGCTCGGATATAGTCCGGTGTTGGTGCTCGGCTGTAAAAGATACCTCAAATGCAGTCCGGCGTTGGAACTTGGATGCAAGAGGACACCGCCGCCCGGGAACAACTTCAAACCCAAGGTGGGCGCAAAAATAACAAGGCATTGATAAAAGCTGATAACTTAAAGGGGCTCCTCAGATACCCGACATGTAAACTCTTCGGATTTACTTCGGCGATCCTCAAGATCGAAGATAAGAAGATTTGTTGAACCAGTTTTCAAGACCGACGACTGAAGATGAAGAATAGTTCGGAAGAATCGAGGAGCGTCCCCAACTTGAAGACCGGTTCAGGGGGCTACTAACGGTGTCCTGGACTAGGGGGTACTCACCACGTCGTCTCCCGATCAGTTGGATTGGGCCGAGGACCCCCATGGCCGTTTACTCATGGGCCAGTTCGAACAGCCGATGTATACACGAGGAAGATTCCACAAGACTTGGTGATCAAGACAAAGACTCCTCTCCACCGGCGTATTCGACTAGGACTCTTGTTATCCTAGGCCTCTGGTACATTATATAAACTGAGGGCAGGCTAGTCGCTAGATTTATTATGACATTAATCATCATACCCCTAGGGTTTAGACCACAACATATGATCTCGGGGTAGATCAACTCTTGTAATCTCTATATTCATCAAGATCAATCAAGCAGGAAGTAGGGTATTACCTTCATAGAGAGGGCCTGAACCTGGGTAAACATTGTGTCCCCCGTCTCCTGTTACCATCGATCATAGACGCATAGTTCGGGACCCCCTACCGGAGATCTGCCGGTTTTGACACCGACACCCCCCCTTGGGCCGGCCTCCTCCTCCTCCCTCCTTCATATACATGGGAGGGGGCACCCCAAAGGCACACCAAGTCTTCTCTTAGCCGTGTGCGGTGCCCCCATCCATAGTTACACACCTCGGTCATATCGTCATAGTGCTTAGGGGAAGCCCCGCGCCGGTAACTTCATCATCACCGTCGCCACACCGTCGTGCTGACGGAACTCTCCCTCGTCCTCAACTGGATCAAGAGCTCGAGGGACGTCATTGTGCTGAAAGTGTGCTGAACACGGAGGTGACGTATGTTCGGTACTTGGATCGGTTGAATCGTGAAGATGTTCAACTACATCAACCGCGTTACTAAATGCTTCCTCTTTCGGTCTACGAGGGTACGTGGACACACTCTCCCGTCTCGTTGCTATGCATCTCCTAGATAGATCTTGTGTGATCGTAGGTAAAAATTTTCAAATACTGTGTTCCCCAACAGTGGCATCTTAGCCAGGTTTATACGTAGATGTTATATGCACGAGTAGAACACAATGAGTTGTGGGCGATAATAGTCATACTGCTTACCACCAACGTCTTACTTTTATTCGGCGGTATTGTCTGATGAAGCGGCCCGGACCGACATTACATGACCGCGTTCATGAGACTGGTTCTACCAACGTGCTTCGCACACAGGTGGCTAGTGGGTGACGGTTTCTCCAACTTTAGTTGAATCGAGTTTGACTACGGTCGGTCCTTGTTGAAGGTTAAAACAACACACTTGACGAAAAATCGTTGTGGTTTTGATGCGTAGGTAAGAACGGTTCTTGCTAGAAGCCCGTAGCAACCACGTAAAACTTGCAACAACAAAGTAGAGGACGTCTAACTTGTTTTTGCAGGGCATGTTGTGATGTGATATGGTCAAGACGTGATGAGATATAAATTGTTGTATGAGATGATCATGTTTTGTAAAAGTTATCGGCAACTGGCAGGAGCCTTATGGTTGTCGCTTTATTGTATGAAATGCAATCGCCATGTAATTGCTTTACTTTATCACTAAGCAGTAGCGATAGTCGAGGAAGCAATATTTGGCGAGACGACAACGATGCTACGATAGAGATCAAGGTGTCTAGCCGGTGACGATGGAGATCATGACGGTGCTTTGGAGATGGAGGTCAAAAAGCACAAGATGATGATGGCCATATCATGTCACATATTTTGATTGCATGTGATGTTTATCCTTTATGCATCTTATTTTGCTTAGTACGGCAGTAGCATTATAAGATGACCCCTCACTAAATTTCAAGGTATAAGTGTTCTCCCTGAGTATGCACCATTGCTATAGTTCGTCGTGCCGAGACACCACGTGATGATCGGGTGTGATAAGCTCTACGTTCACATACAACGGGTGCAAGCTAGTTTTGCACGTGCAGAATACTCGGGTTAAACTTGACGAGCCTGGCATATGCAGATATGGCCTCGGAACACTGAGACCGAAAGGTCGAACGTGAATCATATAGTAGATATGATCAACATAGTGATGTTCACCATTGAATACTACTCCATCTCACGTGATGATCGGACATGGTTTAGTTGTATGGATCACGTGATCATTTAGATGACTAGAGGGATGTCTATCTAAGTGGGAGTTCTTAAGTAATATGATTAATTGAACTTTAATTTATCATGAACTTAGTACCTGGTAGTTTTTGCATGTCTATGTTGTTGTAGATCAATGGCCCATGCTACCGTTCCTTTGAATTTTAATGCGTTCCTAGAGAAAGCTAAGTTGAAAGATGATGGTAGCAACTACACGGATTGGGTCCGTAACTTGAGGATTATCCTCATTGTTGCACAAAAGAATTACGTCCTGGAAGCACCGCTAGGTGCGAGACCTGCTGCAGGAGCAACTCCGGACGTTATGAACGTCTGGCAGAGCAAAGCTCATGACTACTAGATAGTTTAGTGTGCCATGCTTTACGGCTTAGAATCAGGACTTCAAAGACGTTTTGAATGTCATGGAGCATATGAGATGTTCCAGGAGTTGAAGTTAATATTTCAAGCAAATGCCCGAACTGAGAGATATGAAGTCTCCAATAAGTTCTATAGCTGCAAAATGGAGGAGAATAGTTCTGTCAGTGAACATATACTCAGAATGTCTGGGTACCACAATCACTTGACTCAACTGGGAGTTAATCTTCCTGATGATAGTGTCATTGACAGAGTTCTTCAATCACTGCCACCAAGCTACAAAAGCTTCGTGATGAACTATAATATGCAAGGGATGGATAAGACAATTCCCGAGCTCTTCGCGATGCTAAAGGCTGCAGAGGTAGAAATCAAGAAGGAGCATCAAGTGTTGATGGTTAACAAGGCCACTAGTTTCAAGAAAAAGGGCAAAGGGAAGAAAGAGAACTTCAAAAAGAACGGGAAGCAAGTTGCTGCTCAAGTGAAGAAACCCAAGTCTGGACCTAAGCCTGAGACTGAGTGCTTCTACTGCAAAGGGACTGGTCACTGGAAGCGGAACTACACCAAGTATTTGGTGGATAAGAAGGATGGAAAAGTGAAAGGTATATTTGACATACATGTTATTGATGTGTACCTTACTATTGCTCGTAGTAGCGCCTGGGCATTTGATACTGGTTCTGTTGCTCATATTTGCAACTCGAAACAGGGGCTACGGATTAAACGAAGATTGGCAAAGGACGAGGTGACGATGCGCGTGGGAAATGGTTCCAAAGTCGATGTGATCGCCGTCGACACGCTACCTCTACATCTACCGCCAGGATTAGTTTTAGACCTGAATAATTGTTATTTGGTGCCACCGTTAAGCATGAACATTATATCTGGATCTTGTTTGATGCGAGACAGTTATTCATTTAAATCAAAGAATAATGGTTGTTCTATTTATATGAGTAATATCTTTTATGGTCATGCACCCTTGATGAGTGATCTATTTTTGTTGAATCACGATTGTAGTGATACACATATTCATAATATTGAAGCCAAAATATGCAAGGTTAATAATGATAGTGCAACTTATTTGTGGCACTGCCGTTTAGGTCATATTGTGTAAAGCGCATGAAGAAACTCCATGCTGATGGGCTTATGGAATCACTTGATTACGAATCACTTGATGCTTGCGAACCATTCCTCATGGGTAAGATGACTAAGACTCCGTACTCCCGAACAATGGAGCGAGCAGCTAACTTATTGGAAATAATACATACTGGTGTATGCGGTCCAATGAGTGTTGAGGCTCGCGGTGGGTATCGTTATTTTCTGACCTTCACAGATGATTTGAGCAGATATGGGTATATCTACTTGATGAAACATAAGTCTGAAACATTTGAAAAGTTTAAAGAATTTCAGAGTGAAGTGGAAAATCATCGTAACAAGAAAATAAAATTTCTACGATCTGATCGTGGAGGTGAATATTTGAGTTATGAGTTTGGTCTTCATTTGAAACAATGTGGAATAGTTTGCAACTCACGCCACCTGGAACACCACAGCGTAATGGTGTGTCCGAACGTCGTAACCGCACTTTATTAGATATGGTGCGATCTATGATGTCTCTTACTGATTTACCGCTATCGTTTTGGGGTTATTCTTTAGAGACGGCTGCATTCACGTTAAATAGGGCACCATCTAAATCGGTTGAGACGACACCATATGATCTGTGGTTTGGCAAGAAATCGAAGTTGTCGTTTCTTAAAGTTTGGGGCTGCGATGCTTATGTGAAAAAGCTTCAACCTGATAAGCTCGAACCCAAATCGAAGAAATGTGTCTTCATAGGATACCCAAAGGAGACTGTTGGGTACACCTTCTATCACATATCCGAAGGCAAGATATTCGTTGCTAAGAATGGATCCTTTCTAGAGAAGAAGTTTCTCTCGAAAGAAGTGAGTGGGAGGAAAGTAGAACTTGATGAGGTAATTGTACCTTCTCCCGAATTGGAAAGTAGTTCATCACAGAAATCAGTTCCAGTTATTCTTACACCAATCAGTGAGGAAGCTAATGATGATGATCATGAAACTTCAGATCAAGTTACTACCGAACCTCGTAGGTCAACCAGAGTACGATCCGCACCAGAGTGGTACGGTAATCCTATTTTGGAGGTCATGTTACTTGACCATGACGAACCTACGAACTATGAGGAAGCGATGATGAGCCCAGATTCTGCGAAATGGCTTGAGGCCATGAAATCTGAGATGAGATCCATGTATGAGAACAAAGTATGGACTTTGGTTGACTTGCCCGATGATCGACAAGCCATAGAGAATAAATGGATCTTCAAGAAGAAGACTGGCGCTGATGGTATGTTACTGTCAACAAAGCTCAACTTGTTGCGAAAGGTTTTTGACAAGTTCAAGGAGTTGACTACGGTGAGACCTTCTCACCCATAGCGATGCTTAAGTCTGTCCGAATCATGTTAGCAATTGCCGCATTTTATGATTATGAAATTTGGCAATGGATGTCAAAACTGCATTCCTTAATGGATATCTTAAAGAAGAGTTGTATACGATGCAACCAGAAGGTTTTTTCGATCCTAGAGGTGCTATCAAAGTGTGCAAGCTCCAGCGATCCATTTATGGACTGGTGCAAGCCTCTCGGAGTTGGAATATATGCTTTGATAGTGTGATCAAAGCATATGGTTTTATACAGACTTTTGGAGAAGCCTGTATTTACAAGAAAGTGAGTGGGAGCTCTGTAGCATTTCTAATATTATATGAGGATGACATATTGTTGATTGGAAAAAATACAGAATTTCTGGATAGCATAAAAGGATACTTGAATGAGAATTTTTCAATGAAAGACCTCGGTGAAGCTGCTTATATATTGGGCATCAAGATCTATAGAGATAGATCAAGACGCTTAATTGGACTTTCACAAAGCACATACCTTGATAAAGTTTTGAAGAAGTTCAAAATGGATCAGTCAAAGAAAGGGTCTTGCCTGTGTTACAAGGTGTGAAGTTGAGTCAGACTCAATGCCCGACCACTGCAGAAGATAGAGAGAAAATGAAAGTCATTCCCTATGCCTCAGCCATAGGTTCTATCATGTATGCAATGCTGTGTACCAGACCTGATGTGTGCCTTGCTATTAGCTTAGCAGGGAGGTACCAAAGTAATCCAGGAGTGGATCACTGGACGGCGGTCAAGAACATCCTGAAATACCTGAGAAAGACTAAGGATATGTTTCTCGTTTATGGAGGTGACAAAGAGCTCGTCGTAAATGGTTACGTCGATGCAAGCTTTGACACTGATCCGAATGACTCTAAGTAACAAACCGGATACGTATTTATATTGAATAGTGGAGCTGTCAGTTGGTGCAGTTCCAAGCAGAGCGTCGTGGCGGGATCTACGTGTGAAGCGGAGTACATAGCTGCTTCGGAAGCAGCAAATGAAGGAGTCTGGATGAAGGAGTTCATATTCGATCTAGGTGTAATACCTAGTGCATCGGGTCCAATGAAAATCTTTTGTGACAATACTGGAGCAATTGCCTTGGTGAAGGAATCCAGATTTCACAAGAGACCCAAACACATCAAGAGACACTTCTATTCCATCCGCGATCAAGTCAAGGAGGGAGACATAGAGATTTGCAAAATACATACGGATCTGAATGTTGCAGACCCGTTGACTAAGCCTCTCTCACGAGCAAAACATGATCAGCACCAAGACTCCATGGGTGTTAGAATCATTACTATGTAATCTAGATTATTGACTCTAGTGCAAGTGGGAGACTGGAGGAAATATGCCCTAGAGGCAATAATAAAGTTGTTATTTATATTTCCTTATATCATGATAAATGTTTATTATTCATGCAAGAATTGTATTAACCGGAAACTTAGTACATGTTTGAATACATAGACAAACAGAGTGTCCCTAGTATGCCTCTACTTGACTAGCTCGTTAATCAAAGATGGTCAAGTTTCCTGACCATAGACATGTGTATTCATTTGATAAACAGGATCACATCATTAGAGAATGATGTGATGGACAGGGCCCATCCGTTAGCTTAGCATAATGATCGTTTAGTTTTATTGCTATTGCTTTCTTCATGACTTATACATATTCCTCTGACTATGAGATTATGCAACTCCCGAATACCGGAGAAACACCTTGTGTGCTATCAAACGTCACAACGTAACTGGGTGATTATAAAGATGCTCTACAGGTGTCTCCGATGGTGTCTGCTGAGTTGGCATAGATCGATATTAGGATTTCTCACTCCATGTATCGGAGAGGTATCTCTGGGCCCTCTCGGTAATGCACATCACTATGAGCCTTGCAAGCAATGTGATTAATAAGTTAGTTACGGGATGATGCATTATGGAACGAGTAAAGAGACTTGCTGGTAATGAGATTGAACTAGGTATGATGATACCGACGATCGAATCTCGGGCAAGTAACATACCGATGACAAATGGAATAACGTATGTTGTTATGCAGTTTGACCGATAAAGATCTTCGTAGAATATGTAGGAACCAATATGAGCATCCCGGTTCCGCTATTGGTTATTGACCGGAGATGTGTCTCGGTCATGTCTACATAGTTCTCGAACCCGTAGGGTCCGCACGCTTAACGTTCGATGATGATTTGTATTACGAGGTTATGTGATTTGATAACCAAAGTTTGTTTGGAGTCCAGGATGAGATCACAGACATGACGAGGAGTCTCGAGATAGTGGAGAGGTAAAGATTCATATATTGGAAGGTTGCATTTGGACATCGGAATGGTTTCATATGGCTCGAGTACCGGGAGGTTACCGGAACCCCCCGGGAGAAGTATTGGGCCTTATTGGAGGAGAGGAGAAAGGCCACGTGAGAGGGGCGCCCCCCCCCCCCCCTCGCCCAAACTGAATTGGACTATTGGAGGGGGGCGACCCCCCCTCTTTCCTTCTCCCTCTCTCTCCCTTCCTCTTTTCCCTCTCCGGTGGAAGGAAGGAAGGGGGGCGAATCGTACTTGGACTAGGAGTCCAAGTAGGACTCCCCCCTTGGTGCACCCCCCTTGGGCCGGCCTCCTCCTCCTCCCTCCTTTATATACGTGGGAGGGGGGCACCCCAAAGGCACACCAAGTCTTCTCTTAGCCGTGTGCGGTGCCCCCCTCCACAGTTACACACCTCGGTCATATCGTCGTAGTGCTTAGGTGAAGCGCTGCGCCGGTAACTTCATCATCACCGTCGCCACGCCATCGTGCTGACGGAACTCTCCCTCATCCTCAACTGGATCAAGAGCTCGAGGGACGTCATCGTGCTGAACGTGTGCTGAACACGGAGGTGCCATACGTTCGGTACTTGGATCGGTTGAATAGTGAAGACGTTCAACTACATCAACCGCGTTACTAAACGTTTCCACTTTCGGTCTACGAGGGTACGTGGACACACTCTCCTGTCTCATTGCTATGCATCTCCTGGATAGATCTTGTGTGATCGTAGGTAAATTTTTTGGAATACTGCGTTCCCCAACAGTGTGTGCCATAGCAGAGACTAACGGGTCAGGGAACACCGCGGTAAACTCCCGGTCCGATATCGGGGCCACCTCCCAATCCCAATCCGGGTTGAACTGGTGGCGAAGCTCCTCAGAGATGATGGACGGGGACTCCGTCTTGCCATCCAAGACCGAGATGAGAGCGGCACGGGCGGGGTGGCCCGAGCCTCGGGGAGGTCCTTCTGGAAGAAACCCAAGTCATCCAGCGCATAGCCGAACAGACCAAGCGCGCCAATACGCTGATGGTCAGGGCAGAGCGCCGCGGGATGATCCGTCTTCTTGCAGAGGAAGCAGGTCGGGGGCTGAGTGCAATCCACCTGGCAATGCACGGCCACCCCACAGTTGAAGCAGGTGGCCACCGCCGCAGCGGACGGGGGCGCAGCCGCAACCGTCGGGTTGGTGACCGAGGACGCCGGGCCACCCTGTTGCGGCTGGGCACCCCGCTTCTTCTTTTTCTCAGCAAATGCCCCCCTGCCATTGCGGTTGTTGTTGGGACCGGCCGGGGGGAACTGTGCTTGGCGCCGCAGAGGATCATAGCGCCGAGGCGGGGAGGCCTCCAAGCGCCCGGAGCGGGGGGGAGCGGGAGCGGCAGGGAGGGGAACGACGGTCCCGGTCCCGGCCGCGGCCATGCCATGCCTCAGGGGAGCGATCCCGGGTGCGAGTAGAACGCCAGTCGGAGCCGTCGGCCGCAGCCGGGTCCTTGCCGCGGAGCATGGCCTCCCGGAGCTTCGCCTCCCGCCGCGAGCCGTCCGGCGAGGGCCACCGCGCATCCTGCGGAGGAGGAGCTTCCCGCCTCCCCGCGCGTCGCTTGGGGCGCGGCCCTCCGTCACCAGCCTCGCGGGTCATCGGGGAGGGACAGCCGGGCGAGGAGGATGGCAAGGGTGGCAGGAGGGGGACGAGGAGGGAAGGCGGCGCGATGGTCGGGAGAGGGGCCGAGGAAGATGGAACACTGGAGGTTGGGCGCGCCTGCGAGAACCCTAGAATGGGCGTATCAGTTGGGCCGGAAGAGGGGAGCAGGCCCCATGGCCCATAGTGGGCCGGCCCAGCAGACTGGGCCTGTGGGAGAGAGGGGAGACCCCTCGGCGCAGGCGGCCCAGGGCCCGCGTCGGCCCAACCCGTCGCTTGGGGATCCGAGGAAGGAGGGAAGGGTTTCCCCTACCACACCGGAAGCAGGGGGTTGCGGCGGCGGCGCCGCCGGGGGCGCGGCCGGCGAGGCCGAAGAGGGGCCGAAATCCCGGAACTTGGGTGCCCCAAGGGACCCGAGGGACGGGGAGGGACGGGGCGGACGGCGAAGGGAGCTTAGCCCGTGGCGGAGCCAGCCGTTCCGACGAATTCCGCCGCCATGAAACCGCGGCCAGCCCTAAATCCGCTCGCCCGGCCACACCCGAGGACGAAGCCCGGGCCCCACGGCCTCGGCGGCCAGCCCCGCGGTTGGCGCCATGGCGCGGTGGGGAAGGTGGTGCAGTGGGGGCGCGCGGCCCGCTCTGCACAAGACGAGGGAGGAGAAGGGGGGACGGGGAGGACGCCGGAGGAGCACCAGGGAGAGCGCCGGCGATGGCCTCCGCAAGGCGGTCGCCGAATCGCCGGGTCGGGCAAGGCACCCCAGCCGCGGCTGCCGCCGCATCGGCGCGGTCCTCCTCAGCCGCCACATCGGCCCACCGCGGTCCGCCCGGATGAGCAAGCGCGAGGAGCGGCACGGGGAACGGCGGAGACGCGGGAGAAGGAGGCATCCGAGCAGGGGGCGCGGGAGGGGGGCGGCGGGGAGGGGAGCGCTGGTAGGAGCTGCGGCGGTGTCACCACCAGAGTCGCCCGAGGGCCTCAGCGCGATCGCCTCCATCCTTCTCCGAGTGAACCCGGTGGCCTTCCCACTTTTAAGAAGAGAGCCATCTTTCACACTTCCGGTGATAAAAACAAATGTTGCCTGTACACAAGCTCTCCATAGATGAGTACGCGATAAGCTTTAGCTTCGCCGGCTAGTGGTCAATATCTGCCCTTTGAGGAATCAAAGAAGCGTCTGAAAATGGTGAGAGAAATTGAAGTGCTGGATCAACAACCGGTAAGCGACAACCCGTCACTACTCATCCCGGATACAAATTGTAGGCCAGTGTTAGGCGCCGGCGGACCGCCACAGGATAAACCTTTTGTCAGCCGTTAGATTAGGCTACTCTTTCGTATACCTCAGACCATGAGGGTTTCTCCACGACAGGAAAAAATAAGATAGCAGCGCCCCGCTCGTCCTAGGCCGGCCGTGCTTGCGGGCCACCCACAGGCGCCCTCGGCTGGTCGAGGAGGCACACCGCATCACGTCGCCATCATCATAGGCATGCGGCCGTCGTCGTCCCCGTGCTCGTTGGTTGCTCGTGCCTTCTGTCGTTCTGCGCTCGCCCTCGGCTGGTTGCGGTGGCACACCACAAGAGGTCGTCGTTATCGTCGGCACGAGGCCATCGTTGTCGGAGCCCTGGATGCGTCTGTTGCAGCACGGGGCCACCACCGTCCTAGGCTCCAGCATCTGATTTGGTGGTCGGGCATCGCGGGGCACAGTAGTAGCATCCACGGTGGCTGGTTGCAGCCTCCCGTGGTGCATGTCGTAGCAACTTCGATGGGCGTCAGGTGTCCGTTGTAGGGTCGTCGGAGATGTGCTGTTTCCA
The DNA here is from genome assembly GCF_002575655.3 of Aegilops tauschii subsp. strangulata. Lineage (NCBI taxonomy): Eukaryota > Viridiplantae > Streptophyta > Magnoliopsida > Poales > Poaceae > Aegilops > Aegilops tauschii. Next base: position 506,765,282 of record NC_053041.3, read on the forward strand.
GCCAAAATCGTTAGGAATGGAAGTACCAAATTGCATCTCCGGTAGTAGCGAAAAATTAACAGGGATGTAGCAAAAAGGCCGCTGTCACCGTCGTCGCCGTTGTCGCCGGTTGTAACAATGCTGGGTGGATGTAGCAAATGTTCTGGTTGGTAGTAGCATCCTGCAGTGTCGGCTCCATCATCCAGCAAAGCAGTTGCAGCATCCGCACGAGCGTGGTCGTCACCGAGGTCCCAGCATTCCGGCAGTTCTGCGAGTGACCATTTCCAACTTTTGAAGAAGCCGTTTGTAGCTCTGCCGGTGATCGGTTCCAGCTTCTAGGGATGCCCGTTGTAGCTTTATCGACCACAGCCGTAGCAAAACGCCATGCCGGTTGTAGCATCTCGCGGTCGAGGTTCCAGCTTTGCCGCTGGCCTGTTCCAGCAAAATGTACGTACGATTGCAGCAACAGCGTCGTCGGTTCCAGCTCTCCGGCGTAGCACCAAGCTGTCTCCGTTGCAGCTTTTCTAAACGCTAATTGCAGCTCTGTCGATGACGGGTTCCAGCTTCTACGGATGCCCGTTGCAGCTTTCTCGACCACAACCGTAGCAAAACGCAGGGGGGTAGCATCTCGTGGTCCTGGGTCCAGTCTGTCGGCGGCTTGTAACAACTAGAGTTGCAAGTTGTAGCAGCCTGCGCCACCGGTTGTAACCATGTAGCAGCCGCAGCCGAGAGACGTCGCCGGCCACCACCGTCCCCAAAAAGCAACGGTTGCGGTGTGAGGCATAGCGGTTGCAACACGTGATTCGTTGGGAGGAGAAGCGCGGCAGGGCAGCAGCAACGGGGTGCTCTCATGGCTATAAGGGGGGAGGAGAGGACAGATCGAGCTCGGCGGGGAGGGCTTCCATGGCGAGAGATAGAAGAAGCTAAATTTGGACGACCCTGTGAGAGGATAAGGGGATGAATCCTAGCCACAAACCGTTTTGCAATCGCACGACCAGCGTGAGATCGGCTGAAGTTTCGGCCGGCGCACCGGGTACAAGTATTTTCCAAACCATTAACCTGCAGATCCATACAACAGAGTATCGTTTTCAGCTGCTCTGGTCGCTTTCTGATTCTGCATGAAGGTGACGAAAACTGAAAGTGGCACGTTTCCATCCTAGTACTGAGCACTCAGCCAAATGCTTCTGCACCACCTTAAAAAAAATAACAAAAGATCAAATCAAAAATTCACAAGCAAGCAAAAGAAAGTTAAGATCAAATCAAATCAAAAGTAAAGAAGTGAATGTCTAAAATTTATGTTTTACTTTGGTAGGGGCCGCGCGAACGCGTACCCTTCTACCACAAATTACAACGTCCAGTCTCCCACTTGGGGAGATGGTAGATCAACGCACTCACCAAGTGCAATGTGAGCCATTGATCTAGGCCACGAGCTTTTTTGATCACCCGTCGACCCCATCCAGGTAAGTACCTTGCAAAGAAGCACCTAGCCATCATAATATAGCCAGCTCTCCTGCTCTAATCTTCCTGTTTTGTCGAGGTGGTACAATCAAAACAAGAGCGCTGTGTAGTTATGGGGTGTTCGGACGATGGGCCTATTTCGCGTGGACTTGCAACATTTAACGGGCTCTGGACGGCTAATTCCTTTCGAAAGAACTAGAAAATGCACTATAAAAAACTAAAAGACGTAAAGATTGCTCACTGTTTGCTCTCGCCAAGAAACTGTAAAAGGGTGCGGAACGTGAGGCAGAAGATTCCAGATGTTCGTATCTGGATGTAAAGTTTTTGACTGCGCCTCCCAAGAGTTGTACCATACGTTGTATCTGAGTACTCTTTATTTTTTCTTGATAAAATGATATCTGAATACTCAAAAGGGCAAGAAAACGGCGTTGACCTGTGCTTGTGGTTGACCGTAGTTTTTCGGCTCCTAATAATGCTCTAGTCTACTGGATACAGAAACTTTCACAGGCCATAATCTGACTACACTATGCCAGATATTGGCGAAAGTTTCAGTCCTTGGCGATCCCTCTTCCCCTTCAAAGAAGATAGCCATTCCTCCTTCACGGAAAGAAAGAAAACAAGAGGTGTCAAGTTGCTTCATTTATCTGATATAGTTTTATGATGAGAAATGTCGACCCAGACTTCCTATTCAAGCGTGATAGGAGAACAAAGAGATATAGTAGTAGTAACAATAAACAAACACCTGATGTTGAGTTGAGCTGGGCTCTCATCAACCGAAAGATCAATAGGAAATGACAAAGAGGCCGATTCTTTACTCTTTTTTATTTGAGTTGCTGCCGTTTCTTTACTTGTCGGTAATACGTGACTCGTCACCGCCGTCCTGAATTCCTTCCTGGCCCTTCCGGCATCAAAGAAGCGTCTGCCTCTCGTATCAGCACTTCAGCAGCCAAAGATGACGACTAGTGATGACAAAAAAAAAACATCGTGCGTACTATACGCGCTGTCTACATGGGATCAACCAACGGCGCTCGCATCAGATCGAAACGGGGGCAAGCCTTTTCTGATTGAACTGGTCGCTTTCTGCTTCTTCGCTCAGCGCCGGCCACCGAAGCGTGGGCTAGATACTTCTAGATCCCCAGGTGGATTAAAAGAATGGGGGTGGTTGCAGAGGGAGCTGGAGGGATCACGTGAATTACTGGACTGATGATTGGCGGTGGTGATCTGAATCTGATTAGTGATCACGGGGCGTGCCGCGCGCGTCTTTCGCCGCGCCGTCCGCCGGGCGTTTCGATCAGTGATCGCATGAATTGATTGATTGTACTGACTGGCGGTGATCGGAACAGTGATCACCCCAATCGTTCATCGATACTGTTTGTGATCGATCAGCATGAAAGTGTTGCGCGAGCACCATGACTGTGGCACCTAGGGTTGCGGAGATCCTCGCCAGGTGCAGTGGCTGCAATCGCGGTTAGCAGCTGCCGATGAATGATGATTACGGTTGATTTGCGCTACAGAATTATTGACCTCCATGATGGAGTACTATGTGGGATGAACCAAGTGCCACCGGTTGATCCCAAAATATAATTTCGTGAGAATGATCACGAACAAAAATTAAATTGTTGTAAGTGTCTGCATCAGTAATGTGTTTTACAAGAAAACCTTTTAAAAAAATTGTAAATGAGATAAATTATGATTTGATAGACTACACTGCAGAAATTCGATCAAAACCGAAGAGAAAAAATGAAGATAAATTCTTGTTTCATAGTTCTTTTTACTTCTTACAAGCACATGTCCTTTTTCTTCTTCTTGTTTTCTGTTTCTCAGTGTAAACTGAATCTGCTTGTGAATTTGTATGAGCTAATGGAATAATTTTTTGTCGATGTTATGAAAAAATTCTGATTTTTTCATGAATATTTATATATTTTCAGTTGTTGCTCTTATTGTATCATTCAAGTCTTGGAGACGCAGGGTACCTTCTCGCATGCCATCTCATACGTGTAGAAAGGCCATTTTGTCTCACCTTGACGAGCACGACAAACATATTGTGGGGGAATGTATCTAGTGCACCCACCCTTGTGCTATTACCGGGGTAACATATGATGTACCCCCTCTGATACAAATTACTTGTCGCGGCTTTAGCACAACTTTATCAGAGGGAGTAGCATATATTAAAATGTATTAAAAAATCTAGCACATTGACACAACATCAATGTATGTTTTCACAAAAATTTCATATCAAACTTCAAAACGCTGCTCAAGATACAAAAATGACAAAATTGGCATCAATGTGATAATGAGCCAAATCTAAAGCCCAACTTATAGTATGTACTATTCAGTGTCGAACTCACCATTTTTGTTTTCCGAGCTACGTTTCGAATTTTGATTGAAATTTTGTGACAACATATATTGTTGTTGTGTGAATGTGCTATTTTTTGAATGTTTCGAACATTTTAAAATGAGCTACGGGAGTATAGTGCACCAGTAGCACCACAAGGTGGGTGCCCACATATTCTCCGCATAGTGTGGCCCCAATCCAACATCTGTTCAACTCCATATCCATGGCAAGGGGCACATGCCGTTTTGAATACTATTTTTGCTGTCGGCATTCTAGAAACTCTTAGTGGCAACTCAATCTTGTGCATGCTTTGGAGTTGGTATCATGATTGTATTGTCCTTCTTTGGCTACTCCATTTTTTTTAAACCCTGACCCGTAGAGCAATTGTTCTACGGTAATTTCAGTAATTAATGTATAGTATGTTACAATGGAAGGGGACCAAAAGGAATAAAGCTATACAAAAAGAGAATGATGGATAAGGACCCATCTATCCAATTTCAGCTCTAGGTATCATGAGAATCATTAGAAATTGCATGTTAATCACTCTTGGAATAGAACAACATGTTTGTCCCTAATTTTCAGCTTGAGCATAGCTAGATCTTTCTTGAGTGCATATCGCCAGTTCTGGATAGTTGGAGTTGTATTTCTAAAATCCTTTCCATTCATTTGGATCCAGATATTCCAACATCCCAAGATAACAATTTGAATGCTATTTTTTCTGGAAGGGTTGCAAGTGCAACCATGGTGCCCTCATAAATAGAGACGCATCTCCTTCTTGATAGTATCATTGTGTCCCAGCAAGATTGAGCAAAGTTACAATCCCAAAGCATGTGCATAAGAGTTTCTTCAGCTTTGTGATTGCAATTGGGACATAAATAATCATTTGCCGTGAATCCTTTTTCTTTCTAGTAGTGAATATGGTGTTAACTCAGTTGTGTGCTACTAGCCAGAAGAAAATTTTATGTATGAGCCAACTAGAACTTTTCCAAATGTACTAGAATTTTTGGGACACTCAAAATCTACCATTGGGTGTTTATACATTTTCTTTGAAGAGAATTTGTCTGATGGTCCACTACTTTGCCATTTGTCCTTACTAGCTAGATCCAATTCTGGCACCACATCAGAGACTTTGATGAATTGATTGTATGCTCATGATTTCAAAGAAATTTGGCTTGAGCATCATGATTTCAAAGAGGTGGTTAAAAATATTTGGGACCAGGATGTACAGGACCAAGATAATGCAAAGCTCATTACTGCTAAATTTAGAAGGCTTAGAAAAGGCTTGAAATTTTGGGCCAAAAATCTCTCAAATCTAGCTGGAATAATAAAGATGTAAATGATCTCATCTTTATGTGGTACATGATGGAAGAGTACATACACCTCACCACTGTCGAAGCCAATGGAAGAGATATCATCAAAGACCACCTATTAAAAATCCTCACTTATCAAAAGGATGTACTTGAAGCGGAGAGCTCCAGTAAGATGGGTTAAGTTTGGAGTTCAAAGTTATAAATTGTTTCAGGTCAAAGCCACTATTAAGTATATGCACAATCATATTGGCATGCTTCAACATGAGGTGGGAATGGAGAACATCATGCTAAAGTTGTCCTACTTTGGAGGGTATTCAAGGACAGATTAGGACAATCATGCCCAACAAGCGGCTTGGTTAACTTGACACCTCTTATTCAAAATTTTGAGAACTTGCATGAGATGGAGATGCCTTTTTCCAAACATGGTGAAACAGAGAAGCTCTTAGATGTAGCACAAACAATGATGAGTTAAATACATGGAAGGTCCTACAAGTATACAAGAGGTGCCAAGTTAGTCCTAGTGGTATGAGAATGCATACCGAGTCCCAACACTTAATGTGGTAAAGTAAGTCTTTGCAGGTTCAGTGACAGGTCAGGTTTGAACTACACATGTGGGTTTAAGCATCACCAGCTAGGCAGAGTATTTGTTGGTGGCAAAACACCCTTGTAGTTCTTTTTTTTTTTGCAGAAAACAAGTCCCAGCATAAATGCGCTCCTCCTATTTCATGTCCATGTTCTTCACCATTGTGGATTCGACATATCGTCACAGAGAATGAATTGTAGTTCTTGTTTCATTTTCTTGAAATCTTATCTCAGGAGGAATATTTATGTAATTAGTGTCCAGGGACAACTCTGTATCAACAACATTTTGTATGGTTTTTTGTTCAGTAAAAATCCATATATTCTAAAGAACCCTAGAAAAACAACAAAAAATATCCCAATCATAGATTGCCCACCCACCATCGCCAAGACAATAACCAGATTAGAAGGCAAGAAGAACAAATTGCCGGGAAGAAGATTTCATCTGAAACCAAGTGGCATGTGCCAAGTGGCCTGCTCCACACTTATATTAAACAGGATTGAATCAAATAGACCTAACCCATTAAGGGTCCATTTGGTTCATTTGTTCTTAAAATACATTCTCTCTTTGATTTACATGCTAGTAAAACACGACAAAAATGCATGACTAAAGTATTAGATCACACTCTTGATTCTAATAGGGTTAAACAAACTAAAAGAAGTACCATCAACAGGTGTTTTTTCTTTTTGATGGAGCATCAACGACTTCTTCAAACATCACAAGAAAGATCAATGAATTGTAGCAGGATGTTCGAGTGACGTAACTTCCTTCGATACAAAGTAGTACTTAGGAAAATATCATAAAGTTCCAATTATGAAAATGGAACGACATAAACTTAATGCATTCCCAGATTAAAATCCTCTGGAAATCCAATGAAATTCATTCAAACTAAAGAAGCCTCATAGACACGAGTTACTAAACAAAAGGTGCGACCATTACATGAGATTGTTGGAATTTGAAATGTTGGATTGCATTATTGTTGGGGAACGTAGTAATTTCAAAAAAAATCCTACGCACACGCAAGATCATGGTGATGCATAGCAACGAGAGGGGAGAGTGTTGTCCACGTACCCTCGTAGACCGAAAGCGGAAGCGTTATAACAACGCGGTTGATGTAGTCGTACGTCTTCACGATCCGACCGATCAAGTACCGAATGCACGGCACCTCCGAGTTCTACACACGTTCAGCTCGATGACGTCCCTCGAACTCCGATCCAGCCGAGTGTTGAGGGAGAGTTTCGTCAGCACGACGGCGTGGTGACGATGATGATGTTCCACCGACGCAGGGCTTCGCCTAAGCTCCGCAACGGTATTATCGAGGTGTAATATGGTGGAGGGGGGCACCGCACACGGCTAAGAGATCTCAAGGATCAATTGTTGTGTCTATGGGGTGGCCCCTGCCCACGTATATAAAGGAGCAAGGGAGGAGGAGGCCGGCCCTAGGAGGGGGCGCACCAAGTGTGGAGTCCTACTAGGACTCCCTAGTCCTAGTAGGATTCCACCTCCCATATGGAATAGGAAAAGAGGAAGGGAAAAAGAGAAGGAAGGAAGGGGGCGCCCCCCTTCCCTAGTCCAATTCGGACCAGACCAAGGGGAGGGGTGCGGCCACCCTTGAGGCCCTTTTCCTTCTTTCCCGTATGGCCCAATAAGGCCCAATACGTATTCCCGTAACTCTCCGGTACTCCGAAAAATACCCGAATCACTCGGAACCTTTCTGAAGTCCGAATATAGTCGTCCAATATATCGATCTTTACGTCTTGGCCATTTCGAGACTCCTCGTCATGTCCCCGATCTCATCCGGGACTCCGAACTCCTTCGGTACATCAAAACTCAATAAAACTGTCATCGTAACGTTAAGCGTGCGGACCCTACGGGTTCGAGAACTATGTAGACATGACCGAGACACGTCTCCGGTCAATAACCAATAGCGGGACCTGGATGCCCATATTGGCTCCCACATATTCTACGAAGATCTTTATCGGTCAGACCGCATAACAACATACGTTGTTCCCTTTGTCACCGGTATGTTACTTGCCCGAGATTTGATCGTCGGTATCTCGATACCTAGTTCAATCTCGTTATCGGCAAGTCTCTTTACTCGTTCCGTAATACATCATCCCGTAACTAACTCATTAGTCACAATGCTTGCAAGGCTTATAGTGATGTGCATTACCGAGTGGGCCCAGAGATACCTCTCCGACAATCGGAGTGACAAATCCTAATCTCGAAATACGCCAACCCAACAAGTACCTTTGGAGACACCTGTAGAGCAAATTTATAATCACCCATTTACGTTGTGACGTTTGGTAGCACACAAAGTGTTCCTCCGGTAAACGGGAGTTGCATAATCTCATAGTCATAGGAACATGTATAAGTCATGAAGAAAGCAATAGCAACATACTAAACGATCGAGTGCTAAGCTAACGGAATGGGTCAAGTCAATCACGTCATTCTCCTAATGAGGTGATCTCGTTAATCAAATGACAACTCATGTCTATGGCTAGGAAACATAACCATCTTTCATTAACGAGCTAGTCAAGTAGAGGCATACTAGTGACACTCTGTTTGTCTATGTATTCACACATGTATTATGTTTCCGGTTAATACAATTCTAGCATGAATAATAAACATTTATCATGATATAAGGAAATATATAATACTTTATTATTGCCTCTAGGGCATATTTCCTTCAATTATCTCGTAGGATGGACTAAGCACCCCACCCCCTCGTGTCTCTCTCGCGAGTGATCAAGGGCCCAACCCTAGCTGTCGAGGCGGCGTGCCCCCCTCCCCTACCCGCGCGGTCGCCGATCCGCGTCGTTGGGCAAAGCCGAGCCGGTGTTGGCGGCGGCGGGGCCCTTTCTCCTCCCCACTCGATGGGTATCAATGTGGGTCGACGAACCCAGGTGGCAGCGCACCGCTCGTATAGGGCCTGACGGTGCTTGGGCGGGCTCGCCGGCGGGGCGTGGTGTCTCGTTTGTGGCGTGGAGGGCTGGATGTGTCGGCGGCTTTGACTTGTGGCAACAGGAGCCGGCTGGGGCTCTGCCCAGATCCGGTCCTTCAGGCGCCATGTGAGACTGGTGGTGGGCGCGTGAGACGTCGGCACGGTCGTGGCGGCCATGGCAGCGACGGCTATCGTTCGATGGCGTGACGGCAGGGGATGCGGGTTTATCATGGCTTTGGTGGTGCGGTGCTGGCTGCCGGGCGCCGGTAGGCAGCGTAGGGGAGTGGTGGCAATATCCCTTCTCCTGGGTTCGAGCTGGCGACACATGAGGCGGGGCGGGTGCCGGACGCACTATCGGTCGCACGCGCGATGACAGTGGCCTCGGCATAGGGCTCGCATTCAGGCATGCCAGATCTGGTACCGAGGCAGGTCGGTGCTCTCTCTCCCCCGTAGGCGGTGTTGTCCTCAATCTGGGATGTGCTCAGGTGCAATGATGTGTCTCTGCTCGCCGACGTAGTGGGCGGCGGTGTTGGTCGAGATGTCATTGTGTTGTCAGACGTATCTGTGTCGAGGGCCATGGGCGTGACGACGTGCGTACTCGCCCGGGGCAAGGCCAGAGGACTATGGCTAGGGTATGCTCGAGGGTAGTCATCGACAGTCACTGGGTCAGGTCCCCACCACCCTCGGTCCATCGGGATCGGTGGGGACGTAGCTGTTGACACCTCCAACCATGGAGGCGTGGCCCCAGACTCGTTGACTGATGTCGGGCTAGAAGCGAAAGGAGGTTCCTTCCACTTTTCCAACCATGGTTGGTGTTCTGTGATGCATAGTGTACGGTTTGCAGTGTGTAAGGACATGGATGCCAGGGCGGCGGCCCCGAATGGCGATCAACATTGCTGGCTCTCTGCCGGGCATCATGGCAACCGTAGTGGCTATGCCTCTTGGTCGTGTGGCCGGCGAGGGGTGTAGCGCCGAGTGGCTCAGCCTCTTTCTCGGTCTTTGGAAGAGGCAATGCTCAGATCCAGATATGGAGGCTTTTTCTCGGCGCAGATGTCCTGGCTACCCCGTGGTGGACGGGTGAACTGCCGAGCGAAAGCTCCGCGCTTTGGCTTCCCTCCCATGGGTGCCGCTCTCCTCTTTATGATGCTGTTGTGGTTCTTCTCTCTGTGTCGGTGTTCTGGGTGAAGACCCTTGTCCGTCTCAAACTCGGCAGCGGCGATGCTTTGCACCGTTTCCTCTTTCGAGGGTGTTGTTGTGGAGCTTCGGTGTCTTAGAATGTGTCATGTCGTTGTGTTCAGGCCTCCTGTGTCGTTATATTTATCGGTTTTGTAGTTGGGTGCGTTTGCGTTGTCCGATTATCCCAGGATGTGCTTTGTGAGAGGATTTTCTCACTACCTTGTATCATCGACGATGTACTTTGGTTGTGCTTTTTATCTATAAAGTGCATTGAGAGCCTTTTTTCAGGTAGGGTCCCTTCCTTTTTTTAGAACACAGTACAAACGCAGACGCTCATATATACGTGTATATACTCGTTCATATGAACACATACACACACTTATCCCTATGAGCACATTGTCATTAAAGATATCTCATAGTCAACGGAAACATCTCCTTTTCCTTCCTCTCTTTTTTCCACTAAAGGAGAAAAATAATTCCGCCATCCCAAACCAGGCCTTAGATGCAGGCCATGGCGCGCATTCAGCATTATCCTTTCGCCAGTAGTCGACAATCATGTCGACACACGATCGTACAAAACTTCAAACCAATCGATCCATTCGCTCAACAGATTATACCAGCCGAAGGAACCCCAATAATCGATCCTGGTTATCATTTAGAGCAACTCCAAAAGGGCCGACCCATTTTATCCGCCGCCGTTCATTTGGGTCGGTGCGGACAAAAGTGACGGCCCAAACCTAAATCATGTCCGCATCGCGTTCGCGCCGACGCATTTGCGGCCCAAATTTATGCCCCAAATGCGTTGGCGCGGACGCCACGCGCGCCTTTTCGCTGTCCGCGACGTTCTTACCTGGCGGCCGTCCAACTACCCGCTGACCACGCGGTCAGTTTAATTTATGACCACGGGCCCACGCATCAGCGACGGCGCTCGTCCTTTTTTAAGCCAACCGTGCGGCGGGGCCGTCCTCATCCAAACTCGCCGTCCACATCTGGCAAGCTTTGCTCCCCCGTCGCCGGCAAACCCTAGCCACCAGAACCACAGCGAAATGGGGCTCTTCTCCGGCGCCGGCAGCAGCAAGGCCAAGGGCAAGGCCCCCGCCACCCCTTTCCCCGCAGAGTTCCTCCCGCCTCCGTCGGCGCCTCGCCGGCAGAGGCAACGCGTGAACGTGCCAGTGCACCAGGCGGAGTGGCACTGGCGGCACCGCCAGCCTCTGCCGTACCCCGACGTGACCCTGCCGCACGACTGGCATCTGGATCCAGATAGGATCCCAGTGCCGGCGGAGCCGCGGACGGCTAGGGCTCACGCGGAGGAGGTGCGGCGCCGGCGGGCGCTGCTGACGCCGGAGCAGTGCCGCGAGCCCGCCTACGCATCCGACTCGCCCAACTGGGTGAGGTGGTTCGCCTTCGAGCACGAGGAGGCGAGGCGATGGGGCGTGCGCGAGGTCGACCGGAGCGAGCCACCGCCGCCGCTCATCGTCCGCGAGGAGGACCAGGCGGCCCTTGCGGCCGTCTACCGGGAGAGCGAGGAGGACGAGCGGCGCAGGGCGGAGGCGGCAGAGGAAGGGGAGGCTCGCTACGAGGCGGCAATGGCGCAGGCACTTGCCCTCTCCACGGCGGGCGACTGCGTGGTGCCGCCGGTGGCCCCGCCGTCCCCTCCCCGATGTCTCGTCAAGCCGGAGAAGCAGCCGGAGCCCGAGCCGGAGCCGTCCCCCATCGAGCGCTACTCCTGGACGGGAGTAGTGCGCGAGTGGGTACGCGCGCCGCCGGCGCAGGAGGCGGCGTACCTCGAGCACTGGCGCTAGATCCGGGTGGCCGAGGAGCGCCGCGACGGCGAGTACCTCGAGATGCTCGAGTGCGACCTCGAGGAGGAGCAGCGCGAGGCCGAGGAGGAGGCGCGCCAGGCCGCGGCTGCACGGGCGGCCGCACAGCCCCCCGCGCCGGCACCGCCTGCGCCCGACATGGCCGCCTGTGGAACACAGCGTTCTCCTGGGCCGGGCCGACGCCGACGCTCATCGACCTCACGGACCCCGAAGACGACGACGACGACGCCTAGGGCAGCGCGCTGCCTCGTAGTTTAGGCTGTTTTTATTTTTTTAAATGCAAATATGGACGCGTGGACTCTCGTCGGCCTTCGTGGCCGGCTTTATGTTTAATTAATGTTGTTTTTCTTTTTTAATATGCATGCGTTATTTATTTTTTTCTAGCGCCGTCAGAATGGGTCGGGCCAGCGTTGGGCGCACGCGCCGACCCAAACGCGGAAGCGGACATCCGTGTCCGCCTGGCCGACCCAAACGGACAAAAGCGCCTTCCGTTTGGATCGGCCCGTTGGAGTTGCTCTTATCACGTGGACTCCTGAATCCTGATCACTTAGGCTGGTCATAATGGGGAGTAACTTATAATAGTATCATGCATATGACACTAGTCTAAGTTATTACCTTCATAGTGCAAAGTAACATAGTAGTAATATCATAGATGGTTTCATTTATTAGCTTATAGACTCGTCCTTTCTTGGGAAGCGTTATATTACAGTAACATATTATGTTACTCTAAACATCTCTCTCCTCATTAACTACATGCGACATAAGCAAAAATTTCTTGAAATGCGCTATGTTACTACTCCCTCATTTCTAGTTTATAGGGCTCATTTTAAAATTTTAGTTTTTCCATTTTATAAGGCTCAATTTAGTTGTTTCCATTACATGTTCAGATTCCAAGGTGCATTAAATCATTGCATGCAAATATTAAGAGAGAATTGACCGATGCATGTAATTTGTGCATGCATATATTGTAATTAATGCATTGGTAAACATACTTTTTTTGAGAAAACAAGAGCATTAATAGGGTGCTTTTGCAAACTACAAAAAGTATTCCACCACTCACCATCTACCTTGGTTGGTGAGATTTTTAAATTAAGCCTTATAAACCGGAAAGGAGGGAGTATCTAAGTTACTCCCAGTATGACTAGCCTTATCGCCACGTCCCTCGCCCCATTGCACACAGACGGGCGCCCTTCAAACGCACCCAAAGAACCAATGAGCGACGGATTCAAGAGATCCGACGCGCCGCACATCGCCCAAACCAAGGCAGAACGACGAAAGATCTTCGCTCCCGTGCCGCTCCACCTTTTTGATACAGAGGCTCCTGTACCTCGGGGACGGCCAAAGGGCAGGCAGAAGGGACAGGCCGGTGGCGTCCCGTTCCGCGCACGGTAGGACCGGTGAACGGGAAGGCCGGCCATTCAATGCCAAGTCGCCATTGCCACGACGTACGAGGCATTGGCTTTCGAGAGCGACTTGGGAGAGAGAGAAGCTGCCGTGCGTGTGCGACGTAACGAAGAGCGCCTGCCGGGCTCCCGACCTGCCTGCCCGGGATGCCGATGCCGGCGACCCAAGCGAGTTGAGCAAGATGGGTACGAGGCTACGACAGCTTCTTCGGTGTTAATGCTAGGCTGCTGGCGTATGAGATGCCCGACGACGCAGGACGGATTCCGAAAGCGGCACCAGGGAATCTCATCCTGTGGTGGATGCAGCCAGTGGGCACGGTGAAGACACCAACGTGACGTGACAACGGCCCGAGACGGAGTCAAACAGTGTTACTACTAATCTAAAACCTCCAGAATCCAGATACGATCTAGGAATACCCAAGTGTACGTAGTACGTGTGTAGGCTCAGGCAAGTTGATGAAAAGATCGCCCAATATTGCTCGATCCCATCGAGAAAAATGAAAGAGAAGTACTATTATCTGACCAGGTGATAAAAACAAGTGGTGCATCCAAGCTCTCCATCTCATAACACGATAGCCTTTAGCTTTGCCGCCACCTCACACCCTTTACGAATTTTTGTCTAAAAAGACCAGCTGCCAAATTGAATTCCCAAAAAGGACCACCTCTCAAACACATTGACAAAAAGGACCAGCTGCAGCGTGACGGCAGGTGCGGCAGCCGACACGTGGCACCTGCCGCCACAGACACCGGCGGCAGCCCCTGCCGCCGCGAGCGCAGGCGGCAGCCTGGGCTTAGAGCATCTCCAACAGGCACGCTAAACAAGTGCCGCGCCGCAAATTTAGCCAGTTTAGCGTGCGCGCAACCCGGCGGGTGGCTCCAGCGGGCGCGCAATAACCGCGCGCGCGGTATAAGGAGTTGGGCGCGCGGTCGGATTCGCTATCTCGCGCGGTGTATTTGGGGCACCCGCTTCCTCGCGCGGCACACTCGAGCGCTCGCGCCGCACTCTCTCTTCTCCGCCTCCTACACCCCGCGCGCGCCGGCGCCAGCGAACTGCACCCCATGGACGCACGCGCCGGCACCCCGCTCAGCCCATCCTATAGCCGCGACCCCTCCACCGCCGCCGGCGCCGCCGCAAACCCTAGCCCGGGTGGCGTTGGCCTCGCCTCCGCCGGAGCTCCTCCGACCATCGGCCTCGCGCGCGGCCTCTTCATGCCGCCGCGGATGACCTTGGCGGCGGATGGCGTCGCGCCGGCGCCAGCCCGAGCCGCCGCCTGTTGGGAATCGTAGCAGGATTTTAAAATTTCCTACGCATCACCAAGATCCATCTATGGAGTATACTAGCAACGAGGGGAAAGGAGTGCATCTACATACCCTTGTAGATCGCGAGCGGAAGCGTTTCAATGAACGGGGTTGATGGAGTCGTACTCGCCGTGATCTAAATCACCGATGACCGAGTGCCGAACGGACGGCACCTCCGCGTTCAACACACGTACGGAGCAGCGACGTCTCCTCCTTCTTGATCCAGCAAGAGGGAAGGAGAGGTTGATGGAGATCCAGCAGCACGACGGCGTGGTGGTGGAAGTAGCAGGATCCCGGCAGGGCTTCGCCAAGCGCAAGCGGGAGGGAGAGGTGTTGCAGGGGGAGAGGGAGGCGCCAAGGACTAGGGTACAACAGCCCTCCCTCCCCCCCCCATACATAGGCCCCCTGGAGGGGGGGGCGCCGGCCCTGGAACCCATCTACAAGGGGGGGCGGCGGCCAAGGGGGAAACTTCCCCCCCAAGTCAAGTGGGGCGCCCCCCACCCCCAGGATTTCCAACCCTAGGCGCAGGGGGAGGCCCATGGGGGGGCGCCCCAGCCCACTAAGGGCTGGTTCCCTTCCCACTTCAGCCCATGGGGCCCTCCGGGATAGGTGGCCTCACCCGGTGGACCCCCGGGACCCTTCCGGTGATCCCGGTACAATACCGATAACCCCCGAAACTTTCCCGGTGGCCGAAACTGGACTTCCTATATATAATTCTTCACCTCCGGACCATTCCGGAACTCCTCGTGACGTCCGGGATCTCATCCGGGACTCCGAACAACTTTCGGGTTTCCACATACTAATATCTCTACAACCCTAGCGTCACCGAACCTTAAGTGTGTAGACCCTACGGGTTCGGGAGACATGCAGACATGACCGAGACGCCTCTCCGGTCAATAACCAACAGCGGGATCTGGATACCCATGTTGGCTCCCACATGTTCCATGATGATCTCATCGGATGAACCACGATGTCGAGGATTCAATCAATCCCGTATACAATTCCCTTTGTCAATCGGTATGTTACTTGCCCGAGATTCGATCGTCGGCATCCCAATACCCAGTTCAATCTTGTTACCGGCAAGTCTCTTTACTCGTACCGTAATGCATGATCCCGCGGCTAACTCCTTAGTCACATTGAGCTCATTATGATGATGCATTACCGAGTGGGCCTAGAGATACCTCTCCGTCATACGGAGTGACAAATCCCAGTCTCGATCCGTGCCAACTCAACAGACACTTTCGGAGATACCCGTAGTGTACCTTTATAGTCACCCAGTTATGTTGTGACGTTTGGCACACCCAAAGTACTCCTACGGTATTCGGGAGTTGCACGATCTCATGGTCTAAGGAAAAGATACTTGACATTGGAAAAGCTCTAGCAAACGAACTACACGATCTTTGAGCTATGCTTAGGATTGGGTCTTGTCCATCACATCATTCTCCTAATGATGTGATCCCGTTATCAATGATATCCAATGTCCATAGTCAGGAAACCATGACTATCTGTTGATCAACGAGCTAGTCAACTAGAGGCTTACTAGGGACACGTTGTGGTCTATGTATTCACACATGTATTACGATTTCCGGATAACACAATTATAGCATGAACAATAGACAATTATCATGAACAAAGAAATATAATAATAACCATTTATTATTGCCTCTAGGGCATATTTCCAACAGTCTCCCACTTGCACTAGAGTCAATAATCTAGTTACATTGTGATGAATCGAACACCCATAGCGTCCTGGTGTTGATCATGTTTTGCTCTAGGGAGAGGTTTAGTCAACGGATCTGCTACATTCAGGTCCGTATGTACTCTACAAATATCTATGTCTCCATTTTGAACACTTTCCCAAATGAAGTTGAAGCGACGCTTGATATGCCTGGGCTTCCTGTGAAACCTGGGCTCCTTCGCAAGGGCAATAGCTCCAGTGTTGTCACAGAAGAGAGTCATCGGGCCCGACGCATTGGGAATCACCCCTAGGTCGGTAATGAACTCCTTCATCCAGATTGCTTCTTGCGCTGCCTCTGAGGCTGCCATGTACTCCGCTTCACATGTAGATCCCGCCACGACGCTTTGCTTGCAACTGCACCAGCTTACTGCTCCTCCATTCAAAATATACACGTATCCGATTTGTGACTTCGAGTCATCCAGATCTGTGTCGAAGCTAGCGTCGACGTAACCCTTTACGACGAGCTCTTCTTCACCTCCATAAACGAGAAACATATCCTTAGTCCTCTTCGGGTACTTCAGGATATTCTTGACCGCTGTCCAGTGTTCCATGCCGGGATTACTTTGGTACCTTCCTACCAAACTTACGGCAAGGTTTACATCAGGTGTGGTACACAGCATGGCATACATAATAGACCCTATGGCCGAGGCATAGGGGATGACACTCATCTTTTCTCTATCTTCTGCCGTGGTCGGGCATTGAGCCGTGCTCAATTGCACACCTTGCAATACAGGCAAGAACCCCTTCTTGGACTGATCCATATTGAACTTCTTCAATATCTTGTCAAGGTACGTACTCTGTGAAAGACCAATGAGGCGTCTTGATCTATCTCTATAGATCTTGATGCCTAATATATAAGCAGCTTCTCCAAGGTCCTTCATTGAAAAACACTTATTCAAATAGGCCTTTATACTTTCCAAGAATTCTATATCATTTCCCATCAATAGTATGTCATCCACATATAATAAGAGAAATGCTACAGAGCTCCCACTCACTTTCTTGTAAACACAGGCTTCTCCATAAGTCTGTGTAAACCCAAACGCTTTGATCATCTCATCAAATCGAATGTTCCAACTCCGAGATGCTTGCACCAGCCCATAGATTGAGTGCTGGAGCTTGCATACTTTGTCAGCATTCTTAGGATCGACAAAACCTTCCGGCTGCATCATATACAATTCTTCCTTAAGAAAGCCGTTAAGGAATGCCGTTTTGACGTCCATCTGCCATATCTCATAATCATAGTATGCGGCAATTGCTAACATGATTCGGACGGACTTCAGCTTCGCTACGGGTGAGAAAGTCTCATCGTAGTCAACCCCTTGAACTTGTCAATAACCCTTAGCGACAAGTCGAACCTTATAGATGGTCACATTACCATCCGCGTCTGTCTTCTTCTTAAAGATCCATTTGTTTTCTATGGCTCGTCGATCATCGGGCAAGTCAGTCAAAGTCCATACTTCGTTTTCATACATGGATCCTATCTCGGATTGCATGGCTTCTAGCCATTTGTCGGAATCCGGGCCCGCCATCGCTTCTTCATAGTTCGAAGGTTCACCGTTGTCTAACAACATGATTTCCAGGACAGGGTTGCCATACCACTCTGGTGCGGAACGTGTCCTTGTGGACCTACGAAGTTCAGCAGTAACTTGATCCGAAGCTTCATGATCATCATCACTAACTTCCTCCCCAGTCGGTGTAGGCACCACAGGAACATCTTCCCGCGCTGCGCTACTTTCCGGTTCAGAAGGGGTGACTATCACCTCATCAAGTTCCACTTTCCTCCCACTTAATTCTTTTGAGAGAAACTCTTTCTCCAAAAAGGACCCGTTCTCGGCAACAAAGATCTTGCCTTCGGATCTGAGGTAGAAGGTATACCCAATGGTTTCCTTAGGGTATCCTATGAAGACACATTTTTCCGACTTGGGTTCGAGCTTTTCAGGTTGAAGTTTCTGGACATAAGCATCGCATCCCCAAACTTTTAGAAACGACAGCTTAGGTTTCTTCCCAAACCATAATTCATACGGTGTCGTCTCAACGGATTTCAACGGAGCCCTATTTAAAGTGAATGCGGCAGTATCTAAAGCATAGCCCCAAAATGAGAGCGGTAGATCGGTAAGAGACATCATAGATCGCACCATATCCAATAGAGTCGATTACGACGTTCGGACACACCGTTTCGCTGAGGTGTTCCAGGCGGCGTGAGTTGTGAAACGATTCCACATTTCCTTAAGTGCGTACCAAATTCGTGACTTAAATATTCTCCACCACAATCTGATCGTAAGAACTTTATTTTCCTGTCACGTTGATTCTCAACCTCACTCTGAAATTCCTTGAACTTTTCAAAGGTTTCAGACTTGTGTTTCATTAGGTAGACATACCCATATCAACTTAAGTCATCAGTGAGAGTGAGAACATAACGATATCCTCCGCGAGCCTCAACACTCATTGGACCGCACACATCGGTATGTATGATTTCCAATAAGTTGGTTGCTCGCTCCATTGTTCCGGAGAACGGAGTCTTGGTCATCTTACCCATGAGGCATGGTTCGCACGTGTCAAATGATTCGTAATCAAGAGACTCCAAAAGTCCATCTGCATGGAGCTTCTTCATGCGTTTGACACCAATGTGACCAAGGCGGCAGTGCCACAAGTATGTGGGACTATCGGTATCAACTTTACATCTTTTGGTATTCACACTATGAATATGTGTAACATCACGTTCGAGATTCATCAAGAATAAACCATTGACCAGCGGGGCATGACCATAAAACATATCTCTCATATAAATAGAACAACCATTATTCTCGGATTTAAATGAGTAGCCATCTCGAATTAAACGAGATCCAGATACAATGTTCATGCTCAAAGCTGGCACTAAATAACAATTATTGAGGTTTAAAACTAATCCCGTAGGTAAATGCAGAGGTAGCGTGCCGACGGCGATCACATCGACCTTGGAACCATTCCCGACGCGCATCGTCACCTCATCCTTCGCCAGTCTCCGCTTATTCCGTAGCTCCTGTTTTGAGTTACAAATATGAGCAACTGCACCGGTATCAAATACCCAGGAGCTACTACGAGTATTGGTAAGGTACACATCAATTACATGTATATCACATATACCTTTGGTGTTGCCGGCCTTCTTGTCCGCTAAGTATTTGGGGCAGTTCCGCTTCCAGTGACCACTTCCCTTGCAATAAAAGCACTCAGTCTCAGGCTTGGGTCCATTCCTTGGCTTCTTCCCGGCAACTGGCTTACCGGGCGCGGCAACTCCCTTGCCGTCCTTCTTGAAGTTCTTCTTACCCTTGCCTTTCTTGAACTTAGTGGTTTTATTCACCATCAACACTTGATGTTCCTTTCTGATCTCCACCTCCGCTGATTTCAGCATTGAATATACCTCGGGAATGGTCTTTTCCATCCCCTGCATATTGAAGTTCATCACAAAGCTCTTGTAGCTCGGTGGAAGCGACTGAAGGATTCTGTCAATGACCGCGTCATCCAGGAGATTAACTCCCAGCTGAGACAAGCGGTTGTGTAACCCAGACATTCCGAGTATGTGCTCACTAACAGAACTATTTTCCTCCATTTTACAGCTGAAGAACTTGTCGGAGACTTCATATCTCTCGACCCGGGCATGAGCTTGGAAAACTAATTTCAGCTCTTCGAACATCTCATATGCTCCATGTTTCTCAAAACGCTTTTGAAGACCCGGTTCTAAGCTGTAAAGCATGCCGCACTGAACGAGGGAGTAATCATCAGCACGTGATTGCCAAGCGTTCATAATGTCTTGGTTCTCTGGGATGGGTGCTTCACCTAGCGGTGCTTATAAGACATAATCTTTCTTGGCAGCTATGAGGATGATCCTCAGGTTCCAGACCCAGTCCGTATAGTTGCTGCCATCATCTTTCAGCTTGGTTTTCTCTAGGAACGCGTTGAAGTTGAGGGCAACATTAGCGTGGGCCATTTGATCTACAAGACATATTGTAAAGATTTTAGACTAAGTTCATGATAATTAAGTTCATATAATCAAATTATTCAATGAACTCCCACTCAGACAGACATCCCTCTAGTCATCTAAGTGAAACATGATCCGAGTTAACTAGGCCGTGTCCGATCATCACGTGAGATGGACTAGTCAAGATCGGTGAACATCTCCATGTTGATCGTATCTTCTATACGACTCATGCTCGACCTTTCGGTCCTCCGTGTTCCGAGGCCATGTATGTACATGCTAGGATCGTCAAGTCAACCTAAGTGTATTGCGTGTGTTCCGAGGCCATGTCTGTACATGCTAGGCTCGTCAACACCCGTTGTATGCGAACGTTAGAATCTATCACACCCGATCATCACGTGGTGCTTCGAAACAACGAACCTTCGCAACGGTGCACAGTTAGGGGGAACACTTCTTGAAATTATTATAAGGGATCATCTTACTTACTACCGTCGTTCTAAGCAAATAAGATGCAAAACATGATAAACATCACATGCAATCAAATAGTGACATGATATGGCCAATATCATTTTGCTCCTTTGATCTCCATCTTCGGGGCACCATGATCATCTTCGTCACCGGCATGACACCATGATCTCCATCATTGTGTCTTCATGAAGTTGTCACGCCAACGATTACTTCTACTTCTATGGGTAACGCGTTTAGCAATAAAGTAAAGTAATTTACATGGCGTTATTCAATGACACGCAGGTCATACAAAAAATAAAGACAACTCCTATGGCTCCTGCCGGTTGTCATACTCATCGACATGCAAGTCGTGATTCCTATTACAAGAATATGATCAATCTCATACATCACATATATCATTCATCACATCTTCTGGCCATATCACATCACAAGGCACATGCTGCAAAAACAAGTTAGACGTCCTCTAATTGTTGTTGCAAGTTTTTACGTGGCTTGTATAGGTTTCTAGCAAGAACGTTTCTTACCTACGTAAAACCACAACGTGATATGCCAATTTCTATTTACCCTTCATAAGGACCCTTTTCATCGAATCCGTTCCGACTAAAGTGGGAGAGACAGACACCCGCTAGCCACCTTATGCAACTAGTGCATATCAGTCGGTGGAACCTGTCTCACGTAAGCGTACGTGTAAGGTCGGTCCGGGCCGCTTCATCCCACAATGCCGCCGAAACAAGATAAGACTAGTAGCGGCAAGAAGAATTGGCAATATCTACGCCCACAATTGCTTTGTGTTCTACTCGTGCATAGTAACTACGCATAGGCCTGGCTCATGATGCCACTGTTGGGGATCGTAGCAGGATTTTAAAATTTCCTACGCATCACCAAGATCCATCTATGGAGTATACTAGCAACGAGGGGAAAGGAGTGCATCTACATACCCTTGTAGATCGCGAGCGGAAGCGTTCCAATGAACGGGGTTGATGGAGTCGTACTCGCCGTGATCCAAATCACCGATGACCGAGTGCCGAACGGACGGCACCTCCGCGTTCAACACACGTACGGAGCAGCGACGTCTCCTCCTTCTTGATCCAGCAAGGGGGAAGGAGAGGTTGATGGAGATCCAGCAGCACGACGGCGTGGTGGTGGAAGTAGCGGGATCCCGGCAGGGCTTCGCTAAGCGCAAGCAGGAGGGAGAGGTGTTGCAGGGGGGGAGGGAGGCGCCAAGGGCTAGGGTACAACAGCCCTCCCTCCCCCCTATATATAGGCCCCCTGGAGGGGGGGCGCCGGTCCTGGAACCCATCTACAAGGGGGGGCGGCGGCCAGGGGGGAAACTTCCCCCCCCCCCAAGTCAAGTGGGCGCCCCCCACCCACAGGGTTTCCAACCCTAGGCGCAGGGGGAGGCCCATGGGGGGCGCCCCAGCCCACTAAGGGCTGGTTCCCTTCCCACTTCAGCCCATGGGGCCCTCCGGGATAGGTGGCGCCACCCGGTGGACCTCCGGGACCCTTCCGGTGGTCCCGGTACAATACTGATAACCCCCGAAACTTTCCCGGTGGCCGAAACTAGACTTCCTATATATAATTCTTCACCTCCGGACCATTCCGGAACTCCTCGTGACGTCCGGGATCTCATCCGGGACTCCGAACAACTTTTGGGTTTCCGCATACTAATATCTCTACAACCCTAGCGTCACCGAACCTTAAGTGTGTAGACCCTACGGGTTCGGGAGACATGCAGACATGACCGAGACGCCTCTCCCGTCAATAACCAACAGCGGGATCTGGATACCCATGTTGGCTCCCACATGTTCCACGATGATCTCATCGGATGAACCACGATGTCGAGGATTCAATCAATCCCGTATACAATTCCCTTTGTCAATCGGTATGTTACTTGCCCGAGATCCGATCGTCGGTATCCCAATACCCTGTTCAATCTCGTTACCGGCAAGTCTCTTTACTCGTACCGTAATGTGAAGGAAATATGCCCTAGAGGCAATAATAAAGTATTATTTATTTCCTTGTATCATGATAAATGTTTATTATTCATGCTAGAATTGTATTAACCGGAAACATAATACATGTGTGAATATATAGACAAACAGAGTGTCACTAGTATGCCTCTACTTGACTAGCTCGTTAATCAAAGATGGTTATGTTTCCTAGCCATAGACATAAGTTGTCATTTGATTAACGAGATCACCTCATTAGGAGAATGACGTGATTGACTTGACCCATTCCGTTAGCTTAGCACTCGATCGTTTAGTATGTTGCTATTGCTTTCTTCATGACTTATACATGTTCCTATGACTATGAGATTATGCAACTCCCGTTTACCGGAGGAACACTTTGTGTGCTACCAAACGTCACAACGTAAATGGGTGATTATAAAGCTGCTCTACAGGTGTCTCCAAAGGTACTTGTTGGGTTGGCGTATTTCGAGATTAGGATTTGTCACTCCAATTGTCGGAGAGGTATCTCTGGGCCCACTCGGTAATGCATATCACTATAAGCCTTGCAAGCATTGTGACTAATGAGTTAGTTGCGGGATGATGTGTTACGAAATGAGTAAAGAGACTTGCCGGTAACGAGATTGAACTAGGTATCGAGATACCGACGATCAAATCTCGGGCAAGTAACATACCGGTGACAAAGGGAACAACGTATGTTGTTATGCGGTCTGACCGATAAAGATCTTCGTAGAATATGTGGGAGCCAATATGGGCATCCAGGTCCCGCTATTGGTTATTGACAGGAGACGTGTCTCGGTCATGTCTACATAGTTCTCGAACCCGTAGGGTCCGCACGCTTAACGTTACGATGACAGTTTTATTGAGTTTTGATGTACCGAAGGAGTTCGGAGTCCCGGATGAGATCGGGGATATGACGAGGAGTCTCGAAATGGTCGAGACGTAAAAATCGATATATTGGACGACTATATTCGGACTTCGGAAATGTTCCGAGTGATTCGGGTATTTTTCGGAGTACCGGAGAGTTACGGGAATTCGTATTGGGCCTTAATGGGCCATACGGGAAAGGAGAGAAAGGCCTCAAAAGGTGGCCGCACCCCTCCCCATGGTCTGGTCCGAATTGGACTAGGGAAGGGGGGCGCACCCTTCCTTCTTTCTCCTTCCCCCTTCCCTTCTCCTACTCCCACAAGGAAAGGAGGAGTCCTACTCCCGGTGGGAGTAGGACTCCCCCCTATGGCGCGCCTCTCCCCTTGGCCGGCTGCCTCCCCCTTGCTCCTTTATATACGGGGGCAGGGGCACCCCAGAGACACAACAATTGATCCTTGAGATCTCTTAGCCGTGTGCAGTGCCCCCCTCCACCATATTACACCTCGGTAATACCGTTGCGGAGCTTAGGCGAAGCCCTGCGTCGGTGGAACATCATCATCGTCACCACGCCGTCGTGATGACGAAACTCTCCCTCAACACTCGGCTGGATCGGAGTTCGAGGGATGTCATCGAGCTGAACGTGTGCTGAACTCGGAGGTGCCGTACGTTCGGTACTTGATCGGTCGGATCGTGAAGACGTACGACTACATCAACCGCGTTGTGATAACGCTTCCGCTGTCGGTCTACGAGGGTACGTAGACAACACTCTCCCCTCTCGTTGCTATGCATCACCATGATCTTGCGTGTGCGTAGGAAATTTTTTGAAATTACTACGTTCCCCAACATAATGCATGATCCCGTGGCTAACTCCTTAGTCACATTGAGCTCATTATGATGATGCATTACCGAGTGGGCCCAGAGATACCTCTCCGTCATACGGAGTGACAAATCCCAGTCTTGATCCGTGCCAACTCAACAGACACTTTCAGAGATACCCGTAGTGTACCTTTATAGTCACCCAGTTACGTTGTGACGTTTGGCACACCCAAAGTACTCCTACGGTATCCGGGAGTTGCACGATCTCATGGTCTAAGGAAAAGATACTTGACATTGGAAAAGCTCTAGCAAACGAACTACACGATCTTTGAGCTATGCTTAGGATTGGGTCTTGTCCATCACATCATTCTCCTAATGAATGATGTGATCCCGTTATCAATGACATCCAATGTCCATAGTCAGGAAACCATGACTATCTGTTGATCAACGAGCTAGTCAACTAGAGGCTTACTAGGGACACGTTGTGGTCTATGTATTCACACATGTATTACGATTTCCGGATAACACAATTATAGTATGAACAATAGAAAATTATCATGAACAAAGAAATATAATAATAACCATTTATTATTGCCTCTAGGGCATATTTCCAACACTGCCCCCTCCTCAAAGCTCCCCAATGCGGCGCGGCCAAAGAAGGGCAAGACATCGGCGAAAAAAAACAAGGCGGCGGACGACTCCGGCACCTCGAAGGCGAGGAGTAAGAAGCTTGCAGGGCGTGCGACGGGCGCGGTGGCTACCGAAGCGCCGGCGAGCTCACTCGTTGAGCCGGCGGCCGGTGGCATGGGTGGCTTCGGAGGTACCGTGGGCGGTGCAATGGGAGGCATTGCTGGCTTTGGAGCACCCCCCGACGCTATGGCCACCATGGGAGGCATGAGTTTTGCTTCTCTCATGGGAGGCATGGGTGCACCTCCGGCCGCCATGGGCGGAATGTCTTTCGATGTGCCTCCTCGCACACATTCCCATGAAGATGTCGTTGAAGATCTTGCCACCGTCGGAGCTTCACGTGATGCGGTGCGCGATGAGGAGAGGGAGGAAGATTCATCTTCGGAGGCGGAAGAATCGTCTTCCGAAGATGAGGACGAGGACGAAGACGAGGACGAGGAATGATGTGTCTTTCATTTGTGTATTGAACTTCATTTACATTTTGAACTTGGTTGGATGAACTTGTGGGCATGATTTTGAACTTGTGGGCATGAACTTTTCTTCATCAACTTGTTTGTGTGAAATTTTATATGTCATGTTCATTGCATTTTGAATGTTTCAACTTCATTTTGTGTTCAAAATGCCATATATGCAATGCCCCGGTGAGTCACACGCGCTGCATTTTTTGCACGCTGCTAGAGCGGCGCGCGTGCTGCATTTTAGCGCGGCTGCTGGAGCCAGCACTGCGCGTCGCGCCAAACCAGACGATGAACGCGCGGCAAAGCAGTTTTTTGCGCGCGGCGCATTCGGCGCTTGTTGGAGATGCTCTTAACAGGTTTTTCTCGTCCGCACGTCAGCTGCAACGGGACGGACCGGAGTGGTGAGCCATGCCGCCACGCAGCAAGGCGGCAGCTACTGAGGTTGTGCGCGCCGCGACAGGCCAGGTGGGCCCTGCCGCCATGGCCCGAGGCGGCATCTGTTGCGTGGCAGCGGCGCCCTGTGCGTGGTGGCCATGCCGCTTTGCTTAATCGGCACCGCTAGCGCAGGGCAGAGATACAGTCGGGGCTGGGCTATTGTTTAGTGTAGCCTCAGTACGTACGGCGGACTGACTCGAGTCGTACGAACAGCCGGCCAGAAGAAAACGGCTCTATCCATTAACCCAAGTATTGTACTAGTTTCTCTAAGTTGATATGCATTTGAATGGGTCCGAGCTGCGGCTACCGCAGGGACAAGCTACAGTACGCACCGGGTGCCGCCTCTGGCAGTGGCGGCATGGCCCACCTGGCCTGTCGCGGCGCGCGCACAGCAGCAGTTGCTGTAGCCTCGCTGCGTGGCAGTCCGTTCCGTTGCAGCTGACGCGAGAAAACCTGTTAAGCCCGGGCTGCCGCCTACGCCCGTGGCGGCAGGGGCTGCCGCCGGCATATGTGGCGGCAGGTGCCACGTGTCGGCTGCCGCACCTGCCGCCACGCTGTAGCTGGTCTTTTTTGTCAATCTGTTTTAGAGATGGTCTTTTTTGGCAATTCAACTTGGCAGCCGGTCTTTTAGACAAAAAATCCACCCTTTACTTGAGTTTGTGTGCCAATCTCTGACCCTTCAGGAATTAAAAAAAAATCCTGCCAAACATCAGCATATATAAAAGTCAAAAACACATAGGGCGTGGCAATATGTCAGTTGGCTGAAAATAATAATTGGATATGTTGATTTATTGAGCCGTCCGATGCGAAATCAACGGCTGGAAACCCCTCTTCAACCTCTCGCCTACCTCATCTTCTTCCTGCGATCCGCCGCGCCGCCGCCGGCCTAACCGCCTGGCCTTGCCCTCCCCTGAACCGCCTCCTGTCCAATTTTTTCTTCGGCGAAGCCCCACCACCGCTGTCCACCACGGCCCCCACCGTGAACCCTAAGATAGATAATGGGGTGATGAAGGCGAGCTCCTTCCTTCACTTCGGCGAGGCCCTTCCTTCTCCTTCCTTCATTCAAAATCGACTGACCCGAATTCGAAATATAGTTGACTGGCATGTAGCTAAAGTGAGAAACATATTCGCTAGATCAACAATCGAGGTAAGGCGACAACACGTGACTACTCGTGCCGCGGTGCCGGATACAAAACCATTAACCTGCACATCCAGACAGCAAAATACTCCCTTCGTTTCTATGTGTTTTACGTCCCGTTGCATGAATTGCTTGGTTTGAGATTTCGGATATGAGGGGTACGAGTGTGAAAGTCAAAATATAAGGCGTGCCCGATCAATGCCCGCGGATGCGCTCGGCCGCGTCCGTGGGGTTTGAGGGGCCGGATTTGCCCATCGCGGGTGTAGGTGCTCTAAAATTCCCATATGTTTGTCTCCAACTTTGCCTCCCAAGAGCAGCTGTACTCTACGCGTGATACATCAGTGCTCAAAAGGGCAAGGAAACGGAGTTGACCTCTGTTTGTAGTTGACCGTAGTTTTTCGTCTCCCAATAATGCTCTAGTCTACTGGATTTAGAAACTTTCGCAGGCCATAATCTGATTACACCATTCCAGTTATATTGGCTATATATTTCAGTCGTCGGCGATGCTTTTGGGCACTCTCGCCCTTCAAAGAACATGGAGATTCCTCCCCCCACGGTTGACACCCTCAGCCTGGGAAAAGAAAAGAAAATAAAGTGATAAAAAAGGTGATGTCAGGTTGTTTAATTTACCTGATATTTTATGATAAGCTATGTCGACCCAGACTTCCTAGTCAAGCGTGATAGTAGTAGAACAAGAGATAGTACTAATAAACAACAAACGCCTGATGGCTGTTGAGGTGAGCTGGGCTCTCATCAACCGAAAGATCAATAGGAAATGACAAGAGCTAGCTTGCCGATTCTCTTTACTTGTGAGCAACATGTGACTCATCACCATCATCATGCATGGTTCATGAATTCCCGCCCCTTCAAGGATCAAACAAGCGTCTACCTCTCCTATCAGCGGCCAATGATCGATGACGACTAGTAGAAGAAAACAAGGTGCGTACTACGTTCGCTGTCTTCCTGGGATCAACCGACGGCGCTCTGCGTTGGATTTATCTAGAAACCCGCATCAGATCGAAACGGCAAGGTTTTCTGGCTGAACTGGTCGCTTTCTGCTTCTCCGCTTGGCGACGGCCACCGAAGCGCGGGCTAGATACTACTAGATCCCTCCGATGTGGATTAAAAGAAAGCGGGCGGTTGCAGAGGGATCACATGAATGAATGATTGGACTGATTAGCGGTGATCGGATCACCGATCACGGGGCGTGCCGCGCGCGTTCTTCGCCGCATCGATTGCATGAATGATTGTACTCCGTGATCGGCGGTGATCAGAGCAGTGATCACCCGATCGGTTCGCCGATACTGTTGGTGATCGATCGGCATGAAAGTGTTGCGCGCGCACCATGATTAATTGTGGCACCTAGGGTTGCGGAGATCCTCGCCAGGTGGCTGTAATCTCGTTAGCAGCTGCTGATGGATGATGATTACGGTTAATTTGCACTACAGGAATCCCAAGAATATAATTTTATGAGAATGATCACGAGCAGAAAAAAAGTGAGTGTGATCACAAACAAAATTTTGATTTTGTGAACGTCTGCATCTATGCTGTGCTTATAAAATAACCTTTCAAAATAATTTTGTAATTGAGATAAATTGTGATGTGATATACTACACTACGAAAATTTGACCAAAACCGAGGAGAAAAAATGAAGAGAAATTCTTGTTTTATCTATACTGCATTTCTTATTTCTTTTACTTCTTACCAGCACATGTCCTATTTCTTGTTCTCATCTGCTTCCGAATTTGTACTGAATTTTTTTCATAGAATTACAATCATGAAAATGGAACGACATACACATTAATGCACTCCCAAATTTAAATCCTCTAGAAATCCTCTAAAATTCATTCCAACTAAAAGAAGCCTCGAGGACACGAGTTGCGTTACTAAACAAAAGATGCAACCGTTACATGAGATTGTTGGGATTCAAAATGTAGGATTGCATTATCTCGTAGGATCTGTTCCTCTCTTTTTTCACTAATTGGAAAAATATTCCCACCATCCCAAACTAGGCCTAAGAGAAACTTTAGAAGATTCGTCGTATGGCCTTGGTCGGCATAATAACCGTCATTATGATTATTTTGAATGAAAAAGCCACCCCAGCAAGCAGGCATCTGGCCCTCAACCTGCATAAATTATGAAGCATGCTCCATATACGCCCCGCGATACTCCATATTTAGAGGTAGCTGGGACGTGTCATTCGTCAATTGCTCGTGCGCGAGGGAAGATTCAACATGGCCTCTTCCTCCCGCACAAACCTATCAATGAAGCTGCCATTCGTATGGGCACCGCTTCCAACCCTGTCGATGCTCCACTCGCTTATTAATCGGGAATAGCATCAATTAATGGTTACCACCGCCGCATTTCGCATCTGTTTCCCGCCGGAGCACGCTCATTCGACGATATATAAGCCTCATCACCCATTTGCTGGCGTCACCACACTCACCCTGTCATCCTCCGCCCTCTATCCCTCCATCCCCGTCGCTAGTGGCGGAGCTTGAGCCGAAATTATGGGAGGGCCGTGGGCTGGAGGGGGGCAAACATAACTATTTTAGCTGATTTTTAGTGAAAAACGGGCCTAATACAAAGAAATATATAGATGTTTTCTTGTGAGCTGGGGGGGCCATGGCCCAGGTTGGCCCTCAAGAAGCTCCGCCACTGCCCGCCGGCACAATCACCACCATCGACCATGTCGGTGCAGCCACACCCTCTCCATGGACTTTCGGTTGTTCAACTCCTAGCTGTTTCATCGAATCCATTTTGTAGATCCAAGTAAAAATCCTAGTGTAAACGGATGTTGAAATCTGGTAGTGCTAAAAAACTTCCATGTTTATTGTTTTTTTTTTTTTGAGCTGGTGCTTGAATGACAAGTGGAGTGCACATGTAACAAAACATATGGATGTCACGTTATGGCGAATCTGTATTTGCGCACAGTCTTCACGGCCTCCATATATCCATATCCCGTACGACGTTCGTCGATACGACGAATCGGCTAGAGCTGCCCTTAGATGCAGGCCATGGCACGCATTCAACATTATCGTTTCACCGGTCGACAATCATGTCGACACACAATCGTAGTACCAAACCTCAAACCAATCGATCCATCCGCTCAACAGATTACATTATGAACTTAAACCTCGTGAAAACGAAAGGACCCCAATAATCCGTCCCAGTTATCATTTATCAACCGGACTCCTGATCACTTATCGCCACGTCCCTCGCCACATTGCCCAGAGACGCGCGCCTTTCAAGCCCACCCAAGAACCAATGAACGACGAGTTCAAGAATCCGACGCGCCGCGCATCGCCCATAACATGCAGAAGAACGGAAGATCTTCGCTCCCGTGCCCCTGCACGTTTCTGAGACGGAGGCTCCTCCTGTGCACGTTGGAGACGGCCAAAGGGCAAGAGGAGACGTCGAGAAGAGGCAGGCCGGCGGCGTCCCGTTCCGCGCGCGGTAGGACCGATGAACAGGAAGGCCGGCCATGTCGCCATTGCCACGACGTACGTACGACGCGTCGGCTCCCGAGAGCGACGTGGGAGAGAGAAGCTAGCGCTGCCGTGCGTGTGCGACGTACGCAGGCTCGCCGGGATTCCGCCCTGCCTGCCCGGGATGCTGATGCCGTCGATCCAAGCGAGTTGAGCGAGATCCGAGATGGGTACGAGGCTAGGACTGGTCCATGGATTGGTGTCTGCCGCAATAATTCCCGGAGAAAGCGAATGTTTGTTGCGTGCTAGGCTGCTGGCGAGATGAGATGCCCGGCGACGCAGGACGGATTCCGAAAGCGGCACCGGGGAATCTCATCCTGTGGGGGATGCACGTCACGATTAAGTGTCGTTTGCGAGCAGTGACAAGTTAATGAAAAGATTGTCGAGAAAAATGAAAGAGAAGCACTAGCTGACCAGGTAATAAAAACAAGTGTTGCATCCATATGCTCTCCGTCTGATAACACGACGACATTTAGCCTTGCCAGCTCCCACCCTTTACTTTTTGACTTTGTGTGCCAATCTCCAACCCTTCAGGAATCAAAGAAGCGTCCTGTCAAATATCAGCACATAAGTGAAGGAAACATAGACCAATTATCGCGGTAAGCGACAACACGTCACTACTCATGCCGAATACAAAACCATCAACCTGCAGATCCAGACAACAACAAAGTATCCTGCCCTGGTCGCTTTCTGATTCTTCATGAAGGCGACGAAAACTGAAAGTTGCACATTTCCATCCTAGTACTGACTTAACCAATGATTTTGCGCCACCGCGAATCATATCACAAAATAAAAGAAATCAACAAGAGAATAAAAGAAATGACAAAGGAAATTATCATGATGAAATCAAAGGTTCACAAGTGAATGGCTAAAAAATGTTATTATTGTTTTGGCAGGGGCCGCGCGAACGCTTACCCCCTCTACCACAAATTATGACGTTCATTCTCCCACTAGGTAAGATGGTAGACCAACGCACTCACCAAGTGCAATGTGAGTCATTGACCTAGGCCACGAGTCTTGTTGATCGCTCGTCGACCCCGTCCAGGTAAGTACCTTGCAACGAGGCATCTAGCCATCATAATATAGCCTGCTCTCCTAGTATAATCTTATTGTGTTGTCGATGTGGTACTAAACTAAACAAGAGCGCTGTGTTTTTTTTAAGGCAAACAAGAGCGCTCTGTAGTTGTTGGCTGCTCAGATGTGGGCCTATTTCGCGTGGACTTGCGTTACTGAATGGGCCCTGGATCGCTAGGACCAGTACCCAGAATAGAAAGAGGTATCCCTAAAAAAAGAATAGAAAGAGCTCGCTTACTTTTTCAAACGAAAAACAGAAAAGCCCGTAAAGATTGCTCACTGTTTGCTCTTGCCAAGAAACTGTATAAAAGAGAAAAGGATGTGACATGGATCGATTTTTTGCCGCTCTGCCTCCAAGAGCTGTACTATGCATGACATGGTACAGGGTTGACCAGTGTTTGTAGTTGACCGTAGTTCTCTGTCTCCCAATAATGCTCTTCCTTATATTGGCGAAAGTTTCAGTCCTCAGCGATCCCTCCCCCCCTTCAAAGAACATAGCCATTCCTTCACGGTTGACACCCACACCCCCAGTCCTCGCTGGGAAAAGGAAAGAAAAAAACAATTGACATCAAGTTGTTTAATTTATCTGACTGATAATCTTATGATAAGCCATGTCGACCCAGACTTCCTAGTCAAGCGTGATAGGTGAGCTGGGGCTGGGCTCTCATCAACCGAAAGATCAGAGAGGAAATGACAAGAGCTAGCTTGCTTGCCGATTCTTTCTTTACGTGTGGGCAACATGTGACTCATCGCCGTCGTCACGGTTCATGGATTCCCGGCCCTTCCGGGATCAAAGAAGCGTCTACCCTTCCCATTAGCAGCCAAAGACTTGTAGAAGAAGAAGAAGACAAAAGGTGCGTACGTGCGCTGTTATGTCTACCTGGGATCAACCGACGGCAAGTACGTCGCGCGCGTTGGATCTATCTGCAACATGGCATCAGATCGAAACGGGGGCAACCTTTTTCTGACCGACTCCTGAACTGGTCGCTTTCTACTCTTCTCCGCTCAGCCCCGGCCACCGAAGCGCGGACTAGATACTACTAGATCCCCGGGTGGATTAAAAGAATGGGGCTGGTTGCAGGGAGGAGCTGGAGGATCACATGAATGATTGGCGGTGGTGATCTGATCGGTGATCACGGGGCGGTGCCGCGCGCGTTCTTCGCCGGACCGTCAGCCACCGCGTTTCGATCGATCGCTTCCTGGCCGGCCCGCCAATCGTTTGTTGATAGTACCGTTTGTGATCGGTCGGATCGCGTGTTGCGCCTTGCGCGCGCACCAGCACCATGATTGGGGCACCAGAAAAAAAAAAGTTGATCCCAGGAATAGACAGTAACACCACCAACAAAATAGTGTAAAATCGAAAGAAAGAAAGAAAGAAAAATAGTGTCAATGATCATGAACAAAAAATGAATGAATTTTGTAAACGGGATAAATTACCAAACGATAAACCACCGCGCGAAATTCAACCAAAACCAAGGAGGAAAAATGAAGACAGATTCTTCGATTATGAACAAAAAGGATCTAACCGATTATGGTCCATTTACTTTGTTGGTTCCAAAAATACATCGCCTCTTTGATTTACAGGTTACTAAAACACCAGGAAAGAAAGACACTCTCTTGAATCTTACGATGTTAAATAAACTAAAAAATATAGCATCAACAAGATCTTTTTTTTTTTGCAGAATGAATCAGATCTATTATAAAAATTCATCGGAAGTATAAAGCGTTTCAAAAATAATAATAAATACTTCGAGATTCTAAGACCATCGAACAACCACTACCGTCGCCGCTCCTCTATCGAAGCCGCCTTGACCTTGTCGATTACATCCAAAAAGTCTTCGTGCACGTGCCCCTAAAGACCAACGCCTAAAGTCGTAGTCATCGCCATGGAGCCCTTGCATAGATCTCAAGCACCTGACACCAAATCTCGTAACCTGGCAAGAAACCCTAACCTCACCGCCCCAAGAAGATGTCAGGAATCTACGTCGAAGCTCCGTCGACTATGTCCGAACGGACGAACTCGAGGAGGGTTGAAGCCTGAAAGACATACTCGAAAAAGAAGGGCCACCATCCGTCTGAGCGCCGCACCTGCAAGGACTAAAATACCCTAACATAAACTACTATCCGGAGTGGAGGCATCAGGATTCTCCTTCCCGCCACCGGCTCTGGGGGCGGCGGGCAGAAAGGAGGCGAATCCACGGGCTCGTCGGTGAAGCCTCGAGAGAAAAGTTTGCCCTAGCCGCCTGGGGTTGGGGAGGGAGCGAGAGGTGTGTAACGAGTGTTTTTCTTTTGGATGGAGCCATCGAGTGTTTGACCCGCCACAGAAAACAATGAATTGTAGCAGGATGATCGAGTGGTGTAACTTTTCACTAAAACAAAAGTGCCAAAAAATCATGAAAAGAATTGTAGCAGGATGATTGAGTGGTGTTACTTTTCACTAAAACAAAGTGCCAAAAAATCATGAAAATGGAGCGACATTTAAACGCTCTATTGTTTTTTTCTAAAATTCGTACAAATCAAAGAAACCTTGAAGAACCTGAGTTACATCAAAAGATACCCTCATCTAGAAATTAACTCATCTAG
Organism: Aegilops tauschii subsp. strangulata; assembly: GCF_002575655.3. NCBI lineage: Eukaryota > Viridiplantae > Streptophyta > Magnoliopsida > Poales > Poaceae > Aegilops > Aegilops tauschii. Next base: position 506,799,257 of record NC_053041.3, read on the forward strand.
AAAAACTTAAAAATAATATCTCCATTACATGTATTGTTGGAATTCAAATGTAGGATTGCATTATCTCGTATGTCCATTCCTCTCTTTTTTCTACTATAATAACAGGAAAAGTAATTGTGTCGTTCCAAAACCAGGCCTTAGATAGTCGTTTGAGCTCCTGTATCCAGCGCCGGCGAGGCCGGTGGTTCCTCTTCCCATCCGTCCGCCGCCGGCGGTGTGAGGGCGCGGGAACCTTAGTTCTTCGCTTCCAGCTTGTGGATAGGGCTAGGGATAGGTTTCTAGGCACTGTTCGGGTGGCGGCGACGGCATTGCGTCGTTATAAGTTACAACGGATCCACCTCCACCACGGCGTCTCTTGGGGCGGCATGAAGGATCTTGCAGCTGTGTCTTTCTTGTTGCTCGTGCACGACGGCGAGATTCGTCTCTCCTGGCCTCGGCGCTTGGAGGGTGGCGGCGACGCGACATCCTTTGATGCGGGCTTTTTTTTACTGCTGGTATTGCTAATACAGTAGATCTGAGGGCTTCTTTTTTGCAACAAAAAGAACAGGCTTCAGTCGATCGACGCGTGGAATAGATTATCAACTGATAAAACCTCCATTCCAAAAAAGAAACTGATGAAACCTCCTGAAAACGAAAGAATCCCCAATAATCCGTCCCAGTTATCATCCTCATCCGGGGACCCTGATCACCTATCGCCGCGCCTCATGCGCGCCCTTCAACACGCCCAAGAACCAAACGAGGGACGAGTTCAAGAGATCCCGACGCGCCGCGCATCATTCAGAGCAGAGCAACGAAAGATCTGCCCTGCCTCCGGTCCCGCTCCGCCTTTTGGAGACAGAGGCTCCTCCCTCCTGTACGTACGTTGGGCACGGCCAAAGGGCAGAAGGAGACGCCGAGAAGAGACAGGCCGGCGGCGTCCCGTTCCGCGCGCGCGGTAGGACCGATGAACAGGAAGGCCGGTCATGCAGCGCCATGTCGCCATTGCCACGACAGGTCGACTCCCGAGAGCGACGTGGGAGGGAGAGAGCAGCTGCCGCTGCCGCTGCCGTGCGTGTGCGACGCACGCAGGGCAAGGCGCTCGCCGGGCTCCCGATCTGCCTGCCAGGGACGCCGATGCCGTACACCCAAGGAGCGAGTTGAGCGAGGCAGTGGCTACGAGGCTACGGCGGGCGTCGTCGTCGATGGGTCATTGCCCCGTGCAACTTGGCCGCAATAATTCCCGGAGAAAGCGATTTCTTGTTGCGTGCCGGGTTCCGGTGTTAATGCTGGCGTGGTGGGGAGATGAGATGCCCGGAGATGCAGGAGGGATTCCGAAAGCGGCACCAGGGAAAGGAATCCAGTGGGCGCGGCCAGAGTCACAGCGTGACGTGACAATCGGTCGAGAGGGAGTCAATGGACTAACAGTATTTTTACTACTATAGTATTTTTTTATAGGAATTTTTACTACTAATCTGTAACCAAATACTCCTGTACGTGGGTAGGCTCAGGCAGTACACTGCAAGACAGCAGCAATAACTCGGCCGGTTGCGGTGGAACAAGGTTAACGTCGCGATTTGAGTGACGGTTACGAGCGGTGATAAGTCTATGGAAAGATCGTCCGATATTACCTGACCCCCTCGACGAAATGAAGACAAGCAGTAATATCTGATCTGACTAGGTAATGGTACTAGGTACCGTGAGTTTAAAGGCACCACTATCTGACAGAGCCTCGTGTGGCTCCAGTTTAACAGCCTGTAACTTTTCTGACTTGGGTGAGGCAAGGAACTAGAAAAGTTGAGAAGCTATTATTGAGAACCAGGCTGTGCTTAATGAACTTGTGCTGTACTGAGCTTCTTTCTAAATTTATTGTTGAAAAAAATATACGGAAGTAAGAAGAACTGGTTAGCCTAAAAATCGGCAAAAACTGGCAGAGCAATAAGAGTCTACTGTAGATACTAATGAATTTTCTTAAAATGCAAAAAAATCCTTATTATTTAAACAAACATTTTCTAAAAAGGGGATCTTTCTTTGCCAAGCTATCTCTGTCATGAAATTGTACACGCATGCCGAAATACCTTTCAGTGTTAAATTTGTAAAGAAAATTGTTCAAAAAGAAAAATACCTCTCACGTTTGTAAAAAAAATAACAGAGCTATGAAAATTGACCTTTTCTATGAAACTATACAAGCATACAAATACATGGATATTTTTCTTGGAGAAAAGCATTAGAAAAAGTTTACCAGAAATACAAAACATCTCAAATATAATAAAAATTTCATCAAAATATCGAGACCACTATTGTCACGGACGCCTCGTTTGTCACCGCTCCTCTATTGGATCCGACTTGACATTGTCAATGGCTGCCGGGATGTCTTCGTGCACGTGCCCTAAGGACCAGCGCCCTGGAGCTGCGATCGTCGTTATTGAACTCTTACATTGATTTGAAATACCTCACAGTAAATCTCGCTGCATGACGAGAAACCCTAACATCACTACCCCAAGGAGACAACGGGAATCTACAACGGAGCTCCGTCGAGGATTGTAGTCCGAAAGACAAACTCGAAGAAGAAGCGTCGCACCTGTGAGGACTAAAAACCCTAACCTAAACTACTAACCGGAGCGGTGGCACCGAGATTTCCCTTCCCGTCACCGGCCGCCAGAGCGGCAAGTAGAGTGAAGGCGATTCCATGAGCTCGCTTGTAATGTCTAGAGGGAAGAGTTCGCCCTAGCCGTTTAGGGTTAGGGAAGGAAAACAAGAAGGGCATCTGTAAAAAATTTCTATATACTCCTTGAAATCTCTAAAGAGAAAAAAAGTTTGTATTTAGAAACGGAGTGAGTACTTGCCTTTCTTTCTGTTCGGCTCTGTGGTGGTGACAGGTCACACCCATGGAATGGAATGGAAGCGTCCAACTCGTCCACCACTTCCGTCGCCGGCCTGCCCCACCCCGCCCGCCCACACACCTGCGAGACGAGAGATGCCGAGATCCCAAGCACAAGCAATCCCAATTCCCGTCGCCTTTATATAAACAAGATCCCCTCCGTCTCTCTCTCCTCCACTTGTACTCCACCGCCACCACCCAGGGAACGCCACGCGCAGAGCTCCTCTGAAGCAAACAACAGACACAAGCGGGGACGAATCCGCGCCGCGGTTTCGTCGATCGATCCGATGGGCCGGCGGTCCAGCGCGCCGCCGGTGGGGACGGGGGAGCCGCTGCTGCCGGAGGTGCGGAAGTGCGTCAGCGGCGGCGCGAGGATGCAGCGGTCGCTCTCGCGGGCGGACGACGAGCTGCAGTGGTTCCGGTCGTGCCTGCGGTGGGTGTGCATGGACCACTCCGCCCCGGGCCGCGCCGCGCTGTCCTGGCTGCTCTTCCTGCTCCTCGCCGTGGCCGTCCCGGCCGTCGCGCACTTCGTCATCGCCTTCCGCCCCTCGCGCCGCCCCTTCGACGCCGTCGTGCAGGTCTCGCTCTCCGCCGCCTCCGGCGCCAGCTTCCTCTGCCTCTCCTCCTCCTTCCGCCGCATCGGCCTCCGCCGCCTGCTCTACCTCGACAAGCTGCGCACCAACAGCGACCGCGTCCGGCTCAACTACACCGCCCGCCTCGCCTTCTCCTTCCGCCTCCTCGCCTCCCTCGTCGCGCCCTGCTTCGCCGCCGAGGCCGCCTACAAGGCCTGGTGGTACGCCACCTCCGCCGACCGCCTCCCCTTCTTCGCCAACGACGTCCTCAGCGACGTCCTCGCCTGCTCCCTCGAGATGGCCTCCTGGATGTACCGCAGCGCCATCTACCTCCTCACCTGCGTCCTCTTCCGCCTCATCTGCCACCTCCAGGGCCTCCGCCTCGAGGACTTCGCCGGCTCCCTGCTCGTCGAGGTGGAGGAAGGCAGGATGGGGGTGGAGCGCGTCCTCAGGGAGCACCTCGACATCCGCAAGCAGCTCAAGGTCATCAGCCACCGCTTCCGCAGGTTCATCGTCGCCGCGCTGCTCATCGGCACCGCCAGCCAGTTCGCCTCCGTGCTCCTCACCACCCGCCACGACTCCATCGACGACCTCCTCCACACCGGCGAGCTCGCGGTAAGCCTCGATTGCCTGATTTCTCCACTCTCTTAGGCTCGATTCTGAATGAGATGTGTGTGTTCAGTTGGGCAAAATTGGGGATCGCAATCTACTTGAGATTATCTTATCGCAGTCTAATTCAGACCGGACCAATAACTCTTTATGTTTAAAAATTATGAGCAAGTTGGAACTGCCTAGAATCGATCAACTGATTGGTACCTTGCCTATACGAGGGGATTAAAAATTGGGTCAAATCGTTTAAGTGCTGAATTTTACTGGATTCAGTTGCCTTCATAGTTACACTTTCAGGACTTTCTCTGAAAATAAAAACACTTGGTCGGTGGTTTCTGGACAGGCTCCATTGTCCTCTAAGTAGATGAGACTTGAGAGATTATATAGAACTCCAATAGTCTGGTTGACGTCTATAATTAAGTGGTAGTAGTATCATGTGAGGAACAGCAAAGCTAGTAAGGTGTGACGTGAGTCACTCTGCTGGCGATCGATCTGTCTCTGGGCCTGAAAATGAGACTTCATTCATTTCTGAATGCTAATTGGGGCGCCATCTTTGTAAAGGTACGAGTAGGGCCATGAATCAGTGATAGTGCCTTATTGAAATCACAAACTGAAGGGAGTTGGGACAGTGTATATAAGGTGTAGAGCTCCTGTAGTTTCCAGATCTTGTCATAATCGCAAACAGCGACCTCTATACTGTATTAACAAATATAATATGGTTACAATTCAAAAGAAAAAAAAATCTAATATGGTTAGAAGTTCCAGTTTCAGCGGCACTTCAGCTATTTTGGAAGCACCACTGTATTTAGGCCAACATAAGCTGATATTCAGAAGAATCACACTTCGTCTGAGATTATCTAGAAATCCAATAATTGGGCTGGCTGACGTCTATAATTAAGTGATCTGGAATAGTATCATGTGAGAAACAGCAAAGCTAGCAAGGTGTGATGTGATTCACTCTGCTGGCCACCGATCTGTCGATGGGCTTGAAAATGGCACTTCATTCATTTCTGAATGCTAATTTGTGCGGCATCTTTCAAAGGTGTGAGTAGGGCCATGAATTAGTGATCTTATTGGAATCTCAAACCGAAGGGGGGTTGGAACAGTGTATAGAAGGTGCAGAGCTCCTTTAGTTTCAGATCTTTTCATAGTCGCAAACAGCGACCTATGCGGCATTAACAAATCTAACAGATCATTATAAGCTCTAGTTTCAGTGTTACTTCGGCTATTTGGAAGCACTCTGCTACTTAGGAGCAGCTAAACTCAAAACAGATTTATGTGGTAAACTTACGGCATTTTGAACTGAAAAACGGTGAAAGAATTAAGAATTTTCGGACACATCTTACTTACATTGTCTCAGCTCTGCATACTTGGCACCATTTCCAGGCAACGGTACTAATGTTTCTTCATGTTGAATTCTGCAGCTATGTTCAGTTGTGCTCATGTCCGGGCTCATCATAATCCTGAGCAGCGCCGCCAAGATCACTCACCAGGCGCAGGCCCTCACGGGCCAGACCACCAAGTGGCACGCCTGCTGCACCATCGAGCCGGTCCCGGACGACGAGATAGATCCGGGATCCAACCAGAACTCCATGCTGGAAGAGTACCCCGAGGACGAGAGCGACTGCGAGTCCAGCGAGGAGACCGGGGACGAGGACATGCTTGAGAACACCAAGTTCCTCCAGCCTCACACGCACGTGATCTCCTTCCAGAAGAGGCAGGCACTAGGTACGTATGATCATCGACAGTCATCGTAAATTTCGTTGAATTTCCATGAGAAGGTAATGGGGCTGATGAAAAACGCTGTTGGATGCAGTGACGTACCTGGAGAACAACAAGGCCGGCATCACCGTGTTCGGGTTCACGCTGGACCGGTCATACCTCCACACGATATTCATGCTCGAGTGGACGCTCTTCTTGTGGCTGCTGGGGAAAACAGTCGGTTTCTCGTGAACACAAGGAACGTACGCACCAAGGTTCTATTCTGTTCCATGTTTTTTTGCTGTTGTGCCCCGTTTGATCCTTGTGAAAAGAGAAGGAATAGGGTTTTTTGTGTGTGCGCGCGGGTGGCACGTGAGTGGTGTGCACTTGTATGCTAGCAGCGATTTTGTGTGATGGTGGTGTAAATTATTATGGGTTGATTGCTCGTGGATGTAAGGTGTATGTACAGGTTTAGATGAGTGCTTTAGAGCCTCGTGCGTGCGTGACGCTTGGCATTGCAGGTTTATAATCTCGGGTTGTAACTTGTAAGCCAGCATCAGTTGTAGAGTTGGTGTGTCAAAAAAAGAAAACTCTTTCCTTTATTTTGGTTCTAGCAGTCTTCTGTTCTCCTGAAGAAAATGTTTTGTGCTCCGTATTTCAGTATGAATTCTATGGGATATGAGATGGCATTTCATATTCAGTACATGTATAATAGTCCAAGCATTTCAATGCAGGTGAGGGTGGTACATCTAATAGTAGTTTTGAGTGCGCGTTGGTGTTTTCTATGTGCATCCTAACTATGTAGAGGTCAGATCTGTGCTCGTGCTCATTGTGTTTGTATCCACTTAATGCTTCATTTTTAAATTAAAAAAATCATTTTTTGTTAAAAAAAAGAATCAAAACTCACTCGAAGTGATGCTCTGGGTTCGCTGACTTTCCAGTATCTGCGGTTCTTTCTGTATTGATGGGCTCCTATCCGGCGCTTTAGGTGCCGAAAAGGATAGCTGACGCTCGTTATAGCTTTGCTCGCAGGCCGGGGCCGAATAAGGCCACCTCCCTGTTGCGCTTGGTCGCTTTATCAAGTTCGCTGGTTTTTCTTTCGTTATTACCTATACAGTATGACCTTCCCCTAAAAGAAACTTACAATATGATCTAGTGTACTACTTCCTCTGTTCCGATTGCGACAAGTAAGTCGGGATGGAGGCAGTACTTGCCTCAAAAAGAAAAGACAAAACTACAGTCCTACATGGCCAGCGGTTTTTATCTACTGTACCACATGGCCAGCAGTTTCCAAAATCTATGATTCTTTTAAATTTTATGAATAAAATTCCACGAATTTGAGAAAAAGTTTATGGTTTTAAAAAAACATTCTTAAAAATGTTTATGAATTTAAATAATGATGAAATTTGAAATATATAATCATGAATTTCAAAAAAGTTCATGACATTTAGAATAGTTCGTAAATACTGGAAAAATTCATAGATTTTGAAGCAACATAAGCAGATTCGAAAAAGTTCACTAATTTAATAAAGTGCTAGATTTGAAAATAGTTCATGAATTTCGGAAAAGAAGTTCATGAATTTGAAAAAAATGTGAATTAAAAAAAATATATGAATCTGAAAAAAGTTCACCAAATTTTTAAAAGTGTGTGGATTTTAAAGGTTGATATTTTAAAAAAAGTTCACGAATTTTCCAAAAGTTCAAATTTTTTGGAAAGTTCATAAAAATGGAAAAGGTTCTTATTTTTTAGATAAAATCACAAATTTGAAAAAACTTCATGGGTTTTGAAAAACTTCGTTAAAAATGAAATGAATTTGTGAATTTGAAGAACATTCATGCATTTGAAAAAAGTTTAGGAAGTTGAAAAAAGTTCACGAATTGAAGAAATAGTTTACAATTTTAAAAAAGAGTTCACAAATTTTGAAAAAGGAAAAGAAAGAGAAAGAGAAAAAGGAAAAAATAACAAAAACTGGCCGAAACAAAACCGAAAAAACATGTGTCTTCTAGGCGCACAACATGAAACAAAAGAAGTATTAGTATGCACAATAGGTGAGCTGTTCGTGTTGGTTTCTGTGTTTGGAAGGAAACATTGAGGTTCCTACTTTGAATCTCACTACCTACAACATTTTTTAAGGTTCAATAAAATGGGCCAAGGCTAGGACGCAAGGGGGTCTACGCTGGTTTGTTGAGTTGCCTTTAGGCGTCGGGGTCTCGTTTACCCGAGAAAGAAACAAAGAAAAAAGACGAAGAAAAAAACAATGAAAAAAAGGAAGCCCGTGAAAACCGAGAAAAGAAAGAGAGAAAACCGGAAGAAATTATAGAGGAAGAAAGAAAGAAAAACAGTTAAACCCGAAAAAAGAACATAGAAAGCGGTGAAAAAGTAAAGAAAACAGAAAAATACAACCGTAGAAAACCTAACCAAAAACCAGTACAACGATCGTCCCAAGTGAGCAAGGAAATGAAATGAGCAAACCGCAAAATGGGCCGGCCCAGAAACAAAGCGCGAGGGAGTTTCTTCAAGCGAGCAGAGTATATATCTCGCTATAAGCGTGATATAGCTCTTGCGGCGATTGATGCCCCTTTTCCTTTGCTAGCGTGACCCCAGTGAATTATTATTTTTGTTTAGAAATCATCCATGCAATGTCCCAAATATCGATCCATATGTTTAAGTTTAATTCTATTGTTGCTCTCTTTAAAGTTACTTGTACTTGGCAGTTGTTGGGTATTTTTGTTACTATGATACTGCTTTGCCACATACACCACTTCATTCACCGTATTGTCATTGCTAGTAATAATTCTTTCAAACAAGCATTCGTTTCAGATGTGTTTGAATTGACAACATAATTGCTAAAGCTTTTAAATGCTCTTTGGCTCTTTTGTGTCGAATCAATAAATTTGTGCTGTGATCCCTACGTTTGTGGATCATGATCTATACATTATTGCATCAATAACAAGTGAGCCACTCATGTTTTGTTGGAATCCTAAAATGCATAGTTTTGTATTTATTGACAAAATGATTGTGAAACTACTTAAAATGGGCTATTTCTTTATATTTTACCAATCACAGTTTTATAAGAAATACTCGTACTTATAGGATGGTGAGCATTTCCAAAATCTGGAGTTGCCCTAGCATCTTGAGCAATAGGTAACAAGGCAAAATGTGTTGTGACCCATCCAAGTCAAAATAAAAATAGTGCATTACTCAGTAGGTTCTCCAGATTAAAGCTCCATGCTACATCAAGGAAGCGAAAAAGTGTGGAACCTAATAACTTAAAGCGTGGAGGTCAGACACGATGCCTAAATTGCTCGTTCCCTCTTAATTCCTTTTTTTGCGCGAAATCTTCCGATCTATTCATCAACTGAGAAGATAGTATAAAGAATACCAGAAGTAAAAAAATACATCCGGGTCCGTAGACCACCCAGCAACGACTACAATCACTGGAGTGAGCCGAAGGCGCGACACCATCTTCACCCCTCCCTTATTGGAGGCGGGCAAGCCTTGTTGTAGTAGACAGTCGGGAAGTCGTCGTGCTAAGGCCTCATAGGGCCAGCACACCAGAACGGCAACCACCGTCCATGAAGAAAAGCGTAGATCGAAAGGATCCAACTTGTAGACACATGAACATAGATGAACGGAAACAGGATTCGCATGGATCCATCGAAGATAAACGCCGACCGAATCCCGTGAGACTCCGCACGCCCTCCGGTGATGCTAGAAACACCACCGAGACGAGGGCTAGGCGGGGAGAACCTTATTCCATCTTTAGAGAGTCGTCGCCGCCTCGCCACTCTGAGCAGGACACAAACCCTAACAAAAATAAAAAAAAGCATGAAAAAAATGAAGCCCTCTCACCGGCAAGGGGTAGCATCCACCACGCCTCCACGGCCCTAAGACCATAGGAGATGAAATAGCCGACGACAGCACCAGCGGGAGGCGGGAGAAACTCTAGCCAAAGCGTCCTCTCTTACTTCGATGGATCTTTTCATCTCACACATGATAAATCACCGCCGTGATAAGGAAACCATCATGCAGAAATTTGATTCGGCGTTATAATGAGAATTAAAGTTAATATTTATCTTGCCAGAGGGCAACATAAAAATTGGACATACTTTGTAAAGAAAAAAAATACATGCTTAATAGATAAAAATTATATTGAAAGTCCATGCTTTGAAAAGAAAAGGCATGTTTAGAGCAGATCATGACTTATATGTGCAATAGTTAGGGCACATCCAGATGTCCTTTAGCAAAACCATAAAAAATCACATTAAAATGTATATTAGTAGAACATTAAAAAGTTAGTGCACAGATTACTTCTTGCTCCCCCACAAATGTTCTTGGGTAACAGGCCCCCGAGCCACAAGGCCCAGCAAGATCTGTGACTAACTTTTGCTCCCCCACAAATGAGCTTGGGTGACAGGCTAACGCGACAAAGCCCAGCGATAGTGTTGCCAGAGCTGACGTTTTATTCCTGTGTATGCGAACTAAATGAGGCGAGGTGGGACTAAAAGTTGTGTCTGCCAACAAATTGTACTAACGGGCTAAACAAACAACAGCTTCTCCAAACTCAAAGCCCAAGTAAAGAATCTCGCGGCGTGACGGCCCAACGACGACGACGCGGTAAAACGGGGAGGCAAACGCCAAGAGAAGGCTTCCTCCCAAAGCCCTCCAAGCCAGACACACGGCCGCCGCAGCCGAGATGGCCGCCGGAGATGCCACCCACGCGCCGCCGGCCGCGGAGGCGCAGTCTCTGGTGGAGTCGTTCTGCGCCGTCACCTCGGCGACCCCCGACGAGGCGGCCTTCTTCCTCGAGGGCCACAACTGGGCCCTCGAGGCCGCCGTTCGCTCCTTCTACGACAACACGGAAGTCGACGCCGATGGCCCCGATCCGGCACCCCAGACCCCGCCAGCCGGTTCGCCTCCGTGCTCCTCACCACGCGCCACGACACCATCGACGACCTCCTCCATACCGGCGAGCTCGCGGTAAGCTTCGATTGCCTGATTCACTCTGCTGGCCATCGATCTGTCGCTGGGCCTGAAAATGGGACTTCATTCATTTCTGAATGCTAATTGGCGTGCCATCTTTGTGAAAAGGTACAAGTAGGGCCATGAATCAGTGATATTACCCTATTGAAAATTTGAAATCACAAACTGAAGGGGGTTGGAACAGTGTATATAAGGTGTAGAGCTCCTGTAGCTTTCAGATCTTGTCATAATCACAAACAGTGACCTATGCTGTGTTAACAAATCTTGTCATAGATTTCAATGAAAATGGAGCTGGGGGTGAGCCCCTGTTGATCGAAAAAACAAATCTAACAGATCATTACAAGTTCTAGTTTCAGTGTTACTTCAGCTATTTGGCAGCACTACTGTATTTATGCTAGGACAAGCTGCTACTTACGAGCAGCTTAACTCAAAACAAATATATGCAGTAAACTTTCGGCATTTCGAACTGAAAAGAGGCCAAATAATTAAGAGTTTTTGGACAGCTGTTACATTGTGTCAGCCGTGCAGACTCAGCAATATTTTCAGATACTGATCCTAATGTATCTTCATGTTGAATTCCGCAGCTATGTTCAGTTGTGCTCATGTTCAGGCTCATCATAATCCTGAGCAGCGCCGCCAAGATCACTCACCAGGCGCAGGCCCTTACTGGCCAGACCACCAAGTGGCACGCCTGCTGGCTGCTGCACTATCGAGCCGGTCCTGGACGATGAGATAGATCCGGGATCCAACCAGAACTCCATGCTGGAAGGGTACCCCTAGGACGAGAGCGGTTGAGAGTCCAGCGAGGAGACCGGCGATGAGGACATACTGGAGAACACCAAGTTCCTCTAGATGTTGGTTTTTTCCCTGCATATGCTCAACTAGGCTCAACTGGAACAAGTATGCAAATGGGCAAAAAACGATGCGAGCAATCAAATGTGTCCCAAGTTCCTCCAGCTTCACACACACCTGATCTCCTTCCAGAAGAGGCAGACACTAGGTATGTATAATCATAGCGTAAATTTCGTCGAATTTCCCTGAGATGATCTTTGGGGCTGATGAAAAACGCTGTTGCAGTGACCTACCTGGAGAACAACAAGGCCGGCATCACCGTGTTCGGGTTCACGCTGGACCGGTCGTACCTCCACACCATGTTCATGCTCGAGTGGACGCTCTTCTTGTGGCTGCTGGGGATAACAGTCGGCTTCTCGTGAAGACGAGGGAATGTGTGTGTGTGTGTGTGTGTATCGTCCTTCCCAGCCAGGTGGTTGTATTCCGTTCCATGCTTTTTTGCTGTTGCCCCGTTTGATCCTTGTGAAAAACAGGAGAAGTAGGTTTTTGGGGTGTGTGCGCGCGCGGGTGGCACGTGAGTGGTGTGCACTTGTACTAGCAGCAATTTTGTGTGATGGTTGTGTAAATTATTATGGGTTGATTGCTAGTGGACGTAAGGTGCATGTACAGGTTTAGATGAGTGCTTTAGAGCCTCGTGCGTGCGTGTGTGCCGATTGGTATTGCAGGTTTATAATCTCGGGTTGTAAGCCACCCTCAGTTGTAGAGCAAGTCTTACAAAATGAAGTTTTTCCTTTATTTTTGTTCTATACCGGCCTTCCTCTCTCCTGAAGAAAATATTTTTGTTCTATGGGGTATGAGTTGGTATTTCATCTGGACATGTATAATAGTCGGAGCATTTCAATGCAGGTGAGGATGGTACATATAATAGTGGTTTTTTGTTTGTGTGTGCGCGCTGGTGTTGGTTGTGTGCATCCTAACTATGCAGAGGCCGGGTGTGTGCTCATTGTATTGTATCCACTTGATGCTTCATTTTTAAATTAATAAAAATCCGTTCTTTGTTAAATAAAGAAGAATCTTTTTTTTGGAGAAATCTTGCCACTTTATTGATTCAAGATAACGTTCATAGGTACAAGTCTTAGGTTATGAGGAGAACCCAACCAAACATGTCTACAAGCAAATTTGGCAAGATTATGAGCTTCATAGTTGTGATTCCTACCCTCATGAACATAAGAGCAATGAGTAAAGCTATCTCTACGGCTCATTATTTCATGAACATAAGAGCAATGAGCTTCATAGTTGTGAGGACCTCCCATCCCATGAACTATGTCATTCACCACCCCCTGGCGGTCAGACGCCACCATCAGATTTTGAACATATAAATCATCTGCAAGTGACAGTGCTTCTCTGCATGCATATGTTTTCAAAACTATAGGGTCAGCGGCGCCCCGAAGACAACAACAGAAGAAAAAGAAAAGAATCAAAGATCCCTCAAAGTGATGCTCTGTTTTGGCCCACTTTCCAGTATCTACGTATGGTTCTTTTCGTATAGTGTATCCTCGTGGCAATTGATTGGCGCGCCCATATCTCGTTTGAGTGCTCCTTTGCGGCGTTTCAGGAGCCAAAAAGGATAGCTGATGCTCGCTAGCTTTGTTTGCAGGCCGCGGCCCAATAGGGCCACCTCCCACTCGCGCATGCTCGCTTCCTCAAGTTCGTTGGTTTTTCTTTCGTTACTAGCACAATGTCCATGCGTTGCAATGGGAGAAACATATACATAGCCTCATAGCGGGAGGGACAATTATCTCACTTTAATTGGACACCCGCACAAACCCCCTCCTACCAGCACCCCCAGTCAACGACTTAATCCCCTTTGTCATCACAAAACCTCTTGAATCACAACATAATAGTTAAGCTGTGTCACCATGTTGTCGCCCCTCGTCCAAATTCATCAAGCATGTCGCCGCGGATTCACTCTGCTCTGGCCTGGCCTCCGAAGCAGCCAACCGGATTTAGTCAGAAATTTTTGTTGTTTTGAGGCTAAATTGTTTGATTTCTTTCGTAGCATGCACATCATCATATAGTATTTAGTGGAATTTTACATATTTGTGGAGAACAACTATACCAGAGGGAAGAATCAATTGTCTTGGAATTTTTAAATATCCTTTTCAAATAAAATAAAGTTCCAGGCTCCCCAGATCCATATAGCCAAATTGCCTCACTTAGTGATTGATCTGGTATTACACATATGAGGGTGTTTACCAGACCAAATATTTTCTCTTTATTCATGCAAAATAACTCTTATCAGACTACACATGTACACCACATATCTTTATCTCTGGTTAACAAAAACATACTGAATATGACACCATCAAATCTGTTAGTTTGATAATATTTTCACGAGTGAAACTATTAGGTCACTTCGCACATGTATTTCAATGAGTTCCTCGCTGGAAACAAAATACTACTCCCTCCGTTCCTAAATATTTGTCTTTTTAGAGATTTCAAATGGACTACCACATACGGATGTATATAGACATATTTTGGAGTGTAGATTCACTCATTTTGCTCCGTATGTAGTCACTTGTTCAAATCTCTAGAAAGACAAATATTTAGGAACGGAGGGAGTACAATACTCGCAATTGGGTCAACTCTTAGAGAACAAAGCACGAGCTCTTTCATAAGAGTAGAGCGCAAACAAAGCATTTATTATTTCAAACAATGAAAACCAGTCACCTCCATCAATAAAAAACAAATGATCTCTCAAGAAGATTTTACACTAAATAACAGATAGAGAAAAGGAAGTAAAGCCTGGTTTCGAAGTTGAAGTAGTGCTTGACAAGACCATCTTGAGACTGGGCAAGATATGTTTAATTATGCATGACTCTATAGTCATTATACATCACAATATCGGTGAATGGAATAAACTGTGGCTGGAAAAACAAAAGCCAAATGCCTACTCTGGAAGCAAAAGATATGCTTCAGGAGAAACACAAATCACAAGAAATCTACTCCTTGCTAGTAGTAGGTGGAGGTAATGTTGCCGAGGATGAGCAGCACGTAGCCGGGGGCAGTGGTGGCAGGGGGCTACTGCAGCGGGAAATGGAGGAGGCATGAGGGGCTTTGTTGGGGCACAGACGCCGCCGGAGGCAAAGTTGTGGTGCATAGGTCATCAGAGGAGGAGACGTGTGGGAGGGGGCGGAGGGGACGATGAGGATGAGGGGGGTGTGGTGTTGATGATGGGTGGTCGGACTACTGCAACAGAGGAGAAGCAGGATACGTGTCGGCCAACTAACGACATCGGTGTCGTGCTTGTCGTGGTCGGGCGGAGGAAGGAAGGGAGTGGGGGAGACAGCGAGGAGGGGAGAGTCGTGGTAGTGGTGGGCAACAGGGTGGCGAGGAGTGTGGGCCGAACGGTGCCGACAACAACCGCCGCGATAGATCGGTTCTGACACTGCCTACTGCTGCATGTTTGTACGGAGCTTTTTTTTTCTGAGATGTGGCTAGTCGGGAGAGACATGGGTTTATCTAAAAATATCTACCTCAGTGCGGGCGCCTTTCTGCTAAATCGCCACAAATTGCCTCATGTCCGTTAAATGCAGATCCGATGGTTGTAAATTAAGAATGGCAGACACACCATCACCACTGACTCGGATTTTTATAGGGGTAGAGATTATCTACGTTACGACCTCCCCTCCGCCCACTCCCCCTTAAAGAAAATCCTACGGTACGATCTAGTGTACTACTCCCTCCATCCCGAATTATTTGTCGCAGCCTTTTCTGTGACAAGTGGTTTCAAAATATATGAACATGGCCAATGTGTTTTCAAAATATATGAACATTTTCTAATTTTATGAACAAAACTACACAAATTTGCGAAAACAGTTTATTTTTTTAAAAGTTCAAGACTTAAAAAAATGAAATTTGTGAAAAGTTCATGACATTTCAAGGCTTCACAAATATTTTAAAAATCATAGATTTAAAAAAAATTCATGAATTTGTAAAAAGTTCACTAATTTAATAAAGTGCAAATTTGAAGAAAGTTCATGAATTTGAAAAAAGTTTGTGAGTTCAAAAAAATCATGAATCTGGAAAAAGTTCACCAATTTTTAAAAAGTGTGTGAATTTGAAAATAAATTCACGAATTTACAAAAGTTCAAATGTTTTGGAAAAGTTCATGACATTTGAAAAAAGTCAGGAAAAATGAAAAAAAATCATAGTGTTTTTTAAGTACACAAATTTCAAAAAACTTTGCGGGATTTCATAAAAACTGAAATGAGTTTGTGAATTTGAAAAACATTCATGCATTTGAAAAAAATTCATGAATTTGATCAAAGTTCATGAATTGAAGAAATAGTTCATAAATTAAAAAAAGGAAAATAAAATGAAAAAAGAATGAGAAAGAGAAGAGGGAAAAAAATCGGCCAACATAAAACAAAAAGAAAATGGAGTCTCGAAGGCGCAGAACATGAAAAGAAGTATTAGTAGGCACAATAGGTGAGCCGTCCGAGTTGGTTACTATGTTTGGAAGGAAACATTGAGGTTGGTACTTTGAATATCACTACCCGCAAATATTTCTGAAGGTTTTGAAAAATGGTTCAAGCCCAGGATGCACGTGGGTGTGCGCCAGTTTGATGAGTTGCCTTTAACTGGCGTTGGCAGCGTCAAATAGGCATCGGGGTCTCGCTTATAGCGAGGTGTAGTGTTTTTTTAGAAACACCTGTAATTTTACTCATACTTATAACAATTATAGGTACACTGATTTGGACCTAAGATTAAAGAAAATACAAAATAACTCCTATGACTAAGAATTACAATGAAATCTCTTGAAATCACCTTCTTCGCGGTATCAATATCTGCTCGAAGAAATACTCCAAAGACTTTGGTAAAGAAGCTGCAATTGGACTGGAGCAATGGTGTTGTCACTCTTTCACCTGCACGAACATTATTAGTAATGATTCTTGAAAGCGCCTTGAGTCGCTCATCCAAAAAGATGGGAAGCCTTAATCGATGAACGTACTTGGGCCGGGGGTGATCCCCCTAGAAGTGCAGGCCATTAAATCACTGTATCTTCACTATGGTGTCGATGCAATATTTCACCTCCACAAAGATTCAGACCAACAAAAAAATTTGACACAACAACATAAACTCATCAGATCCAAATAGTCGGATCTGCGAGGATAGAAAACTCTCAAACCTCATGGCATCGCCAAAAGGACGAGAGGAAATTTATTCTCGCATAACTATGATGATCACTCGACGTCGACGAAGACATAAAGATCTTGAAGATCCGAGGTCCCCCCACCTCTCAGCGCCAAGATGGGCCGGCCCAGAGCCCCCATTTTTTTTGCTTTTTCATGTTTTCATTTTAATTTTTGTTTTTTTATACTCCCAAATATCCTAAAAAAATATATATTACAAACATGATTTATGTCAGAAATTAGAAAAAAATATATTAATCAAGCATTTGAAAAATGTTAAATGTGTATAGAAAAAATGTTATCATGTATACAAAACTGCATACCAAAAATACACAATGTGTACGTAAAAATTTAATCATGTATTAAAAAAGTCAATGAAGCATTTGAAAAATGTTAATCATGTATTGAAAAGATATAAATCAAGCATTTAAAAACTGTTAAACGTGTATATAAAAATGTTTTTCCTGTAATGAAAATGTATAAAAAAAGTGTGTATGATAAAATGTTATGTATTGAAAATATATTGAAACGTCTATAAAAAGTTGTTTCTTATGTATATAAAAGTACAATTAAAATGTTCAAATGACATGAAATAAAAGTACACACCAAAAAGCATATATTTTAAATTATTAATTTTTACTTTACAAAATGTTAAACATGTATATAAAATGTTTCTTATGTATATGAAAACGTACACTATGTGTGAAAAATATTTATTGCAACTAAAAAGTATTCACTAGGTATTTTAAAATGTTTACCATGTATTAAAAAAAATTACAACTTTCATTTCGAAAAACGTACATCATGTATGAAAAATGTTCAATGTGTACCAACAAAATGTTTCACCGTGCACTGAAAAAAATAAAATTAGCCAAATAAACAAATAGAAAAAGAAAAACTAATGAGAACCAATAAATAAACAAATAAAACCTAAAAATAAAAAATAAAACTAATGAAACAGAATGGAAGTATCAAAAACAAAGGAAAAAGGAAAAAAACTTTGAAAAAAAAAGAAATGGAATGAAACAAAGAAAACCGGAAGAAATTGTAGAAAAAAAGAGAAATGAAAATAGTTAAAACCGAAAAAATAAGGAAGCGGAAAAAACAAAGAAACCCATAAGAAACAAAGAAAAAGGTAAAGAAGATAAAAAGAAAAGGAGAGACCACATAAAACCAGACCAAGAACCAGTACAGCGATCGTCCCAAGCGAGCGAGGAAAATAAACAAGCGAACCGCTAAATGGGCTGGCCCAAAAATGAAGCGGGAGGGATTTCTTCGAGCGAGCAGAGCGTACTCCCTCCGTTTTTATTTACTCGGTATATTAGGTTTGGTCAAAATCAAACTTTGTAAACTTTAACAAAATTTATTGACAAAAATATTAACATATACAATAACATATCAATACCATTAGATTCATTATTGAATATATCTTCACATCATATAGATTTGTTAATGTAAATGTTTATATTTTTCTCTATAAATTTGGTCAAACTTTAGAAAGTTTGACTTCAGTCAAATCTAATATGCGGAGTAAATAAAAATGGAGGGAGTATTTTTTCTTCGATCGGTGATTGATGCCCACTTTCTTCGCTAGTGTGACCCAGAAATCGTCCATACAACGTCTCAAATATTCATCCCTATGCTTATGTTTAATACTATTATTGCTCTCTTTAAAGTTACTTGTACTCGGCAGCTGCGGGTAAATTTGCTGCTGTGATACTCTTTGTCAAGTACACCACTTCATTCATCATATTGTCATTGCTACTAATAATTCTTGCAAATAAGCATTGTTTTAGGTGTGGTTGAATGAACAACTCGACCGCTAACTGCTAAAGTTTTTAAATACTCTTTGGCTTCTACTGTGCCGAATCAATAAATTTGAGTTGTGATACTTCTTCGAAGACTATTGCGATACCTACGTTTGTGGATCATCATATATACTTATTGCATCAATAACAATTGAGCCACTCATGTTTTGTTGGAATCCTAAAATGCATACACTACTGCAGGATGCTCCTAACGCGACTGTACAACCAGAGACCCATTCGACGAAATTGTGTGTGATGCATTAATCACAATTGGTGATGTAATAAAACCGTCAAAAAAGATATAAAACGTTTGCGATGGCGGAGACAACAAACACGTTTCAGATTATAGTTGCGTGTGCGATATGTGGCAATTCACTTGAATGAACTGTTTGTGATGAGCTTAACAACAAAAATGGGCAGCCAGATGAAGGTATGTGCGATATACGGCATAACGTTCACCCGGATGAACTGTTTGTGATTAGGTAACACAACAGAAACAGAAACAGTCGGGTAGATCAATGTGTGTGTGTGTGCGATTGATGACATACAGTTCACTCGGATGAACTGTATGCAATTAGGCAACACAACAGAAATGGTCAGTCAGATTAAGGTATCTGCGATTGACGACATACACTTCACACGGACAAACAGAAACAGTTAGACAGATCAAGGTGTGTGCGCAAGACGGGCACACATTCTAATTAAAAGAAGCGTGCACGATGGTAATAACGAGCGCGCACAATTGATGGAACAAGACGTGTGCTGACATCGCCTATTGTGGTGCACCCTATGGTGCAAATGGCACGTACGCGGCCGAGAACGCGTGCCCACATTACGCCATCTGGGAATAGTGCTGCACTTCGAAACTAGAACCGTCAATAAATTTTGAGCTTGCGTCCCGTCACATTCTAAATTACTACCACGCTATATTTAATTGCAAACATGTTCACACCGATCAAAACCTAAACGGTTTCCCACTTAGGAGCGTATTAGTACTCGATTATAAATACTACCTACTCCAAGATGACTGCACATTCCTCCTCAACTCCTCATCCACAAAAACAAACAAGTCCTTCATCGTTGTTCCCTTGCGTCTGCCATGGCCCGCATGAGCTCTGGGTCGAGAGATTACTATCAGGGAGAGGCAAGCATGGAAGCGAAAGCACGAGAGATGTCCCGCCTCGCCGCGAAAGCAGCCGACATGTCCCGCCGCGCTGCCTTAGCAGCACAGAGGTCCCGCCGTGCTGTCGAAGTAGCACAGAGGTCCCGCCACGCCGTCGATGCAGCAAACTAGTCCGGTCGCACCGCGGAAGCAGCAGAGATGTCCCGCCGCGTCGCGAATGCAGCAGAGAGGTCCTCCCGCGCCGTGGCGGCCTGGGAAAATATCTCGCGGGCAGGTGAGAACTCTCACAAGCGCGTGCGCGCTATGCTCGATGACCTGATGGATCGGATTTCCGGCTAGATGAAACTGCAGGACGAGATGAATGCCTCATTTGAAAATGCTACTGGTGTCATCCGGGGACAAGGAGAGGACAAGGCAAAGCTCCGCACCGAGCGCGACCTGCTGAGGGCGAAGATCGCCGGAAGGACGAAGCAGCACGAGGAGACCATTGCCTTGCTGAAGAGGATGGGCGTTATCATCAAGAAACTTATGGACGAGAATGCCATGCTCCGCATCAAGCATGAAAGGCTGGTGGAGGAATCCGTGGATGCTCTCAAGCATCGTATTGAGGACATGAAAGAGTTTTTTTTAGAGAAAAGGCTAGCCCCCGACTTTATAAATAAAGCCACCAGGCAGAGTACCAAGTAGCACCAAAGCACATAGAGTTTAAAAGGAACCAAGGCAACTTGCCCATAAACAGCAAGGAATACAAGCACGCAGGCCCGACGGTTCAGATAAAGAAGGCACGCAGGCCAACAACCTACTGCTAAGATAAACCAAAAGCTCGCCGCTTCACTGAGGGTGGGGATTGGAAAGCTGGTTGGCCGACGCCTTAACTTTGTTGATAAGCTCCACCATGCCATCCACGTCCGCTGGTTTAGTCAATAATTTCCACTGCTGCAAGAAGATAAGCATTTTAGAAAGCACATCAGTAGGCTTGTTAGGAAAGACACCCTCAATGGTGAATTTGTTTCTAGTAGTCCACAAGGATCAACACATGGCCGCCAGACCAACCCAGAATAGCCTCTTTGCTTGCCCCTTAATGTTATCTGCCAAGATCTGTAGGTGAGCAAAGGAGTGAGGGTTCCAATTAACGCCCATCCAAGACCGAACACATCCCCAGGCCAGCTTGGCCAGAGGACACGAGAAGAAGATATGATCCGTGTTCTCCACATCGGAGCACAGGGCACAAAGGGCAGAGCCCGGGCCATTGCGCTTGCAGATCTGATCAGCAGCCGGCAAGCGGCCTCTAAAGGCCTGCCAGAGGAAGACCTTGATCTTTGGGGGGATCCTAGCCACCCAGATCTGTCGAAATTTGGAAGTGGGGGATCCAGCACTAAGCCTGGCGTAAAGGGATATGACAAAAAAGGAACCAAACAATGTATGCGGCTAGGTCACAGACTCCTCATCCTCCGAGAGAATAGGGAACATAGCAGCGAGGCGGTGCCAGTCCGCCAACTCTGCAGGAGTGAGAGTCCTCCGGAGACCCAGATCCCAACCAACATGAGAGAGCTCAGAGATTGATATCTCAGTGTTGGAGCAATAGGAGAACAACACCGAGAAGGGAACAACTAAAGTTTTGTCCCCAACCCACTAGTCCATCCAAAACTGAGTCGAGCGGCCGTTCCTGACAACAAACTTAACGTGGTTCCGAAACACATCACGAACTTTAACCAGATCCCTCCAGAATTGGGAACCATTAGAAGCAGGAGAAAACATGGGGCTAATAGTGGGGGAATATTTAGCTTTTAATACATCATACTAGAGCGTACCAGGACTGCCTGTCATAATACGCCACCATCATTTTACAATAAGGCATTTGTTCATTACCACTGTGTTAAGGATGCCCAGTCCCCCAAGGCTTTTGGGTCTACAAATGATTTTCCATTTGACCATCCTATACTTCCTCTTGTTATTTGCAGAGTTCTAGAAGAAGGCTCCTCTGTGTTTATCGAAGCCCGCATGGGTGCCCAAGGAAAGTAGGAAAAAAACCCATAGTGAAAATCGGTAAGGAAGAGAGACAGGCGTTGATGAGACTCACTTTCCCAGCTTGGGTGTTATATCTACCACGCCAAGGCATGACTCTGTTACCCACCTTGGCCATGAAAGGGTTAAAAACCTGAGAATGAAGATGGAAGGGGGATATCGGCAGCCCCAAGTACTTGAAAGGAAAGGAGCCCATGGAACAGTTAAGGAGGTGAGGAACCCTGGAGACTTCCTCCTCATCAGCCCCAGTAACAATTACCTCACTTTTAGCAAAGTTAATCTTTATCCCCGACAAGGCTTCGAAGGAAAGCAAAATGAATTTAAGGTTGGCAAGACACTCATCATTAAGTTCTACCAGGAGGATCGTGTCGTCAGCGTATTGAAGGTGAGTAACACCATGGGGGAGGAGGTGAGAAACCACCGGAGAAATATGTCCAGCTGAAGCAGCCTGGGTCAGCATACAAGATAAGGCATCAGCCATGAAATTAAAGAGGATGGCGGAGGCAGGATCCCCCTTGCCGCAGGCCACGACCATTGGCAAATAAGTTGGTAATATTGCCATTAACTGCCATAGCCGTGTGGCCCCCAGAAACCAACTGCATCAACCTATTCACAAAGCCAGCGTGGAAGCCCTTTGCTAGAAGAACCTGACGAAGAAAGGACCAGCTAACCTAGTCATACGCCTTCTCGAAGTCAAGTTTTAAAATGATCGCTTGGGTCCCCCTTCGACGGAGGTCTTGCACAATTTCATGAAGACAAAGCACCCCATCCAAAATGTACCTGCCTTTTATGAAGGCAGTTTGATTGGCACTGATAATATGGTGTGCCGCAGGGCCTAATCTGGTAGCCATACCTTTAGAAGGGAACTTAGCGAAATTATTAATCAGATCAATCGATCGGAACTGGCACATAAAAGAGTCCATCACCCCTCGCCGCAAGAACTAGTCTCCGCGGCCTGCAGCAACGCATCAAGAAAGTAGAGATCAGCGGGCCAGATCTTTGTCTGCGTCTTCCTTCTTCTTCTGCCCTTGTGTATTTCAGGCGTTGCTGCATGTGGCATTTTTAATTATCTTCCTAAATATGTAAGAAAATTATTATCCACTGTCATCATCCTTATATATTCATATCAGTCTTGCTATAAGTCGCAGTCCATGCTATATATGTCTATCAGATCTTACATCAATATCCGTGCAAAATTTTCTTTTCAGATTTTCTTTTTTCTTCTTAAATCTCAGTCGAGTGAGACATAGCCATGCCATAAAACAGGGGCTCAGGTGACATTAATGGAGACATTGGGAGAGAGGTGGGCGGCGGATGGAGGTCAAATGGCTCTCCTCCCGATAACCACACGTAGGGGTCTGATCGCACGCCTCCCGTACTCAAATAGCTACCCCACACAAGCGCCTCCTATCTAATAAAAAAAGGGACGTGTGGCGGCACGTAAGTGGTAAGTAGAACGCCCACGGTTTCAATAATACTTGTGTTTCCGATTGTAACATGACGACACTTGTTCCAAAATGACTTTGTTGGTTGTTAATGTGTGTGCCTTTGCAAATCGGACAAACAAATTACCACAGCATGTTGGTGCCATGTCATGACACCATGCCAAGTTTCATGATTTTCAGGCGAGTTTTGGACTTACAGGAATTTAAAAGGCAAGTTTCTCGATGTTTCTGGCCGAGCCACGACGCCCAGATGTTTGAATTCCATTCCCATTTCTTGCATGGGACCTATAAATTCACCCAAGTACACATAAATGATTTTTTAACCAACTTTGGCACACTGGAGCATGTGCTTGTAGTTCAAATTTGAATTATGCGCATTGTGCCCAGAAGCTCAATTAATATATAAAAAGGTCAAACGAACCCGGAATAATTCCAAAATTTAGCACGAAACTCCTATTGGTCTATGTTACCTCTGTAAAAAAATCAAGGCGGGAAAAGGCAGCATATGTCGTTTCGCACACGAAGGTAACACGTTCCCTCTTGGAACCACGAGCCTTCTTGAGAGAAGCTCCAATTTGTAAGAAGCTTATACCAAAGCTTGTCCCAATTCGTCCATAAAAATTACCACATCATGTTGGTGCCATGTCATGATACTATGCCAAGTTTTATGATTTTCATGCGTGTTTTGGATTTACAGGAATTTAAAAACCAAGTTTCTCAATGTTTCCGGCCGAGCCACGACGCCCGGATGTTTGAATTTCATTCCCATTTCTTGCATGGGACCTAGAAATTCACCCAAGGACACACAAGTGATTTTTCAACCAACTTTGGTGCACTAGAGCATGTGCTTGTAGTTCGGATTTGAATTATGCACATTAAATGCCCAGAAACTCAATTAATGTATAAAAAAGGTCAAACGAATCCGGAATAATTCCAAATTTTAACACGACACTCATATAGTTCTATGTTGGCTCTGTAAAAAAATCAAGAGGGGGGCAGCGTATGTCGTTTTGCACACAAAGGTGACGCGTTCCCTCTCGGAACCACGAGCCTTCTTGAGAGAAGCTCCGGTTTGCAAGAAGCTTATACCAAAACTTGTCCCTATTCGGCCAAATTTTTTACCACAACATGTTGGTGCCGTGACATGACACCATGCCAAGTTTCATGATTTTCACGCAAGTTTTGGATTTACAGGATTTTAAAAACCAAGTTTCTCAATGTTTCCATCCGAGCCACGACGCCTAGATGTTTGAATTTCATTCCCATTTCTTGCAAGGGACCTATAAATTCACCCAAAGACACACATGTGATTTTGCAACAAAATTTGGTGCACTGGAGCATGTGCTTGCAGTTCAAATTTGAATTATGCATATTAAATGCCTAGAAACTCAATTAATGCATAAAAAAGGCCAAACAAACCCGAAATAATTCCAAATTTTAACACGACACTCATATAGTTGCATGTTCCAGCAATTCAAACACCATCCTTTCCCTCTGTAACACCATTTTGTCTTTCAAAACAGAATAAAAACATCAGGTATACCACAAACAGTTTACTAACAATAATCGTGTGGGATGTGCTACTTCTTGAGCTTGCGTTGATTTTTCCCTTGAAGAGGAAAGGATGATGCAACAAAGTAGAAATAAGTATTTCCCTCAGTTAAGAACCAAGGTCTCAATCCAGTAGGAGGTACAAGCAAGTCCCCAATAGATGCACCTGCACAAACTAACAAAGAATTGCACACAACACGAAAAAGGGGTTGTCAATCCCTTCATGGTCACTAGCAAGAGTGAGATCTAATAGAGATAGATATAAAAGATAAGTAAAAGGCAAAATAAAGTAAATATAAATAAATTGCAGCAAGGCATTTTTGGGTTTTTGGTTTTATAGATCTGAAAATATATGATGAGAAATAGACCCGAGGGCCATAGTTTTCACTAGTGGCTTCTCTCTTGAAAGAACACATACGGTGGGTGAAAAGATTACTATTTAGCAATTGATATAAAAGCACAAAGTTATGACAATATCTAAGGCAATGATCATGAATATAGGCATCACGTCCGTGACAAGTAGACCGACTCCTGCCTACATCTACTACTATTACTCCACACATCGACCGCTATCCAGCATGCATCTAGTGTATTAAGTTAACAAGAACGGAGTAACGCCTTAAGCAAGATGACATGATGTAGAGGGATAGATCCAATCAATATGGTAAACCCCCCATCTTTTTATCCTTAATGGCAACACTACAAATACGTGCCTCACTACCCCTACTGTCACTGGGTGAGGACAACGCAAGATTGAACCCAAAACAAAGCACCTCTCCCATTGCAAGAAAAAACATTCTAGTTGGCCAAACCAAATCGATAGATTGGAGAGAAATACAATGCTATCTTAATCATGCATAAAAGAGTTCGGATAGGACTCAAATAACATTCATAGATAATCTGATCATAAATCCACAATTCATCGGATCTCAACAAACGCACCGCAAAAGAAGATTACATCGAATAGATCTCCAGGAACACCGAGGAGAACATTGTATTGAAGATTAAAGAGAGAGAAGAAGCCATCTAGCTACTAGCTATGAACCTGTAGGTCTGTGGTAAACTACTCACACATCATCGGAAGGGCAGCAAGGTTGTAGAGGCCCTCCATGATCGAATCCCCCTCCAGCAGAGTGATGAAAAAGGCCCCAAGATGGAATCTCGAGAGAACAGAAGCTTGCGGCGGCGGAAAAGTATTTTTGGTGTGCCCTATGATGTAAGGGGAATATTTGGGTATTTATAGAGCAGAGATTAGGGTTAGGATAGCCACGGGGGCCCCACAAGCCTAGGGGGAGCACCCCCTGGGGCACGCCCCTAGGGCTTGTGCCCCCTCGTGGGTCTTCTGGCCTCCTCCCAAAGCTTCGTGGTTGTCTTCTGGTCCAAGAAAATCCTCAAAAAGTTTCATTCCGTTTGGACTCCATTTGGTATTGTTTTTCTGTAGAAGACAAAAACAAGGAAAAACAACAACTGTCACTGGGCACTAGGTTAATAGGTTAGTCCCAAAAAATGATATAAATAGCATATTAATGCATATAAAACATCCAAGATAGATAATATAATAGCACAGAACAATAAAAAATTATAGATACGTTGGAGACGTATCAAGCATCCCCAAGTTTAATTCCTGCTCGTCCTCGAGTAGGTAAATGATAAAAATAGAATTTTTGATGTGGAATGCTACCTAACATATTTATCAATGTAATTTTTCTTATTGTGGCATGAATTTTCAGATCCATAAGATTCAAAACAAAAGTTTAATATTGACATAAAAACAATAATACTTCAAGCATACTAATAAAGCAATCATATCTTCTCAAAATATCATGGCTAAAGAAAGTTATCCCTAAAAAATCATATAATCTTGTCATGCTCTATCTTCATCACACAAAGTATTTATCATGCACAACCCTGATGACAAGCCAAGCAATTGTTTCATACTTTTAATGTTCTCAAGCTGTTTCAACTTTCACACAATACATGAGCGTGAGCCATGAATATACCACTATAGGTGGAATAGAGTATGGTGGAGGTTGTGAGGAGAAGACAAAAAGGAGAAAGTCCCACATCAACTAGGCAAATTAATGGCCTATGGAGATGCCCATCAATTGATATCGATGCACGTGAGTAGGGATTGCCATGCAACTGATGCACTAGAGCTATAAGTGTATGAAAGCTCAAAAGAAAACTAAGTGGGTATGCATCCAACTTGCTTGCTCACGGAGACCTAGGGCAATTTGAGGAAGCCCATCATTGAAATATACAAGCCAAGTTCTATAACGAAAAATTCCCACTAGTATATGAAAGTGATAAAATAGGAGAGTCTCTATCATGAAGACCATGGTGCTATTTTGAAGCACAAGTGTGGCAAAAGGATAGTAACATTGTCCCTTCTCTCTTTTTCTCTCATTTGTTTTTCTTATTTTCCTTTTGGGATCTTTGGCCTCTTTTTATATATATATATATTTATTTTATTTTTCGTCCATAGCCTCATCCCGACTTGCGGGGGAATCATAGCCTCCATCATTCTTTCCTCACATGGGACAATGCTCTAATAATGATGATCATCACCCTTTTATTTACTTACAAGTTACAACTCAAGAATTACAACTCGATACTAGAACAAAGATATGACTCTATATGAATGCCTCGGGTGGTGTACCGGGATGTACAATGATCTAGCGCGACATGTGTAAAAAATATGAATGGCGGCCAAGCCACAAATACTATGTCAACTATATGATCACGCAAAGCGATATGATAATGATGGTATGTCATAATAAACGGAATGGTGGATGTTGCATGGCAATATATCTCGGAATGGCTATGGAAATTCCATAACAGTTAGGTATGGTGGTTGTTTTGAGGAAGGGTATATGGTGGGTTTAATGCACCAGCGAAAGTTGCACGGTACTAGAGAGGCTAGCAATGGTGGAAGGGTGAGAGTGTGTATAATCCATGGACTCAACATTAGTCATAAAGAACTCACATAATTATTGCAAAAATGTATTAGCCATCGAAGCAAAGTACTAATACACATGCTCCTAGGGGGATAGATTGGTAGGAAAAGACCATCGCTCGTCCCCGACCGCCACTCATAAGGAAGACAATAAAAAATAAATCATGCTCTAACTTCATTGCATAATGATAGACCATACGTGCATGTTTCGGGAATCCCAAACTTCAACACAAGTACTAGATCATTGATGGCGCGCGTTGTCGCGCCCGTCCATTATGATGATAGAATGCTGGAAATTTGGCAAATATATCAAAGCATGGAAATAAAAAAAGATGCTAGTATAAAAAGTAACCATATACTCCCTCCGGTCCTTTTTACTATGCACATTAGCTTTGATTGAAGTCAAACATTGTAAAGTTTGACCAAGTTTGTAGAGAAAAATATCCATGTTTTTAATACCAAATCAACATCATTACATGCACTGTAGAATAAATTTTCATATAATATTAATTTGGTATCGTATATGTTGACAATTTATTTAATATAAAGCGGGTTAAAGTTTACAAAGTTTGACTAATAAATCTAAAACGCTGACTAAAAGGACCGGAGGGAGTAAATCTAAAGTAGAAGGGTCTACCAAATACATAGTATTTAACCAATCATGATAAGAATATAGGGTCTTCATTTTGAGAATAATAATAATAATAACATATCATCCCCACTGAAGAGTTATTTACAAAGATGCAATGCATTATCTTGTAGATAATTTTTTTCCACAAAGAACTGAACGTATGATTCTTTCATTACCTCCACACATTGTTTCAAACGTATTATTTTTCGGACTCCCTGATGGTTTGGAAGCAGATAGCTTAACTACAAATGTCCAAGAAAACAAACCAAAATATGGGAAGCCTGGTTATGTGGGAAGCATCTTTAAGCAAAACAAGTGGAACCAACATTGTCACTGAAGTAGTCTAACATCTTGAGATGAAATTCATCCGAAAGTACAAGTCAAGACAAGGGATATAAAGAAATGTTGCGTACAAAAACCAAAATGTAGGAAATATCAAAATGGCAATGATTTATCATTCATACTTCCAGGACACCAAGCAGTGGCGATTCGTACTCACTCACTGAAAGTAGTCTGATATCATTAGATGAAGCTCATCTAAGTTAAGACAATGTATATACAAAAATTTAGTGTACAAAAGACGAAATATAGGAAATATCAAAATGAGAATGAATTATCATTCATACTCTATATGTACCTAGCAGATTTAAAAAAAAGGGTTCTTCTAGCAACAGACGAACTCGTATATAGCTATGTAACAGTTAGACAACCAACTTACCTGCATCACATGCTTGTCATAAAGGAGAAACTGGCCATAATTGACCTCTCCCTTCTACCACATTAGTACAAGATATCTATATTTAGGCATGAGAAACAAATAGCGAGTCTTGTTGGTCAGTATGAACGTGGTATTTTTATTTATGTTAAAACTTTTCAATAAATACTACATGTGCTCATTCATAATCTGAGAAATTTTGAGCTTATTTGTAAACCATGATTGGAAGATAATGACTAAAACATGAAGATATGAGGTATGGCAGTCCATGCGAACTAATTATCTGGCCCAGAGCCATCGGAGCAACTAAACAAAGAAGAACATCTGAAGGGAAAAAGAGCAGACAACTATAGTTGTCTAAAAATGATGCCTCCCCCGTCAATCAGTGCTGCCAATTGTCGCATCCATAAGCAGTCACTGGTACAACGAGGTGCTATACAAACGTGTTTTTAACCCCTTTCCGCGACGACATTTGGAACCTTCGCCAAGTGAGTGCGGGCCATAGGGGGTCCTTCCCACACGACCCAGAAATTGTCGGGGATATGACCTCCTGGCACACACGCTTGGAAAAATGAGGTCGTGTGCGATCGGCGAGCGCTCAAATACGGTTATACGTACAGTAATGCTAAAAAATACAATTATACAGGCGAAATCATTTTCGGTCATAAGTACATCCCACACAGTCAGTCCCCGCTAAACGTTTCCGTTCGTATGAACATCCCACACAGTCGCTACAAGGAAAACGTTTCCCTTCGCAGGTACGGCACACACAATTTTCCCCGTTAAATCATTTGTGATAGCGTTACGATTGCACATGATATTAACAATTTTAACGTTTGCGTTATTGAATGCATCACACACGGTGCATAGAAGAAACTGTGTGGCAAAGGCTGTCCATCACACATAGTTTTTATGTGGTAAACGTTTGCACAAGATGGCCTAACGCAAACAGTTTTCAGGAGAATATCGTGTGTGATTGTTCATTGATCTAACACGTTTTATTCCTAGAAACTGTGTGCGTTGTCTGAGTCATCGCCCACGGTGTTTTCTGAATAACCATTTGCAATAGAAAAACCCAATTAGCAGGCTAATTTCCCTATTATTAATAATCCATTTATTAATCCAATTGACATTCATCTTAAGCACATAATATATTTCATTTCCATATTAAGGAAGCATGATTTCATAATTGAAATACATCAGAGTACAACATGATATAGCTTCAGCACTCAGCTACCCCATTACACAACTGCACCAACACCAAGTTTCACATGCAACATCTAGAACTTTTCGAAATTAGCATCATAGACGGTACATAGAAAGATGCATCTCATCTGGAAAACTGTTGAAGCGGAAGGCGAATATTGAGCCTTCATTCATGTTGAAGGTCTTTGCAACTTTAGGCCAGTGCTTGTGGATGATTGACCATCCATCCTTCGTCCTCTTCAGGAACACTTCAATATTGAACTGTGGGTGTTGTATGAAAACCTTCCTCGCCTCCTGACTATAGAGGTGTTTTGAGAGGTAATCATCAGTGAACTGCTTTGGACAGGCTTGAAAACAAGGATGTGCATAAATATCTTCTCTGTATTGGAAATGGGGCAAAGGAATAAAAAACGGCAATGTATAATAGTTAGTACCATCTTGTAGTTAACTGATGTCTTCTTCATTGTGCAGACAAAGATCTTGTTGTTTTTTGTCGCTAATTTCTTTATCCTAACAACCTTTCTGAGTTTCTTGACTTGATTGATATTCATGGACAACTCATTTCCCCATATGCCAAAAGGGTTGAACAGTGGGTCAAAACCTCTGACAGCAGGACCTACATGTGCAAGACCAAATTGTTAAAAACCTAAATATTAGAATGGTTCCTTCAATTGCATAATAATGTGCTATTAGACAACGGATCATGCACGTGCTAACCTCAATTGTAAACCTCAGTGCTTCCCATTGTTTCCCTACAACACATATAAGGTAGTTAGTCACCAGGTTAAGTAAGGGTTCGCATGCTATCAGTAAAATATGTTGATGAAAAATAAGCACATTGCAGATTCATCAGATTAATTCAAGCCACATGAAAAACCCATTTATCTAAACCAAGCATGATTAAGAACTAGGAAATATAGCACTTGTATATGTTTCTCATGTATTAAGTGCAGGTAAATTTGATTTATTCCTCACCTGCACAACAATACAAAATTCTACGCACGGCAATTGGACATCGCGTTGCAGAATTGAACCAAGCAGTTAACTAAACACCACAACAAATGAACCAAACATTAACTGAGCACCACATTGCACAATATAACATACTCCTAATAGAAGATCAGACAGTTAACCAAACCAAGCATGCTTAACAACTCGGAAATATAGCAATTGTATTTGTTTCTCATGTATTTAGTACAGCCAAATTTGATTTATTTCTCACATGGTATACAATAACAGAATGCACCCACAACAATTGAACATCGCATTGCAGAATTGAACCAAGCAGTTAACTAAACACCACAACAAATGAACCAAACGTTAACTGAGCATACCACATTGCACAATATAACATACTCCTAATAGAGGATCAGACATTTAACCAAACCAAGCATGCTTAACAACTTGGAAATATAACTTGGAAATATAGCAATTGTAGTTGTTTCTCATGTATTTAGTACAACCAAATTCGATTTACTAGCCGTCAACCCGTGCATCTGCACGGGCTAGTACATAGTATAGAGGAAATACATATGAGTTCAATTCCAATTTGATATGGATATAGTCAGAACATAGTGGGCCATGTTCGATCTTTATATTTATCAAAGTTTTGTGTTAATATTTGTGCCACAACAATAGTTGGTGACATCATTGTTTTGGATCTTATACAACAGAAGTTGGTCAACCTCCGCCCAATCCAAATGTGTTCTCTCGCACTCTCCACCAAGTCTCACTTTCATGTTCAATCTTAAATTCTTGGAGTATTGAAACCTCCTGAATCTATTGGAGGTGTAACATTTCTCATATTTTCTAAATCTATTTGAGTTTAGAATATGGTTCCGACATCTCAACTGAGTCATCAAGAAAAGTAACGACATACATTTCTTTGACTGGTGACAACTAACTGGTACTCTAGCTTATGATCTATAGCTTTATCTAGAGACACCTATGCCGTAAATTTTTTTGGGCCTGAACACATTCCTTGTTTTGATAACTATAAACTAAGATTTTTATTGATTATAATCTGTCTTTTTTTACATAATAATTAAATATCTTATTTATTGAACTTAAAACGCACATATTCATTTCCTCAAATAAAAATGCACACATTCACATCCAAAATCAGTGATTTTCAGACACACTTGCACCCCTTTAGAAGTTTACAGATTTTTTCAAATCTAGTATTTCATTATTACATATATTTTCTAGATAGATTTAGAATTTTTTTCGCTCATTTATTTATATTTTCTGAAAACACTAAGCGCATAAGATATATATACAGACGTGAGAGAATAGACAAATGTGTTTTATTGACATGATCGATATAGTATGCAGGTTACACGCATTGTGATTGTGTGCCTTTTTTGTTGAAACCATGTACCTATTTTTGTGGAAGAGAACAATTAGTTCTCTTTTTGTGGGTAAGAGAATAATTATCTGTCGTACCTAGATATATGTACAACACACGTAGGTACTGTACGCAGATTTTTAACATGGGGAAGATAGTATATTGCCACCTGCGTCAACCATGCATGCACGGGTAAATGGATTAGTATATTTCCGGGGAAAACTGTAGCTTATTATTTTTTTATAGAAGATGTAACGTGTTAGTTGGCCTGAGTGTACATGTTTCTTCACGTAACATACATGGACTCTTATCTTTTTTGACAAACATGCATGGACTCTTTAGGGACGATTGGATCAAGAATTCTAAATGTACATTGACTGCTAAGCATTATCCAATATACTTCCACATATCATTTAATCATAGTCGTAAAATTAAGATCCATTGGTTATTCGTAAATTGATTGATAGGAGGTCTTAGATTACACTTTCCTCACGTAACATGTGTGCTCCCGTTTGGGTCAATCAAGTTCTTAACGTATATGGGCTGCTAAGCATCAATGAATATACTTCTCAGATTTTTGTGTTTCAAAGAAAGATTTTTTTGAAGGAAACGGTGAGAGTCCCAATGGAGTAAGACTCCCATAAGTGGACATCACGTCTTACTTTTCATCTAATGGCTACGGTACTTTATATATTAATCAAATGATCAAATTTTCTTAATTATGAGGATTAACGTGGTGTCTCGTACGGTGCCTCCAATTAGTAAATATAAGATTTCTCACATGGTACACAATAACAGAATGCACCCACAGCACAATTGAACATCGCATTGCAGAATTGAACCAAACAGTTAACTAAACACCACAACAAATGAATCAAACGTTAACTGGGCACCACATTGCACATTGTATAAAATACTAGAAAATCAGACAGTTAACCAAACCAAGCATGCTTGACAACTTGGAAATATAGCAATTGTATTTGTTTCTCATGTATTTTGTAAATAAAAATTTGATTTATTTCTCACATGGAAGACAATACAAAATTGCATCCTGAAGAATTGAACATCACATTTGCAGAATTGAACCAAACAGTTAACTGAACACGACAACTAATTAACCAAGAGTTAATAAGTGAGCACCACATTGCACGACATATAGAACATATACACTAGAGCAACAGATTGCATGGTAAAAGTAGATAGCACAATTCACTAGAATTTGTTAAGGAAAGGCAGTAGCTAGCAAACTGAACATTGGTCCTTATAGTGAGCTAATAAGACAAGCTACTCCTCATTGTCGGAGATATCGATGACGATTGGCTCCTTGGACATGGAAGAGGGAGAGGTCTCCACATCGTGGGTGCCCTCGTCGTAGTGGTGAGTTGCCTAAGCCGCTCCGGGCACCAACCTGTTGGCTCTCGAGATGAGGTAAGCACGTGCACGCTGAGAAAACACCTCGTAGTCTTCGTCGAAGGCACCGATGGTGGCCTCGAGAAAACGCCATGAACTGTCATTTAAAGCAGCTAACCGCGTCGCGGCATTGGCGCGCGAGGCGTCGACGGTGGCCTCGACGGCGAGGTGCTCCTCCAAGATCTGAGGGTCGGCACGAATGGCAGCCATCGTGACCTCATCCACGCGTGCGACCGCGATTTGCTTCTCCGCTGCCAAATGCTCCTTGAGATCTTGGCTATATTGCGTGCACCATGGCTTAGGGCGGCGCTTATTTGGTGGAGGGGTCGGTGATTTGGGTGAAAGGTGTCGCGCCGGCGGTCGGGGCATGTGGGATGTGGAAGGAGGAGGAGGATGGGGGTCAGGTGTGGATTACCTTCCTAGATAGGTGAGGCCGAGCAGCGTGAAGGAGGGTTGACGGCGAGGAGGCGGTACTGCAAGCAAGGAGTGAAGGTTTTAACTTGAAAAGGAAGGCGGAAACAAGCAAAATGTGGCTTTTGGTAAGGGGGAGGGGGCGGGGCGAGGAGGTAGATATTTCCGCGGAAGCCGAAAATTTTGAATCGCTTCAGCGAAAAACTAGCGCGCAAAGTGTCATCAGACGGTGCTCCAGGATATTTTGTACTGCATCTCACACGGTTGGTGATAATAAACTATGTGGGATCTGCATGATTTTTCATCTTGATTTGAATTACATAATGGGGTCACAGCGGCAATGGACGGTGTCAAAATTAAACTACATGCACATGCTCCGGTGCAACAACATGGGTTGTAAAATCATATATGTGTCCATGGGTTTGTGCTTATGTCCCATGAAATAAATGGGGATGAATTTCGGGGATCGTTTGGACATTTTTATACGTTAACTGAGTTTTCTAGGCATTTATGTGCATAATTCAAAATTGAACTACATGCACATGCTCTAGCCCATAAAAATGGGTTGCAAAATCAAATGTTTGTCCTTGGTTGCAAGCTTAGGTCACATGCAAGAAATGAGAATGAATGTCAAACACCTTGACACTGTCGCTCGACCGCTAACATTGAGATACATGGTTTTAAAATTCTAGTAAATCGAAAACTCGTCTGAAATTCATGAAACTTGACATGATATCATCGAATGACATCGACATGCCGTGGTAAAAATATTGTCCCATTTGGGGCAGGTTTGGGTATAAGCTTCTCGCAAACCAGAGCTTCTCTCACAACAAGCCTGATCGTTTCGGTAGGGAACGTGCCACCTTGGGGGGCGAAACGATATCTGTTGCCTCTTCTTACTTGCAATTTTTTTTCTCGTTTCAACATAGAACAACATGAGTGTTGTGTCAATTTTTGGGATTTTTCGGGGTTCGCTTGGACATTTTTATACATTAACTGAGTTTTCTATGCATTCATGTGTATAATTCAAATTTGAACTACATGCACATACTCCAGTGCATATAAATTGGTTCAAAATTGGAATCTGTGTCCTTGGTTACATGCTTAAGTCCCATGCAAGAAATGAGAATGAATGTCAAACACCTTGCCACCGTCGCTCGGCCGCTAACATTGAGATACATGGTTTTTAAATTCTAGTAAATAAAAAACGCGTCTGAAATTTATGACAGTTGACATGTTAGTATGGAACGGCATCAACATGTAGTGGTAAAAATATTGTCCCATTTGGGGCAGGTTGGGGTATATAAGCTTCTCACAAACCAGAGCTTCTCACAACAAGCCTCATGGTTACGGTAGGGAACGTTGCGCCTTTCTGGAGGAAATGATATCCATTGCCTCTTCTTGATTTCAATTTTTTTCTAGTGTCAACATAGAACAACATGAGTGTTGTGTTAATTATAGGAATTTTCCGGGGCTCGTTTGGACATTTTTATACATTAACTGACTTTTCTATGCATTTATGTGCATAGTTCAAATTTGAACTACAGAGACATGCTCTAATGCATATAAATTGGTTGAAAATTCAAATATGTGTCCTCGGTTGCATGCTTAGGTCCTATGCAAGAAATGGGAATGAATGTCAAACACCCTGCCACCGTCACTCGGCTGCAAACATTGAGATACCTGGTTTTTAAATTCTATTAAATCCAAAACTCGTCTGCAATTCATGAAACTTGGCATGCTATCATGGAGCAGCATCAACATGTCGTGGTAAAAAATTTGTCCCATTTGGGGCAGGTTTGGGTATAAGCTTCTCACAAACCAGAGCTTCTCACAACAAGCCTGATGGTTTCGGTAGGGAACGTGCCACCTTTGGGGACGAAACGATATCCGTTTCCTCTTATTGCTTTCACATTAACTGGGTTTTCTAGGCATTTTATGTGCATAATTCAAAATTTGAACTACATGCACATGCTCCAGTGCATATAAATTGGTTGAAAAATCAAATCTGTGTCCTTGGGTGCATGCTTAGGTCCCATGCAAGAAAAGGGAATGAATTTCAAACACCCTGCCACTGTCACTCGGCCACAGACATTGAGATACCTGGTTTTTAAATTCTAGTAAATCCAAAACTCGTCTGAAATTCATGAAACTTGGCATGCTATCATGGAGCGGCATCAACATGCCGTGGTAAATTTTTTGTCCCATTTGGGGTAGGTTTGGGCATAAGCTTCTCACAAACCAGAGCTTCTCACAACAAGCCTGATGTGTTCGGTAGGGAACGTTTCACCTTTGGGGACGAAACGATATCCGTTGCCTCTTCTTGATTTCAATTTTTTTCTCTAGTGTCAACATAGAATAACAGGAGTGTTGTGTTAAATTTTGGAATTTTTTGGGGTTCATTTGGACATTTTTATACATTAATTGACTTTTCAATGCTTTTATGTGCATATTCAAATTTCAACTACATGCACATGCTCCAGTGCATATAAATTGGTTGAAAAATCAAATAAGTGTCCTTGGGTGCATGCTTAGGTCCCATGCAAGAAATGAGAATGAATTTCAAACACCAAGGCACTGTTGATTGCCGGCAAAATGTTGAGATACTTTGTTTTTAAATTCTAGTAAATCCAAAACTTGTCTGAAATTCATGAAACTTGGCATGCTATCATTGAATGGCACCCGACACGCTGTGGTATTTTTCATCTCCATTGTGAGAGAAGGCGCACTCGAATAACAGCCAACAAAGGCATTTTGAAAAAATAGCTGCCACTTTAATATCTCAAACGTTTGTATAATTGAAATCATGTGCGTTTTGTTAATCATTCACGTGACGCCACATGTATTGGTTTTAAAGGCTATAGGAGGTGCCG
Organism: Aegilops tauschii subsp. strangulata; assembly: GCF_002575655.3. Classification (NCBI taxonomy): domain Eukaryota; kingdom Viridiplantae; phylum Streptophyta; class Magnoliopsida; order Poales; family Poaceae; genus Aegilops; species Aegilops tauschii. The sequence goes on from NC_053041.3 coordinate 506,836,468, forward strand.
TGCAGACAGCTGCTTGACTGAACGGGAGGCGTGCGAGCCCAGTCCGGTGCGCAGGCTGAGCAAGAGGCGTGCAAGCTGTCCTCCAATGCGCAGGCTCACCGGGAAGCGTGCGAGCTGTAAGCTGCGCAGGCTCACTGGGAAGCGATCCCTTTGACTTCCATGGCCGCCCGCCTTCCTCTCCATTAATGGCGCCCGAGCCATTGTTTAATATGGGCGGCCTTACTGTTCGCCTCCCATTCCCCTCCCTCTCACAGACCTCCACCAACGCCATGGCGCAAAATGATTATCTGCCACTAGTCTTCAAGTTTGGTGAAGTCGACTCCGAGCCGGAGGAGAATGAAAATAAGGAGGAATGGGGCCTCATTGACATGGCCCCGAACGAGCTGGCCGCGGCGGTTGCTGCCCTCGCTCCCGTCCCAGCTCCCATCCCCGCGCCCGCGCCAGCGACCATCCACGTAGCATTAACGGGCTGGTCGCCGAGCACTATCGCAGAGCTGGAAGCCGCGGGCGAGGTCTCCACGGATCCGCGCGAGCTCGTGTACATGCCAATGCCAGCGCCCGTGCCCGTGCGCGCCGCTCCACCCATCGCGGCGCTGATCCCCATGCATTTGTCTGCACCCGTCGCGCCCGTTCCTGTGTGCGCGCCCCCCTCAGCGGCATGGGACGCCGCCATCGACCATTACCTCTCAGCGCCGCCAGTTGCCGTCCTCCTACGCCCCGTCCGTCGACATGATGTTTGATTTACAAGTGAAGAACATTCTGTGCTGCCTTGAAGACTTCAACAACGGCGTCCCAGAGGACAACGCGGCGTGGCACGCCGCCTCCACCGCCGCTGGAAATAGTTTTTTTGGGTGTAGTACTGTATCTCGAATTCTCAATCATATGAATATAAATTCGCAGTGTGACTGAATGAAAGATATGTTTGAACGAACTTGCGTTTTTCTCTCTTAATGTACAGACTTATCAAACGATTTTCTTTTGATCGCAAACGTTTTAGATAGAACACCCATATACAAAGTGCTATGGTCTTCCCCCTTAAGTCAAGGAAAAAATCGCAGCGCGGGATTTGTGCATCCCTTCAACGCAAACGGTTGTTTTGGATGACCCGTGTGCAACCACGTGGAAACAATTGGGTAAGATTTGCATCTGTCATATTGGGTATGTTGCCATTTGTTAAGCTGGAAAGATTGACATTTGTTGCTCTAGTAACATTTCCATTTGTCAACCTTGTAACTCCGATTTGCCAAAATATGCAGCTAAAAATCACTAGCACTAACTAATTTTTGCAACTAAAATCACTAGCACTGTTCATATGGACACCAATACAAAGTGGCATTGTACTTCTTTTATCAAATTTGAGACCAGTTTTGATGTAATCTTTATCTAATTACAGATGGGAGATTATTAATAATTGGGAACCAATATCCCAAACAAATTATTTATTCGAACCGTGAGCGTTAGACCAACAATGGATACGTCCATGCTTCGGTTAAGCAATAAAGCGGCATCATTAATCATCCAAATAGAAAAGCAATATACGTGCTGCCATGCGACCCGTGTGTCGTGCGAGCAGGCGTGAGTTGACGGGACGCATATTCAAATGTACCATTCATTACATACAACAAGTCATCAACACACAACGACAACGAGGATACATGTTGGATTATAGATTATTTCCAACAAAACATTCTAGTAAATACTAAAGTTTTTCTCACACAACAAATAAAAAAGTGATGAAATGAACTTCAGCTCAACCTCCTCGGCGTTGGAAACGCTTGCTTTTAACCATAACTGATTCTCTGGGAAGGGCCAGCTATTGTCAATCTTGAGACAAATGCAGGACTGATCATCCAGGCTGAAGCGGCCTATATCAGGACGCATATTGTGATAGCCAGGGTAGGGAACCATAGCAATGTCCGAGGTATAGATACAGTTGCTTCTCATAAATGGTAGTAACATTGTGTAAACAGTAGCTGGATCGCCATTCACCATCATTCGATAGTTTTGTCCAAGGAAGAGCGAGTTTTCTCCAAGACAATCAATACTGAACCAGGGAGAAGGTGTTGGCGCTAGCTGATACGTCTCCAACGTATCTACTTTTCCTAATGCTTTTCCTCTTGTTTTGGACTCTAATTTGCATGATTTGAATGAAACTAACCCCGGACTGATGCTGTTTTCAGCAGAACTACCATGGTGTTGTTTTTGTGCAGAAATAAAAGTTCTCAGAATAGAATGAAACTTTGCGAGGATTTTTATACAATAAAAGAGAATTTCTGGAGCCAAGAGCCACCGGAGGGGGGCACCTGGGTGGGCATAACCCACCAGGGCACGCTTGCCCTCCCAGGCGCGCCCAGGTGGGTTGTCCCCACCTGGTGGCCCCGCAGACCCTGAAACCGATGCTATAAAATCCTATTTTTCCAGAAAAAATTAGGGAGAAAGAATTATTGCGTTCCACGAGACGGAGCCGCCGTCACCTCCTGTTCTTCATCGGGAGGCCAGATCTAGAGTCCGTTTGGGGCTTCGGAGAGGGGGATCTTCGTTCTTCGTCATCACCAACCCTTCTCCATCGCCAATTCCATGATGCTCCCCACCGGGAGTGAGTAATTCCTTCGTAGGCTCGCTGGTCGGTGAGGAGTTGGATGAGATTCATCATGTAATCTAGTTAGTTTTGTTAGGGCTTGATCCCTAGTATCCACTATGTTCTGAGATTGATGTTGCTATGACTTTGCCATGCTTAATGCTTGTCACTTTGGGCTCGGGTGCCATGAACTCAGATCTAAACCGTTCATGTTATCACCATTATATCCATGTTCTAGATCCGATCTTGCAAGTTATAGTCACATACTACGAGTTATGATCCGGCAACCCCGGAGTGACAATAGTCAGGACCACTCCTGGTGATGACCGTAGTTTGAGGACTTCATGTATTCACCGTGTGTTAATGCTTTGTTCCGGTTCTCTATTAAAAGGAGGCCTTAATATCCCTTAGTTTCCAATATGGACCCCGTTGCCACGGGAGGGTAGGACAAAAGATGTCATGCAAGTTCTTTCCATAAGCACGTATGGCTATTTACGAAATACATGCCTACATTATATTTATGAACTGGAGTTAGTGCCATATCGCCCTAGGTTATGACTGTCACATGATGAATATCATCCAACAAATTACCGATCCAATGCCTACGAATTTATCTTATATTGTTCTTACTAAGTTACCACTGTTATCGTCACTGTTACATTTGCTACAAAATTACCGCTATCACTATTACCGTTACCATTGTTGTTGTCACTATTATCAAAACTATCATATTACTTTGCTACTGATCACGTTGCTGCAGATAATTAATCTTCAGGTGTGGTTGAATTGACAACTCAGCTACTAATACTTGCAAATATTCTTTGGCTCCCCTTGTGTTGAATCTATAAATTTGGGTTGAATACTCTACCCTCGAAAACTGTTGCGATCCCCTATACTTGTGGGTTATCAAGACCTTTTTCTGGCGCCGTTGCCGGGGAGCATAGCTATATTTGTTGAGTCACTTGGCATTATTATCAATTTATCACTATGAAGAATCTGAAGGATGCTAAGACTAAGATTTATCCCTCTAAGACGAGGGGAGGTAAGGAACTGCCATCCAGTTCTGCTTTAGATTCACCTTCTGTTATATGTAAACTTGCAACACCACCACATGCTATTAATCCTGATATGTCGCATTTTATTAATGATGCTACTTCTACTCTGAATGATACTTATGATGATGCTAGTACCTTGCTTGATGATAATGATGTGCCACTTGGTGAATTTCTTGATGAACAAATTGCTAGAGTAATACAACATGATGTTGTTGAATCTGATGATGAGCTTGAAACTGAAACTCCTGAAACACATGCTAGAACTAGCCTTCCTAGATATGAATTACCTAGGGTACAAGGTTATGTTATGAATGAGGAGACAACTAGAGATATTCTTGCTTGTAAGGATAGAGATGATCTAAAGAAATTATTATGCAAGTATAAAGAAAAATCTTTGAATGCTAGAATGCAATATGATCCTAAGTTTGCTACATCACCTATTTTTATTGATGATAAGGATTATGAATTCTCTGTCGACCCAGAGTTAATTACTTTGGTTGAATCTGATCCTTTCCATGGTTATGAAACTGAAACTGTGGTGGCACATCTTACTAAGTTGAATGACATAGCCACCCTTTTTACTCATGATGAGAAAACTCGTTTTTACTTTATTCTCAAATTATTTCCGTTCTCATTAAAGGGTGATGCTAAAGCTTGGTACAATACTCTTGCTCCTGGTTGTGTGCGTAGTCCCCATGATATGATTTATTACTTCTCTGAAAAATATTTTCCTGCTCATAAGAAACAAGCTGCCTTACAGGAAATATTTAACTTTGTGCAAACTAAAGAAGAGAGTCTCCCACAAGCTTGGGGAAGGCTTTGCCAATTACTTAATGCTTTGCTTGATCATCCTCTTAAGAAAAATGAAATACTTGACATCTTCTATAATGGACTAACCGATGCTTCTAGGGACTTCCTAGATAGTTGTGTTGGTTGTGTTTTCAGGGAACGATCTATTGGACAAGCTGAAGACTTATTGAATAACATATTGAAAAATTATGATGATTGGACTCTTCTTGAACCACTGCCTAAACCCACTCCAAAGAAGAGGGGTATATTATATCTTAGTCCTGAAGATATGCAAGAGGCAAAGAAATCTATGAAGGAAAAGGTATTAAAGCTGAGGATGTTAAAAATTTACCTCCTATTGAAGAAATACATGGGCTTAATGCACCACCACTGCCTAAGGTGGTAGAGGTAAATTCTCTAATGAAATTCAAAGATAATGACAATCCTCACAATATGCACCCTAGTCAATGCCTTTATGATTTTGAAAACTACATTAGAAAGCAAGATCCCTTCAATGCAAATGTTATGAAACAATTGAAATATAATTCTGATATGATTGCTCGCTTGAGTGAATTGTTATTTAGAATATCAAATGATGTTAGAGGTGTTGGAAAACATGCTTCTATGGTACAAACCCAGTTAGAACAAGTTGCTAAATCACAAAGAGAATTGCTTGATGAAATGAATAACAACATACATGACTTTGCTGTTAGAGTTGCAACTAGAGGAGGTAAAATGACTCAGTGAACCTGAAGTAGAAATGAATAACAACCACTTTATCCCGAGGGACACCCAAAAATAATTGAACAAGATTCACAAAGAAACAACACTACTACACCTAGTCCTTCTAAAAAGAAGAAGAAAAAGAAAAATGATAGGACTTTGCATGCTTCTAGTGAACCTGAAGTAGAAAAACCTCCTGATAATGAAAATGATGTTTCTATTTCTGATGCTGAAACTCAATCTGGTAATGAACATCCACCTAGTGATAATGAAAAAGATAATGTTGATGTTCATGAAGACACTCAACCAAACAATGAAAAAGAACCAGATAATGATGTTGATATAGAACCAGTTGTTGATCTTGATACCCCACAACCCAAGAATACACGATATGATAAAAGAGACTTTGTTGCTAGGAAACACGGTAAAGAAAGAGAACCGTGGGTTCAAAAACCTATGCCTTTTCCACCCAAGTCAACTAAAAAGAAAGCTGATGAAGAATTTGAACGCTTTGCTGAAATGCTGAGGCCAGTCTTTTTGCGTACTCGCTTGACTGATATCTTGAAAATGCCTCCTTATGCAAAGTACATGGAAGACATCATCACCAATAAGAGAAAAATACCGAAAGCTGAACTCTCCACTATGCTTGCTAATTATACTTTCAAAGATGGAGTACCTAAAAAACTTGGAGATCCGGGAATACCAACTATACCTTGCTCCATCAAAAAGAATTATGTGAAAATTGCTTTATGTGATTTAGGAGCTGGTGTTAGTGTTATGCCTTTTTCTTTATATAAAAGACTTGATTTGAATAAACGCACACCTACTAAAATATCTTTGCAAATGGCTGACAAATCAACTGCCATACCTATCGGTATTTGTGAGGATGTGCCCGTTGTTGTTGCTAATGTTACTATTTTGACTGACTTTGTTGTACTTGAGATGCCCGAGGACGACAACATGTCGATTACCCTTGGTAGACCTTTCTTGAATACTGCAGGGGCTGTTATTGATTGCAATAAAAGCAAGGTCACTTTTCATATTAATGGTAATGAGCATACGGTGCACTTTCCGAAGAAACAAGTCCAAGTGAATGGTATTAATGTTATTGAAAAATCTCCGACAATCACTACTGGAAGTTTTCATCTACCTCTACCTACTGTTAAAAAGAAATATGAAATGCTTATTGTTGGGGACATTCATATCCCCGTTGAGATAACTTAGTGATTTACGAAAGTTCTTCGGTTTCATGCTAATCGAAAGTGGTTGTTAATAAGACTTGATCAACCTTATTAATGGATCATTTTTTAGAGGTATGAAGTTGATGAATTTAGTAAGCACTACCTTCTGGAGTGCGGCGATTTGGATCCCGGGCTCATCTGCACCCGCGCTCACAGAAAAAATAAAAAAAAATACTAGAAAAATTCAAAAAATTCCAAAAAAATTCGGGTGGTAGATAATTAGGTGCATGAGGTGCGCTGCAAAAATCAACTCGTTTGGACATTTGAGCAAGTCTGTGCAAAAAAGACAAAATCGGGGTCTGTGAAAAAGTTTACTGTTCACAAACTGTTTTGACCTGATTTGTCTTTTTTGCACAGACTTGCTCAAATGTCCAAACGAGTTGATTTTTGCAGCGCACCTCACGCACCTAATTATCTACCACCCGAATTTTTTGGAATTTTTTGAATTTTTCTAGTATTTTTTTTGAATTTTTTGCTGAACAGGTGCATCTGAGCCCGGGCTCTGCCTTGAATTATCGCTACCTTCTGTCCCTATCTTTTGTTTTCTGTTTTTATTAGTTAAATAAAATAAAATGCCATGTTTTGTCTATTTTCTAAATATCCCGTGCAATAAAAAATGACCCAAAAATAAAAGTTCTCAGAATGCTCTGAAAATTTAATATGATTTTTTTGAATATTTAAGAATTTCTGGTGCAAATAATATCAGAGGGAGGTGCACCAGGTGGGCACAACCCACCTGGGCGCGCCAGGACCCCCAGGCGCGCCCTGGTGGGTTGTGGTCCCCACGTGGGCCCCCTCACTTATCCCTTCACACTACATCATCACTTACCTCCAGAAAAAATTCTCCATTGCTCTCTCTCCCGTGTTCTTGCTCTCAAACCCGCGGATTTCGATCTCCTCGCTCGAAGCTCCGTTTCCGAAACTGTTTCAGGGGATTGTTGCTCGGTATGTGACTCCACCATTTGTCCAATTAGTTTTTGTTTTAGTGGTTTATATTTTGAATAATTAGCTACTCTTGGTGCTGCTGTAGATGAGCTTGCATGTTGAATTCTTAGAGTTCTAAGTAGTTTGAATGCTTGCTATGGCCTCTACGTATCCCTATGAGTAGTTGCTATCAATTGTATGAAGTTTTGTTGATAAATTTTTCTCACCTAAATTTTTTCAGAAAATTGTACGTGAACATGATGAACCTATTTGGAAGGAGTTCTTCGAGGAGGAGATCCTCGGGGGCATCTTCTAGTGACAATTCCGCTCGCCAGTCTTATGTTGAACCAAGTGAAAGTTCCATTCGAGATGCAGCTACCAAAACATGCTTATGGCTTTGCGATGATTATATGGTGCGTGTGTGCATAAAGGAGGAATTTGAGCAATATGTTCACAATGCCGGTCTCGGTCCCTACATTGTAGATAAGTGCGGACAACACCACACTCTCACTGAATCATTTGTCAAAGGATTTAAATTCCATCCCCGTGAGTCTAGGGTGTCATTTAAACTTTATGAAAATGCATTTACCATTTCACTAGAGAGTTTTGCTCACCACTGCAAACTCCCGTTCTGGTTTCGCTTGATGAACCGCCAAGGGCTGAGTACCAATCATTCTTGACTAGTCTTTGCTATGGTGAGATGAGGGGAGTGACACAAGGTAGAATAAACAGCATTCATTTTCCCGCAATTCAGTACTTTGCATTATTTAATGGGAAATGTATAGTAGGCAAGCAAGACTGTAGTACACTCTATGCTCCAGACTTGAGCCTCATACGCACCGCTCTCACCGGTGAAAGGAGCTATAACCTTGGAGCGATTATTGCACGCAGACTGCAACATAACACTAATAGTGGCTATTTCTACGGTGGAATATACGCCACACGTTTAGCACGAGGGCTGGGTGTTTCACCTTTGACCCTATCCTACCCACGCAGTATTTAGACTTTGATGCTTTGAAAAGTCATAAGATCCTCACAGGAAAAATTCATAATTTCACTTACAATCTGTTGTTTAACCAAACATTTGTTGTGCACACATATTTGCCTGCGCCTGCTCTTTTTGACTATCACAGCAAAGGAAGATATTTTGTTTTTGAGAGCGAGGCCCGAGCTCACAACGCGACAATGGAGGCAGCATGGCAGGCCGAGGCATCCGCACCGAGAGCCTTCGTGAGCTACCACGCCGACTACTATCCAGGCTACTGATCGATTACCAAGTTAGGCCAAAAGCCTAAGCTTGGGGGAGTACGTGTTTCTCACCGACATTACATTCATGTTCTCACTTATCATTTCAGTTGTCGGTGCTCACACTTTTTCATTGTATTATCCATGCTTAAATTTATTTTCTTGCTTTCTTCTTGTGTGTTTGAAAAACCTTATAAAAACCAAAAAAGTTAGTTGTAGTTAGTTTACTTTCTATGCATGCTTAGTTGTAATATTAAAAAGAAAACCCAAAAATATTTCCTTGTTCTTCTTTTGCTTGTTGGGAGCTTTCCCGTGTAAATAGTTTTTCTCGTCTTTGCTTCCCCTTTCATTTGCCTGTTTAAGAAAACCAAAAACTCCAAAAATATTTCAGTGTGTTTCTCTGAATTTCTTTTCTTTTTATTTGAGTTGTACCGAGGAGAAGACGACGATGAAAATGTTGAGTGGCTCTCTTATGAATAATTGTTGATCTAATAAAGAGCCCATTTTACCTTGTATTCTCCTGTTGAATAAAATGTTTGCAGAATCCAGCTTAGTCCACGGCACTCTTGCACTATTATTATTTTCATGTCGTTCGGTCGTGCAAGTGAAAGGAAATAATGACGATATTCGATGAACTGGCCGTGGCAGAGAGAAACTGGTATGAACTCGACTTGTTTTGTTTGTGTAAATATGTTTAACCTAGTATCCATGATTTAGCCCATTATGATTAAACATGTTTGCAATGACAATTAGAGATTATAGTTTATCATGCCATGCATAAGAAGCTAGGAGTGGATAATGATTTAGCTTGAATATCAACGTTGCGTTAAAATTATTGTGATGTAGTATGATGATATGGTATCCTCCTTTGAATGTTCGAGTGGCTTGACTTGGCACATGTTCATGCATGTAGTTGAATCAAAACCAACATAGCCTCTATGATATTTATGTTCATGGTGTTCATATCCTACTCATGCTAGTGTCCAATGTTACTTATGCATAATGCATGTTCATGACCGTTGTTGCTCTCTAGCTGGCCGCTTCTCAACATAATTGCTAGCCTTCGCCTGTACTAAGTGGGAATTCTGCTTGTACATCAAAAACCTTGAACCCAAGTTATTTCAGATGAGTCCACCATACCTAGCTATATACGGTATTACCCTACCGTCCTAAGTAAATTTGCATGTGCCGCCTCTAAAAACTTCAAATAAATATCTTTTTGTGTGCCTGGATCGTTCATGGAACGACAGGAGGTGGTCGGTATCTTCCATGCTAAGCGGGTTATTCTTAGGTCGAGTGTTTATTCACTCGCCATCGCACGAGAAAAGGGCGGTAATAGGGATGCCCAGTCCCAAACTGCAAACGGAAAAAGCTTACAAATAATCAAACAAAAAACTCCCAATGGAGTCAAAACCTTTACTTTTATTGCTTGGGAACCGCCACTAGCTTGCTTAGCTTGGAAGATATTGATAACTGATGGTTGTAAAGTAAATGAGAAGGGTGCATGTCTCAAAATATCATTTACCTCAGTTTTAAAAACTTGAGCTCTGGCACCTTTGCAAATCACTGCTTCCCTCTGCGAAGGGACTATCTATTTACTTTTATGTCGTGTCATCACCTTCTCAAATAAGCGCCAGAACCTAAGAGCACTGCTGTCATGCTTATGCATTGTGTGTAGCTAATGTTGGGTGCATCATGACTGGATCTTTTCTACCATGAATTACAATGTTTAGTCGCTGCTTGAACTTTGGAGGTGCTCTGCATTTATGTTCTGCGGTCTCAGAAAGGGCTAGCGAGATACCACTATTGTCATATTATATCATGGTTGTTTTGATAATGTGTTGTCGTTTGAGATATCTTATTATTGCTCGCTAGCTGATTATGTCATTGATATGAGTTAATATAATTTTTACGAGTTATTGTCGACATGGTTAGTATATTGGCTGAAAATCTGGGTGCTATTTAAGCTTATTTATGCAAACAAGAGCAAAAGAGTTTGTGAAAGTTTTTCTTTTTCACTTCCAGTTTATCAACTGAATTGCTTGAGGACAAGCAAAGGTTTAAGTTTGGGGGAGTTGATACGTCTCCAACGTATCTACTTTTCCTAACGCTTTTCCTCTTGTTTTGGACTCTAATTTGCATGATTTGAATGAAACTAACCCCGGACTGACGCTGTTTTCAGCAGAACTATCATGGTGTTGTTTTTGTGCAGAAATAAAAGTTCTTGGAATGGAACAAAACTTTGCGAGGATTTTTTATACAATAAAAGAGAATTTCTGGAGCCAAGAGCCACCGGAGGGGGCACCTGGGTGGGCACAACCCACCAGGGCGCGCCTGCCCTCCCAGGCGCGCCCAGGTGGGTTGTCCCCACCTGGTGGCCCCGCAGACCCTGAAACCAACGCTATAAAATCCTATTTTTCCAGAAAAAATCAGGGAGAAAGAATTATCGCGTTCCATGAGACGGAGCCGCCGTCACCTCCTATTCTTCATCGGGAGGCCAGATCTCGAGTCCGTTTGGGGCTCCCGAGAGGGGGGGGGGTCTTCGTTCTTCGTCATCACCAACCCTTCTCCATCGCCAATTCCATGATGCTCCCCACCGGGAGTGAGTAATTCCTTCATAGGCTCGCTGGTCACTGAGGAGTTGGATGAGATTCATCATGTAATCTAGTTAGTTTTGTTAGGGCTTGATCCCTAGTATCCACTATGTTCTGAGATTGATGTTGCTATGACTTTGCCATGCTTAATGCTTGTCACTTTGGGCCCGGGTGCCATGAACTCAGATCTGAACCGTTTATGTTATCACCATTATATCCATGTTCTAGATCCGATCTTGCAAGTTATATAGTCACCTACTACGAGTTATGATCTGGCAACCCCCGAGTGACAATAGTCGGGACCACTCTCGGTGATGTCCGTAGTTTGAGGAGTTCATGTATTCACCGTGTGTTAATGCTTTGTTCTGATTCTCTATTAAAAGGAGGCCTTAATATCCCTTAGTTTCCAATATGGACCCCGCTGCCATGGGAGGGTAGGACAGAAGATGTCATGCAAGTTCTTTCCATAAGCACGTATGACTATTTGTGGAATACATGCCTACATTATATTTATGAACTAGAGCTAGTGCCATATCGCCCTAGGTTATGACTGTCACATGATGAATATCATCCAACAAATTACCGATCCAATGCCTACGAATTTATCTTATATTGTTCTTGCTAAGTTACTACTGCTATCGTCACTGTTACATTTGCTACAAATTTACTGCTATCATTGTTACCGTTACCATTGCTGTTGTCACTATTATCAAAACTATCACATTACTTTGCTACTGATCACGTTGCTACAGATAATTAATCTCCAGGTGTGGTTGAATTGACAACTCAGCTGCTAATACTTGCAAATATTCTTTGGCTCCCCTTGTGTCGAATCTATAAATTTGGGTTGAATACTCTACCCTCGAAAACGGTTGCGATCCCCTATACTTGTGGGTTATCACTAGCACACTAGTATCCATCCCGAATACCCTGCAATGGATGTTGGAATAGGTCCAGAGAGTGCGATCATGGGAGACAACACCTGCTTCGTTAGTAACATCAGCAGTGCCCTGTATAGATACAAGAAGAGATGATCCATCGAAGTAAGTTGCCAAGCGCCACTGAGTATATAGGTCCTGCTCGTTCTCATGCTCGTGATCATCACCATCATCATCTCCCCCTTGGTTATAAATTTTTTCAAGTATAGGTGGTCGAATGTTCACAGGACCGTGGAAACACAAGAAGGTTAATTAGTAAAGGGAAACTAGCTAACCCGCATGCATGTGGATAAAAAAATTATAATTACGGTGGAAGACAAACGTACCGAAACCATAAGGATTCCATGCAAAAATAGTGCCACGAGTGGTAGTAGCAAACACAAGACCCTCATATTGAATTGCATCACAGTACTCATCCGTGTACATTTGTTTTTTGAGCAATATCCATCGAGGCATGGAAGTAAGGACGGCAACAAGCTTGTCGAAGATAGCAACAACTTCATAGTTCTTGTAATCCCAAGGGCGGTTGGGAACTCGACAAATTGCTATCTTCCGTAGACGACAGTCACCATGATCGTATTTGAACATACGTAGATCATCTGTGTGCTGAACCTTAGGGCAGTCTGTGATTTTTGGTAGTGGAACCCGGTGACGAGTGTAAACATTCACAAGTTGTCGGTGGAAACGACACCTATGGAATCACTGGGATCCCTTCTACGGTTGGCGGGCGCGGGGTTGTGCAAAGAACGGGTCTGGTAGCCAGCACAAAGATCGTTTACCCAAGTTCGGGCCGCAAGGATGCGTAAAACCCTAGTCCTGCTTTGGTGTATATTTGAGTGTTCTTGAGCTTTTGAACTAGCTGTGGTGCGTTCGTAGTCCCAAAAGATCCGAATCCTTCTCTTGGACGCCTCGGGCCTCCTTTTATAGCCAAAAGGGGTTGCCACAGTGGCACACAGGAGGTGGAAAGGTATACAGTGTACAAGCTTATTGCCTGTCATTAAGGAACAAGACGCATTAAATGCACTCCTTAGGTGTCCCGTTGCTTTATTGGGGACGGCAACGGGGCCTGTCCTGTCCGTCGCCGCTTCGCCTTGCTCCGACACACGTCCAGGCCAATGAGGCATGCAGCGCCATGTAGGCTGGCAAGCTGCTGAGATGGCGTGGTGGTAGGGTGTTCACGAAGATCTGCATGCCACCACGCAGGTGTTTGCTGAGTTGGTCTTTAAGCCGCACATCGCCACGCAGGTGCCTGCCTAGCTGGTTGGGCTGGCAGCTGTATGAGAATGGTGGCGGAGTTTCGGCAGACGCGGGCCTGGCTGCGGCCCCGCGGGTGTCCTCGGCAAGGGTCTTGCCGGGGCCTGACAGGTGGGCTTGCCGTGGCGTCGCGGTTGTCCCCGGCAAGGATCTTTCCGGGGGTCTCGTGGATTTCCTCGACAGGGATCTTGCCGAGGATCGTCGTCTTCTGATCCTCATCTGATCTTGTGTGTTTATGATCTTGACAAAGATCTGCATGCCACCATGGAGGTGCCTCCAGAGCCTTCATTCCACTGTGGTTGACGGTGTTGGAACCCTTGGGCTCAAGGGTGGCGCGCCCTACTGGTGTTGGGCAAGTTGCCCTGGCAAGGCTCTTGCCGGGGCTGTGGAGGCCGCCCCAGTAAGGGTCTTGCCGGGGGAGTCCCCCCCGCCCTCTCGCTCTCTGTGTCTCTGTCCTTGGCGTTGCTTTGCCTGCCTCGTGCTTTTGGCTTCCTTCCTCTGCCCTGCTTAGTGTGGTCGTGGGCACGGCTCTGACTGCCCGTGCACAAGTAAAGGGGTAAAAAAGGAGAGCCCCTACTTTTGTACACTGACAGGAGCCCCCGGGCCTGGGCCACACATAAGCGCAACACGTTGTTGGGCTAGGCCCAGAACGGTGCGCGGGCAGGCGGGGTGGAGTTTTACTATGGTAATTCCCTCGCCCGTCATGCTTCCCCACGACCCGCATTTAATGCACGACGTGGAGGGTCGTGCATGACGTGGGGGCCATGCGTGGGGCGGTTCCTGCCCTCGTGTGTCACATCGTGGTAAAGAGGCGGGTCGCGCCTTCCCCATAAAAAGAGGAAAATGCAGGGGCGTGATACGTCTCCAACGTATCTATAATTTTTTATTGTTCCATGCTATTATATATATTCTGTTTTGGATGTTTAATGGGCTTATTTATACACTTTTATATTATTTTTGGGACTAACCTATTAACCGGAGTTCCAGCCCAAATTGCTGTTTTTTTTGCCTATTTCATTGTTTCGCAGAAAAAGAATATCAAACGGAGTCCAAACGGAATGAAACCTTCGGGAGCGTGATTTTTGGAACAAACGTGATCCAGATGACCTGGAGTGGACGCCAAGCAACCAACGAGGAAGCCATGAGGCAGGGGGCGCGCCCTCCACCCTCGTGGGCCCTCGTGGCTCCACCGACCTACTTCTTCCTCCTATATATACCTACGTACCCCCAAACCATCGAGGAGCACCACGAAAACCTAGTTCCACCGCCGCAACCTTCTGTACCCATGAGATCCCATCTTGGGGCCTTTTCCGGAGCTCCGCCGGAGGGGGCATTGATCACGGAGGGCTTCTACATCAACACCATAGCCTCTCCAATGATGTGTGAGTAGTTTACCTCAGACCTTCGGGTCCATAGTTATTAGCTAGATGGCTTCTTCGCTCTCTTTGGATCTCAATACAAATTTCTCCTCGATTCTCCTGGAGATCTATTCGATGTAATCTTCTTTTGCGGTGTGTTTGTCGAGATCCGATGAATTGTGGGTTTATGATCAAGATTATCTATGAACAATATTTGAATCTTCTCCGAATTCTTTTATGTATGATTGGTTATCTTTGCAAGTCTCTTTGAATTATCAGTTTGGTTTGGCCTACTAGATTGATCTTTCTTGCAATGGGAGAAGTGCTTAGCTTTGGGTTCAATCTTGCGGTGCTCGATCCCAGTGACAGTAGGGGAAACGACACGTATTGTATTGTTGCCATCGAGGATAAAAAGATGGGGTTTATATCATATTGCATGAGTTTATTCCTCTACATCATGTCATCTTGCTTAAAGCGTTACTCCGTTCTTATGAACTTAATACTCTAGATGCATGCTGGATAGCGGTCGATGTGTGGAGTAGTAGTAGTAGATGCAGGCAGGAGTCGGTCTACTTGTCACGGACGTGATGCCTATATACATGATCATACCTAGATATTCTCATAACTATGCTCAATTCTATCAATTGCTCAACAGTAATTTGTTCACCCACCGTAATACTTATGCTACCTTGAGAGAAGCCACTAGCGAAACCTATGGCCCCCGGGTCTATTTTCCATCATATTAATCTCCCGTCAACAAGCTATTTTTATCTTTGTTTATTTTGCAATCTTTACTTTTTATCCTTATCATAAAAATACCAAAATATTATCTTATCATCTCTATCAGATCTCACTTTTGCAAGTGGCCGTGAAGGGATTGACAACACCTTTATCGCGTTGGTTGCAAGGTTCTTATTTGTTTGTGTAGGTACGAGGGACTTGAGCGTGGCCTCCTACTGGATTGATACCTTGGTTCTCAAAAACTGAGGGAAATACTTATGCTACTTTGCTGCATCACCCTTTCCTCTTCAAGGGAAAACCAACGCAGTGCTCAAGAGGTAGCAAGAATGATTTCTGGCGCCGTTGCCGGGGAGTTTACGCACAAGTCAAGACATACCAAGTACCCATCACAAACTCTTATCCCTCACATTACATTATTTGCCATTTGCCTCTCGTTTTCCTCTCCCCCACTTCACCCTTGCCGTTTTATTTGCCCTCTTTTCCGTTCGCCTCTTTTTCGCTTGCTTGTTGTTTGCTTGTGTGTTGGATTGCTTGCTTGTCACGATGCCTCAAGATAATACTAAATTGTGTGACTTTGCCAATAACAACAACAATGATTTTCTTAGCACTCCGATTGCTCCTCTTACCGATGCTGAATCTTGTGAAATTAATGCTGCTTTGTTGAATCTTGTCATGAAAGATCAATTCGCCGGACTTCCTAGTGAAGATGCCGCTACCCATCTAAATAGCTTTGTTGATTTGTGTGACATGCAAAAGAAGAAAGATGTGGACAATGATATTGTTAAATTGAAGCTATTTTTGTTTTCTCTTAGAGATCGCGCTAAAACTTGGTTTTCGTCTTTGCCTAAAAATAGTATTGATTCTTGGAATAAGTGCAAAGATGCTTTTATCTCTAAGTGTTTCCCTCCCGCTAAGATCATCTCTCTTAGAAACAATATTATGAATTTTAAGCAACTTGATCATGAACATGTTGCACAAGCTTGGGAGAGGATGAAATTAATGATATGTAATTGCCCTACTCATGGTTTGAACTTGTGGATGATTATACAAAATTTTTATGCCTTATTGAATTTTGCTTCTAGAAATCTTTTAGATTCGGCCGCGAGAGGCACTTTTATGGAAATCACTTTAGGAAAAGCTACTAAACTCCTAGATAATATTATGGTTAATTATTCTCAATGGCAAACTGAAAGATCTACTAGTAAAAAGGTGCATGCGATAGAAGAAATTAATGTTTTGAGTGGAAAGATGGATGACCTTATGAAATTGTTTGCTAATAAGAGTGTTTCTGCTGATCCTAACGATATGCCTTTGTCTACTTTGATTGAGAATAATAATGAATCTATGGATGTGGATTTTGTTGGTAGGAATAATTTTGGTAACAACGCGTATAGAGGAAACTTTAATCATAGGCCGTTCCCTAGTAATTCCTCTAATAATTATGGTAATTCCTACAACAATTCTTATGGAAATTTTAATAAGATGCCCTCTGAATTTGAGACTAGTGTTAAAGAGTTTATGAATTCACAAAAGAATTTCAATGCTTTGCTTGAAGAAAAATTGCTTAAAGTTGACGAATTGGCTAGGAACATGGATAGAATTTCTCTTGATGTTGATTCTTTAAATCTTAGATCTATTCCACCTAAGCATGATATCAATGAGTCTCTCAAAGCCATGAGAATTTCCATTGACGAGTGCAAAGAAAGAACCGCTAGGATGCGTGCTAAGAAAGATTGCTTTGTGAAAGCGTGTTCTTCTAGTTTTCATGATAATAAGGATGAAGATCTAAAAGTTATTGATGTGTCCCCTATTAAATCTTTGTTTTGCAATATGAATCTTTATAATGATGGGACTAGAGATGAGTCAACTTTAGTTAGAAGGCGTCCCACAATTTCGGAGTTTTTAGATCTTGATGAAAAAATTGATGGGATTGAAGAGGTTAAAACTTTAGATAGCAATGAACCCACTATTTTGGATTTCAAGGAATTTAATTATGATAATTGCTCTTTGATAGATTGTATTTCCTTGTTGCAATCAGTGCTAAATTATCCTCATGCTTATAGTCAAAATAAAGCCTTTACTAAACATATCGTTGATGCTTTGATGCAATCTTATGAAGAAAAACTTGAGTTGGAAGTTTCTATCCCTAGATAACTTTATGATGAATGAGAACCTACAATTAAAATTAAAATTAAAGATCATGAGTGCTATGCTTTGTGTGATTTGGGTGCTAGTGTTTCCACGATTCCAAAAACTTTATGTGATTTGTTAGGTTTCCGTGATTTTGATGATTGTTCTTTAAACTTGAATCTTGCGGATTCCACCATTAACAAACCTATGGGAAGAATTAATGATGTTCTTATTGTTGCAAATAGGAATTATGTGCCCGTAGATTTTATTGTTCTTGATATAGATGGCAATCCTTCATGTCCTATTATTCTTGATAGACCTTTCCTTAGAACGATTGGTGCAATCATTGATATGAAGGAAGGGAATATTAGATTCCAATTTCCGTTAAGGAAAGGCATGGAACACTTCCCTAGAAAGAAAATTAAATTACCATATGAATCTATTATGAGAGCCACCTATGGATTGCCTACCAAAGATGGCAATACCTAGATTTACCCTCGCTTTTATGCCTAGCTAGGGGCGTTAAACGATAGCGCTTGTTGGGAGGCAACCCAATTTTATTTTAGTTTCTTTGATTTTTTGGTTCTCTTTAGTAATAAATCTTTGATCTAGCCTCTGGTTATATGTTTTTTTATGTTTTAATTAGTGTTTGTGCCAAGTTAAACCTATAGGATCTTCTTGGATGATAGTTATTTGATCTTGCTGAAAATTCCAGAAACTTTCTGTTCACGAAATAAATTGTTTAAAATCACCAGAACGTGATAAAATACTGATTCCAATTGCAGTACATCAATAAACAAATTATCTAGGTCTTCCTATTTTGGTAGATTTTTCTGAGTTCCAGAAGTTTGCGTTAGTTACAGATTACTACAGACTGTTCTGTTTTT
The DNA here is from genome assembly GCF_002575655.3 of Aegilops tauschii subsp. strangulata. Lineage (NCBI taxonomy): Eukaryota > Viridiplantae > Streptophyta > Magnoliopsida > Poales > Poaceae > Aegilops > Aegilops tauschii. Next base: position 506,854,925 of record NC_053041.3, read on the forward strand.
GACAGATTCTGTTTTTCTTGTGTTGTTTGCTTATTTTGATGAATCTATGGCTAGTAAAAGAGTTTATAAACCATAGAGAAGTTGGAATACAGTAGGTTTAACACCAATATAAATAAAGAATGGGTTCACAACAGTACCTAAGTGGTGATTTATTTTCTTATACTAACGGAGCTTACAAGTTTTCTGTTGAGTTTTGTGTTGTGAAGTTTTCAAGTTTTGGCTAAAGATTCGATGGACTATGGAATAAGGAGTGGAAAGAGCCTAAGCTTGGGGATGCCCAAGGCACCCCAAGGCAATATTCAAGGACAACCAAGAGCCTAATCTTGGGGATGCCCCGGATGGCATCCCCTCTTTCGTCTTCGTTCATCGGTAACTTTACTTGGAGCTATATTTTTATTCACCACATGATATGTGGTTTGCTTGGAGTGTCTTGTATGATTTGAGTCTTTGCTTTCTAGTTTACCACAATCATCCTTGCTGTACACACCTTTTGAGAGAGACACACATGATTCGGAATTTATTAGAATACTCTATGTGCTTCACTTATATCTTTTGAGCTATATAGTTTTTGCTCTAGTGCTTCACTTATACTTTTTAGAGCACGCTGGTGGTTTTATTTTATAGAAATTATTGATCTCTCATGATTCACTTATATTATTTTGAGAGTCTTAAACAGCATGGTAATTTTCTTTAATCGTGAAATTAATCTTCCATATTGAGTTCATTGAATATCATGAGAAGTTTGATACTTGATAAGTGTTTTGAGATATAAAGGTGGTAATATTAGAGTGTGCTAGTTGAGTAATTGTGAAATTGAGAAATACTTGTGTTAAGGTTGGCAAGTCCCGTAGCATGCACGTATGGTAAAAGTTGTGTGACAATTTTGACACATAAGGTGTTCTTTTATTGCTTTCCTTATGAGTGGCGGTCGGGGACGAGCGATGGTCTTTTCCTACCAATCTATCCCTCTAGGGGCATGCGTAGTAGTACTTTGCTTCGAGGGCTAATAAACTTTTGCAATAAGTATATGAGTTCTTTATGACTAATGTGAGTCCATGGATTATACGCACTCTCAACCTTCCACAATTTTCTAGCCTCTACGGTACCGTGCATTGCCCTTTCTCGCCTTGAGAGTTGGTGCAAACTTCGCCGGTGCATCCAAACCCCGTGATATGATATGCTCTATCACACATAAACCTCCTTATATCTTCCTCAAAACAGCCACCATACCTACCTATTATGGCATTTTCATAGCCATTCCGAGATATATTGCCATGCAACTTTCCACCGTTTCGTTTATTATGACACGCTCCATCATTGTCATATTGCTTTGCATGATCATGTGGTTGACATCGTATTTGTGGCAAAGCCACCATTCATATTTTTTCATACATGTCGCTCTTGATTCATTGCATATCCCGGTACACCGCCGGCGGCATTCACATAGAGTCATATTTTGTTCTAAGTATTGAGTTGTAATTCTTGAGTTGTAAGTAATAAAAGTGTGATGATCATCATTATTAGAGCATTGTCCCATGTGAGGAAAGGATGATGGAGACTATGATTCCCCCATAAGTCGGCATGAGATTCCGGACTAAAAAAAAAGAGGCCAAAAAAAGAGAAGGCCCAACAAAAAAAAGAGAAAAAAGGAAAAAAAGAGAAAGAAGAAAAAATGAATGAGAGAAAAAAAGAGAAGGGACAATGTTACTATCCTTTTTCCACACTTGTGCTTCAAAGTAGCACCGTGATCTTCATGATAGAGAGTCTCCTATGTTGTCACTTTCATATACTAGTGGGAATTTTTCGTTATAGAACTTGGCTTGTATATTCCAAGGATGGGCTTCCTCAAAATGCCCTAGGTCTTCGTGAGCAAGCAAGTTGGATGCACACCCACTTAGTTTCTTTTTGTTAAGCTTTCATACATTTATCACTACAGGAATCAGCTACTTTGCCGTCTGCCACGGCAGACGGCAAAGGCAAGGATGGCAGGCGACAAAGGCCTTTGCCGTCTGCCGCGGACGGCAAAAGGCTCCGGCAAAGTAGGCATCGGCAAAGAGCTTCTTTGCCGTCTGCTTTTTGAAGCGGACGGCAAAGGGGCCTTTGCCATCAGCGGCGGACGGCAAAGAAAGCCGACGGCAATAAATTCGCTGTTAGTCCGTTAGGTGGCTAACGACAGTCTTTGCCGTCCGTGGCTGACGGCAAAGAGCATCAAGCCTTTGCCGTCTGCCACTGTAGGCAAACTGACCAAATGGGCCAGCTGCCAGGAAGCACAGGTGGTTGCCACGTGGCTTCTTTGCCATCCGCGGCGGACGGCAAAGAGCCCGTTGCCGTCGGTGGCGGATGGCAAAGAGCCTGCATTGCCTCTTTTTTTTCCTGTTTTTTCTTAGACCCAACCATTTTCACAGCAAATAGATGATACATATATATTTTTCACATGGCAAGTTCACAGCAAACATATGAGATATCCAACACATATAATTTCATCATACATGCATAGTTCCATCAACCATACATAGCAAGTTCCACATACATGCATCCAACCATACATATTACAATAGTGTCATCCTACCATACATGCATAGTTCATCGATACAAAAGAAACATAGTTCATCCAAACAAGCACTCCATCTATGCAAGCTTCCGTGAAGCGAATGAATTCTGCAAAATGGGAAATAAGAAAGTTAGAAGAAGAAGATTAGAAGAAGAAGAAGAAAATGAAGAAGAAGAAGAAGAATATATGACATTTATGAGCTAATTTAGGTGAAATTGATCGTTTGTGAGCTAACCTAGGTGAAATGGATCGTTTATGAGCTAATATAGGTAAAATGGGTCATTTTAGAGCTAACTTGGGTAAAATGCATCATTTTGGAGTTAACCTAGGTAAGATGGGTCATTTTGGAGTTAACCTAGGTAAAATGGGTCATTTTAGAGCTAACATAGGTAAAATGGATCATTTTGGAGCTAGTCTAGGTAAAATGGGTCGTTTTAGAGCTAACTTGGGTAAAATGGATCATTTATGAGCTAACTAAGGTAAAATGGGTCATTTTAGAGCTAACTTAGGTAAAATGGATTGTTTATGAGCTAACTAAGCTAATTATGCCATTTTTGACATAAGTAAGCTAAGTACATGTCATTATTGAGCAAACCTAGTTAACTAAGCATATTAGAGCTAACTTAGGTCATTTTGGAGGAAACAAAGCTAAGTATAGATCGTTTTAGAGCAAACTTAGGTAAAATGGATGGTTTTGGAGGTCAGTAAGCTTATTAAGTCATTTTGGAGGAAAAGAAGCTAACTCTAGGTCATTGTGGTAAGCATATTGGAGGAAATAAGGCTAAGTCTAGGTCTTTATGCATTTGTTAAGCAAAACACTAGAGAAACTTACCATGATCATGGAGGGGCCTCGGAGCGCTCCCGACCAGCGCCCACCATCTTTCAACACCTGCCATGACAAAGAGTAAACAAAATTAGTACAACATAAAAAAATACCGACATGAATAATAATATGTATATCACTTAAGTGTATCATCATCAAGTACAACATAAAAAAATTATATACCGGACACTACTAATAATCTCGATCACTATCATCAATAAATGCATAATCATCATCGTCACTATAATCAATGACGGACTCATAGGGTTCAGTGGCATCAACATATGGAAGGCCACCTTGACGTAATCGGACAAGTATTGACAGGTCATCCGCAGCAGTAACCTCTTCTTGTTCCGGCTCTTCTTGTTCCTCCTCTAGGTTGATGTCGGATTCACTATCGCTGTCTACTTCAATGTTTTGGGGTGAAGTATATCGGTTCTTGAAATGCTTTTTGGAAAGACGTGTCTCTTGGAAGAATTCTCCTTCATATGTGTCTGGGTTAATGTGAGGTTCATAATCCTCTTCCTTTGGGGGAGATAGTCTAGCACGTGGCGGCACTTCATAAACGACATCCCAACCTTTCAGATTTGGATTAGTTTGGCAGGCCCACGGTAGATAGAATACTTGGGTCGCTTGTTGAGCCGTAATATAGACATCAGGAACATCTAAATGGGTGCTTTGTTTGATTTCAACTAGCCCTATATGTTCATGAGTCCTTCTAGTCTCCTTCGGCTGAAACCAATAACATTTGAAGAGTACGACATTCGGTGGGTTGTCACCATAGAATATAAGTTCATAAATTGCTTCAACTCTCCCATAATACTCGGTACCTCCTTCGCCGATAGCAGATACACAACAATTTGTAGACTTTCGGTCGGCCATAGATAGCTCTTTGCCATAGGTACGAAAGCGATACCCGTTGATGTCGTATTTGTCAAATGAACGGACCTTATAGTCAAAACCATTAGCGACTTGTCTCAATTCGGCGTCCATAGACTCTGAATTAGCCTACAAGTTTAATACGAAAGGATTGTTGCATTAGGCAAAAATTAGCGAATGTAATGAAATGGTCTAATAGAAATTACCGTTTGTTTGAACCAAGAGATGAAACCGGGATAGCCGCCTCCTTGCTTTGCGAGAAGCTCATACTCTTCGACGGAATCCTTTTGGATTACCGCTCCATACGAGAATATGGCGACGTATCGACTGTATGAAATATCCAGGAGTAAGAGCAGTTCAAAGGAAATAGAAGTTGCGAAACAATGTACCGAGAACTTACTCGATGTACGGCCGCACTTCTGTCAGGTTGTTGAAGATATACAACGTAATGGTCCGCCATTCTTTGTTATACAAAGATACTGGTTTCGAACCACTGGCTGGTGCGAGATTCCCTTTGAATAGGCTGAGGTTGGATCCACCCTTTTGAGGTTCGTCAGCATTGTACCGAGGCTTCGGATTATGCAAATGACGATTTTTGGCTTCGTAGTGTGCTGTCACGAAGTTTGCCGCCTCCTCAGTGATGAATGCCTCAGCCATCGATGCTTCAATTCTACGTTTATTTTTACATTTTTGTCGAAGCGTCTTCTGCATCCTCTCAGTTGGGTAGCACCAACGATTTTGCACGGGCCCCCCAATCTTGCCTCGGTCGGGAGATGCAAAATCAAATCCTGCATTGGATTAAAGAAGCCCGGTGGAAAGATCTTCTCTAACTTGCAGATCAACTCCGGCGCCAACTCTTCCATTTCTTCTAGCACGCCAAGCGATAGTTCTTTCGCACAAAGAACACGGAAGAAATAGCTGAGTTCTGCCAGTATGTGCCAACTCTTCCATTCATCCTCAGGGATGAAGCCACGCAACATCACCGGCATTACCCGCTCAATCCATATGTCCCAATCATGACTCTTGAGACCAAATATCTTCAATTTATCAAGACTCGCTCCCCTCTTTAGATTCGCTGCATACCCATCGGGGAACATCAACTGCTTCACCCACAAGATAATTTCCCTCATAGCTGGCCTTCCAAGATTGAACCATGGCTTTGGCTTCATCCAATTCTGCTTTCCTTTCGGTTCTTTCATGTTTTGTAACGGCCTATCACATAGCGCCTCCAGTTCGACTCTAGCCTTAGTATTATCCTTTGACTTCCCATCTATGCTGAACAATGTACCAAAAAGTGCCTCGACGATAATCTTCTCAGTGTGCATCACGTCGATGTTGTGTGGGCAAAGGAGGTCTTTGAAGTAAGGCAGATCCCATAAGCATGTCTTGTGAGTCCATGCGTGCTTAGAATTATACCCCTTGAAGTACCCTGGACGCTCTGGATCTGGCTCGAGAGCGTTTAACTGATCCAGGGTCTGTTAGCCTGTCAACGCAGGTGGTGCAGAGTTTTTGACAACTCTACCTCTGATGAAGTTCTTCTTGTCTTTCCTGAACTTATGGCGAGGATCCAGGAACTGTCTATGCATGTCGAAGCAAGAAAACTTGCAACCGGCCTGAAGCCAACGAAACTCATGAGCTCCCTTGCATGTGGGGCACGAGAATCTTCCATGCACACACCAGCCAACGAATAGCGCATACGCCGGCAAGTCATGCATCGAGTACATGTACCAGACACGCATTATGAAGTTCCGTTTGCTATAGGCGTCGTATGTCTTGAACCCATTATCCCAGGCTTCTTGCAATTCGTCCTTAAGCGGCTGCATGTACACATTCATATTTTTCCCTGGATAGTTGGGCCCTGGAATTATCAACGTCAGGAAAATGTTCTTTCTTTGCATAATCTGTCTGGGGGGGGGGGGAGATTGAGTGGAAAGACAAATACGGGCCAACAACTGTATTGGGCTGCCGTCAGACCAAACACACCAAACCCATCCGTGCTGATGCCGACTCGAGGATGCCTCGGATCTGCCGCTTTGTCAGCATGTAATTCATCAAACTTTTTCCACGCAACACCATCCGATGTGTGTACGATCATCAGATTCCCATCTGCATCTAGTTCGGTTCTTTTGCCCGTTTTGTGCCATGTCATCTGTCTAGCCGTCTCTTCGACCATGAAAAGACGTTGAAGTCTTGGTACGATTGGCATATACCGAAGAACACTAACGAGGATTTTGGTCTGTGTTTTCTCACGCATACCATTGTCTACCACAACATACCTGGAAGACTTGCAAATGGGACAATAGTTCAAGTTCGCACAGTCAAGCCTAAATAAGACACATCCTTTCTCACAGGCATGTATCTTCTCATAGGGCATCTTCAGTGCACGGAGGATTTTGTCCGACTAGTAGAGGTTTGCAGGCATTACATGGCCTTTGGGTAGAAAGCGTCCAAATACTGTCATCATTGCGTCGTAGCATTCTCTGCCCAAGTTGAACTGAGCCTTCAGAGCCATTACTTGTGAGATGGCATCCAACTGACAAAGCTCAGTGTGCTCATGGAGCGGACGTTTTGAAGACTCCAACATTTCATTGAAGGCCTTTGCAGATTCCTCCATCTCCTCGTCCGAATCCCGAGCATCATCGAAGTCTTGCACCATGTTTTCCATCCCGGTACCATGCTCGTCGGTGCGACGACGATCCACCTCAGCTCGGTCACGTTGGGCAGACTCACCATGATATGTCCACACTGTATAATCGGGCGTAAAACCACTCTTCTGCAGGTGTTTGCCCATTTCAGCCTCTGTCCTCTTTTCCCAATTGCCGCACCGTAAACAGGGGCATCAGGTTTTCCTCTGGCCATTTGCAAATGCGGCTTGCACAAACCCCTTGGTTTTTGTGAACCATTCAATGCTCCATTTGTTCTGACCAGTGTGACCAGTGTACATCCACGCACGATCACTCATCTTGACTTTCAGAGCTACTGGACACACAACAAATATATATATATATATATATATATATATATATATATAATTCACCATGTATATATTCATCAGTTGATCTACTTTGTCAATTTTATTATGTCCATGCAACCTACACTCTAATAGGTAATGATAGGTCCTAATCCCACCCGAGTATGTGTAGATTGGGTTCATTTTCCCATGCTATGCTCCGGATCCGGCGCAAAATTTCGGCAGCACCTCCCCGCAGTTCTCCTCATACACGTCTCTGCAATAAACAGAGAGGATGTGTACCCGGAGAACAACAGGGGAGGCACTGACGAAATTTATGCGTCGGATCCGGAGCAAAGCATATGGGAAAACGAACCCAATCTACACATACTCGGGCTGTCCATGGATAGCGTTGGACAATTCGAAAGAATCACGGTTATAAATATGCAAATGCATGCATATTTATAACTATAACGCTTTCGAACGGGAGACAAATATTGGTTACGCATACTGATGATTGACACCTATAGCTAGCAAGTTTCATCGGCACGAACACCGGAACAGAGCAAATGAAGGGGGAGGAGGAGATGTCATTTGAGCTCACCAACGAACGCAGGGACGGAGCTCGTCGAACGCATGGGGAGGTCGTCAAACACCACACCCTCGCAGCGACTAAACAATTGCACATTTGAATCCACCCGATAAACACAAATATGTATGATGTTTTGCATAACAAAATCGAAAAATATACGACCTAACTCATAATTCACAAATATATGACCCCGCTGGCCTCTGGAAGGCCAAAGAACACCTTCTACATATTCTTCTTTTCTTCTTTTCTTCTTCTTCTTCTTCTTCTTCTTCTCCCCTCCTCTTCTTCTCCTACACTTTCTTCTTCTTCTTCTTCTCCCCTCCTCTTCTTCTCCTACACTTTCTTCTTCTTCTTCTTCTTCTTCTTCTTCTTCTTCTTCTGCCCTCCTCTTCTTCTCCTACACTTTCTTCTTCTTCTTCTTCTTCTTCTCCCCTCCTCTTCTTCTCCTACCCTTTCTTCTTCTTCTTCTTCTTCTTCTTCTTCTCCCCTCTTCTTCTTCTTCTTCTTCTTCTTCTTCTTCTTCTTCTTCTCCCCTCCTCTTCTTCTCCTACACTTCCTTCTTCTTCTTCTTCTTCTTCTTCTTCTTCTCCCCTCTTCTTCTTCTTCTTCTTCTTCTTCTTCTTCTTCCCCTTCTACATATTCTTCTTTTTTCATCTTTTTTCTACTTCTTTTAATTATATGACTAATTATCTAAAACCCATGCACTAAATCTAACACTAACACATATATATCTAGCACTAAACCTAACACTAACAATTAAACAGCAAAAAAAAGAAAAAAACAAAAAAAAACTCACTGAAACCGACGGGGCCGGGGGCTTCGCAACGGAAGGGTGGCGGTGTCGACGGGGGCCGCAGGGCTCCGGCCGGGGCGGTGGAGCTCATCATGGGGGAGGGGCGGTGGAGCTCATCAGGGGGAGGGGCGGCGATGGGGCCGCGGTGGCGGGTGGCGGGGGCGGCGGCGACGCCGGGGTGGTGGGGTGGTGGGGCGGCGGCACGGGGTGGGGGCGGCGGCGGGTGGCGGGGGCGGCGGCTGGTGGGGGTGGCGGCGGGTGGCGGGGGCGGCGGCACGGGGTGGGGGCGGCGGCAGGTGGTGGGGGCGCGGCGGGCGGCGGGGGCGGCGGCGTGGTGGCTCAGGGAGGAGAGAGCAGAGAAACAGAGAGAGATGGATCCAGGGCGGGGTGGGTCTCGCCGTTTGTCGGGTGGTAGGTGCGACATATGCCAACGGGTGGCTTATCATGGTGGGTGCCAGTAAGATGTCGCCGGTGCCTGGAAACGGGATGAGGCGAAGACATGCACGCCGGCGAATCTTACCCAGGTTCGGGGCTCTCCGTGGAGATAACACCCCTAGTCCTGCTCTGCGGGGTCTCCGCATGATCACTAGATCAGAAAGAGTAGCTACAAATGCTCCTAGAGCTGTTGGGTTCAAGGGGGAAGAAGAACAAGGCTAGCTCTTGCTTCCCTCTCTCTATGGTGTGGGTGTAATTCTAAGAAGCCAACCCTTTGCATGGGTGCCCCGGGGGGTTTATATAGGCCTACTCCCCGGGGGTACAATTGTAATCCGGCTGGGCGCGGGTCCCAGCCGTCTGTGTCTGCGCTCGCCGGCTTCTCCGTCGGCCGCTGGGGCCTGCCGACTGGTGGGTCCCGCCGGCGGCCGGCCCCACTGCCTAGGGTCTTGTCGGCGGCTGCTTACTGTAGCCTCGTCCCTGATGACGAGGGCTTCGTCGAGGTAAGCGTGGCTACAGTGTGCCGCCTCGAGGGCTCTCACTGTAGCCTTACCTCGTCTTGTCTCCTTAATGTGGCACATGCTTCGAGGGAGGGGGGTAGCCGGCTTCTGGGGGCCGGCTACACCCTTGGCCGACTGGGGGAGGCCGGGCCGCCTTCGCCTCTCTCTCTGGCTAAAGGGGCCCGCCGCCCGTGGGCCGTACTGGCGTCTGTCGTGGGTGACGTTGAGGCCAACATGGCTACAGTGCCGAGCCGGACGGGAGATGGCCGTCCCGTACGGCGTCCTGTGGCCATGCCTGCCTCGGGCTTCGGGGGTAGTGGGCCGCACTGTGACCACACCCCGTCTTGTCACCGGTATGTGGGTGTAGTTTTGGTGGGTGCGGTCTTGGCCGGCTTCTTGGAGTCGGCGCTCTTCGTGGCCGGCTCTGGGGAGTCGGCGTTCTTCATGGCCGGCTCTGGGGAGTCGGCATCCTCTGTGGCCGGCTTCCTGGAGTCGGCCATCCCGTGGTTATCTTGGGGGGAGGTTGCTGAGGCTGGGTCGCCTTCTGAGAGTCGGCTTCTGAGGTAGCCAGCCGGGGAAGGCGGCCCAATGCTTGAAATGCTTGAAGGCCCAAATGGCCTGATAATTTTTGGAATAGCCAGGGGCAGCCGGTTAGGCTACCCGTGGCTATTTACTCCGACAGTAGTCCCCGAAGCTGATTGGGCTTCGAGGTTGGGTAGGAGTCGAGAAGCTCGATCAGCTTCCTATCTTGACAAGCCGGCAGCTGGGAGCCGGCTTTGGTTAGGCGCGCCGTCTTGGCCAAAAATTTTGGAGTCGGAGGGCGGGAGCTCGCCAGCGCGTGCACCGGGCCGCCGGCCGGCCACTCGCCGCCTGCGAACCACGTGGCCTCTCTTGGCTAAAAATCCTGCCAGCTCACGCGCGCGACGGGACGTCGCCGCGGGGCGGGGGCCCGCCACGCCCACGCCCGGGCCCAGGCGTGGAACTCGCCTATTGTGCTGCGTGGAGAGCTCCTCCAACGACGAAGACTCTTCCTCAAGCGGGAGTGACGAGGAGGACAGCGGCAGCGACGACGATGGTAGCGGGCGGGAGGATGACAGGTCTGACTAGGCGTCGGGCACACCGTTCCTGGGCGACGCCGGCAACACCATCATCTGCATCGCCAGCTCCTTGAACTTCTCGGGGTCGTCGCCTTGGGCGACTGGCGTTGGAGGGACGAGGAAGACGAAGAAGGCGGGTGGTGGGCCGTCAAGTCGGAGTACGCGGGCGCCGACGCCTTCATCGCGTATTGCCGGTCCGCTGCCTCATCTTCTGGCTCTTCTCTCGGCACCATCATCATCAACCCTCTTCTGGGCGGCTGCCGATATGTTCTCTTGGCGCCTTCTGCTGCTCGTACCTCGCCTAGGCACTCCTTTTGCCCTTCTTCCATCTTGTTCCGTTTCCTGAGGAGAGGGACAAGAAAGGGATTATAGGCATCTTATCTCTTTTTAGCTTGTAAGCCTACGGACCTTTGTAAGATTTAATTCTCGTAACCCCCTTGCTCATGTATGCATTCCGTGTGAATTGTACTTGTTAGCAACGTATTAATGAAGAGAAGGGTGTTCGCCGGGTTTTGTTGCGCGTGGGTGAGGGCCACACCAAGGAGCGAGTCCTCGTTATCTTAAGATAAACACTGTACCCCGGCAACAGGCCTTGCCGCCCTATAGCCCGGCCACACTCACGCCCTTAGCGGAGGTAGGGGCTGTCAGGACCCCGATTCTAAGTTACACCGATCTAGCATGTAACACATCATATCACTTTGAGGCCTCACACACGGTATTCCCACGGGTGCCACCTTACCTGGCCCGGGACCGTTTGCGCCTTTTGGCTCACGTATATGATAGTGTCGCTAGCATCCATATGACAGAGAACCCGGGCCGACATGACTAGTCGTGAACCCAAAGTGGCACTAACCTACAGGGACAGGCATACATGATCCAACATCGAACGTGTCGGTCATCAGCGAGTGATTCCGGGCTGTAGCAACTAGGCTAACAGGACTCTGGTAAACTGGGCTGTAGAAGGCTAGCAGGACTCCGGTATACACCGCGTGACATTTCCCCGAAGGGACAAACACAGGATCGAAGTAGGACACATGCCGGCCAGTCTAAGTGTTCCGGAGAAGTAGCAGGCATGACAAACAAGCATGAATGAGTAGGCACATCAGGGCTCAAACAACTCCTACTCATGCTAGTGGGTTTCATCTATTTACTGTGGCAATGACAGGTCATGCAGAGGAAAGGGGTTCAACTACCGCAGCATGTAACAGTTGAAACATTGTTGTCCTAATACAGTAAAAGAGAGCAGGAGCGAGAGAGTGGGATTGTATCGGAATGAACAAGGGGTTTTTGCTTGCCTGGCACTCCTGAAGAAGATATAGTTCTTCATCGGTGTCATCGGACTCAACATCGGAACACATCTATCGAGAGGGAACAACCACCGGCAATAGAGAAAGAACACAATCAATGCAATGCACATCCAAATGAATGACATGTCATATTAAGGTACTGAATTGACCTAGTGCAACAGTTAGTCATATTCATTGAAGTGGAATTCAAACATATAGCAAATTCCAGCTCCAAAACCAATTACCATTTATTCCATAATCATGAATTGTCCTATTCAGTGAGGATAAGTTGTTCAAACATGCATGAAAATGCCATAATTAGGTTCTTTGGATTTTTCTGATAATTTTTCATATATGATTTATTTCATTTGGAGTTATAGATTATTTTCTATGATTTTTACAAGTTTTAAACATTTTCTGGAATTTCCCGAATTAGATTTAATCCAGAAATTCCTTTACTGGGTCGGCAATGGGTAAGCATGACGTCAGAAGGTCAAAGGGGCTGGTCCAGGTCAAACCTGACTAGTGGGTCCCACTGGTCAGTCTCACGGTGCAGTCTAGGGTCACAGACATGTGGGTTCGGTCAACGGCCACGTCAGCACGGTCAACTCTGGTGCGTGGGTCCACTGTGATTAAATTAAACTAAACAAGAATTAACAATGGTTAATTAAGGGCATGGGGCGCATGTGGCAGTGGCTCAGGGAGTTGATTAGTGGGGTCATTAGCATCTAATGACATAGCCACGTCAGATACGCCGGCGATAAGTCGCTAGTGACCATAGAACACGGCGACGAGCTTCGGAAATCGCCGTCCGGCGATGGTTTGGCGCGCGACTAGGCTCTACGTAAAGCCTGGAGTGCTCCGCGTCCAGTGGTGCAGGAAGTAGCAGCTCCGGTGGTCTAAATCGACGGCGGCAGCGACTTGCGCAGCGGCCGGAGTTCGAGCGTCGGCGAAAACGACGCTGCAGAGCACGGCAGGAGCAACAGGTGAGTGTTCTAGGCTCCTGCCGGCGTTTTGAGCATGTTGCAGTGCTCGGTTGCGGTCATAGTTATCTCTGGCCGCAGCGGCGATGAGGCCTGACGGCGGCGAGCTTCGGAGCTCATGGGGACGGCGGCTACAGGATGCTAGGGACGACGGGGCATGGGGGAATCGGGTCAGCGGCTCACCGCGGAGCTGCAGGGATGGTTAGCGGGCTCGAGGACGCGCCGGAGTGGCCGAATCGAGGGAGAAGATCCTCGGCGGCCGGTGGTGGAGAAGGCGACGATGGAGACGATGGAGGCCGTCCGGGATCGCTTTCTTCGGTGGAGAGGTGCTACATGGGTTGGCGGAGCTCGTCGCCACTACGATGAGGCATGGCGGTGGCTGCGGCTGCGCGCAGTGTGAGCGGCGGCGGCGTTCGGCCGTGCGAAAGAGAGAGCCAGAGGAGGGGTAGAGGCACTGGGAGAGCGAGAGAGGGTCGAGGGGCTGGCGTGGCTGCATCAGGGAAGGCCAGGGTGAAGCGGCAAGCAGGAGGTGGCCGGGGCGCGTGCTTGCGTGCGGTGGCCGCGCGCCTCTCATCCTCCTGGCGGGAGGTTGAGGGTGACTGGCACTGCGCTGTGGGCTGGGCCGCACAGTAGGAGGCCGGCCAGGCGGGACAGGTAAGCGCCAGGTCAGTTCTCTCTCTCTTTCTCTAATTTTGTTTCTGTTTTCTATTTATTCTGTTTTGTTTTGATCTAGTAAAAATACTAAACCATTTTATAAAATGCTAAAAATATTTATGGGCACCTCTGAAATTAATTCCAACAGCCCAAAAATACTTCCAAGATTATTTGGACATTTAAAAATATTTATAGCATTTAAATGTCCAAATGCAAATACTTTAAGATTTAATTCAAAGATCCAAAGTGTCCTAGAAAAGTGAGCACCATTTTTGGCAGAGGTTATGGACCAAGGCAAAGATGATGAACATTTTAGAAGGGCATTTGAGGATCATTGAAAAGATTTAATTTTGACCCTAGTTGAATTCATTTGCTGTTAGGGTTTAACAGTCCCCATTTCAAATTCATTTGAAATTTAAACATGATGACATGATGATCAAGTAAAGACAACAGGAGCTGAGCTAGGGCTGTGACAACTCACCCCCACTAAGCAAGAATCTCGTCCCGAGATTCAAGACGTGAGGTAAGAAGACAGAGGGGACACAAAGCTAACACAATCTTCTCGATCCAACTGCCCTACTCAACGATGTTGATTCATTGCTTCATATTGATTTGACGTCTTTGCTTTCGAGATCTTCATCCATGATGTTGACGATAGAAAGAAACTCTATCGGAAAGGATCATTGAAGCTCTTCATACCAGGCTAATGGCAATTCACAAATGATCATTTGAAGGAATTCGAAGAAATGGCATACTTAGTTTTGGAATGGAACTATGGTTATAGAAAAATCGGCAAATGGAAGGCACAATACGACTGATACCGAAGATATAACCTAGTGTCTGAGAGCGCTCTCAAGAACTTGAGCATTTCCATATTCATCAAGGTCTTACCAACATCCGTGCCGAGGATCTTGGCAACACATCTTACTACCATGATGAATAGTGATGGACAATGTAGGTGCAAGGAAAGACAACACTTTCTCAGATTTCACCTTAGCGAGGCCAAGGGAACGAAATCTGGATGAATGACCGAGAGACATTTATCACTCCGCTTCTAATGTTCTCCTTGATGTGCTAGCATCACCCATTTATAGATATGGTTTGGTATCTAGAACATCAAGTAAAAGGTCAGACTTCGGAAGCAGAAAATCCATAAGAGACAACTTCTAGATAAGTCATGTGAAATCCTCATGGGAGGTGACCTAATGGCTTAATCAAGATACTACAACAATAGTGCTTCCAACTAGGTGCGTTCACTTCACTGGAACCTATATCATAATTCTTGGAAGAAGTTCCAACCATCATATCTGCCTGAAATTCAGATCTGGTTGGTAACAGGATAATTCAGACAACGTGTCTGGAAAAGAAAGTTTGCAACACAAATCGACGAGATGACGTTGCGAGATTCTCGGGAGATGAACTACGATAGCAAGCTCCAAAACATGAGCTGGTTTTGCTACACACATGTGAACACGATGTCCCAGACAAGCATGACCACATAGTAGTCTTACAACAAAACACTACCTGGTTCTGGTTGGGAACCATCATCGAGGATAGCAAAGTCCTTACTTAAGGCATGATTAGCTCTTAAGAAGGAACTTCTTCTCCTTGAACAAGTCAATCGGTGGCTTGGTGTGCTAGGAAAAACATATGGAATGAAGGTAGCTAATCTCACAAACCAAAGTATACTTCGCACATGCATGACCAACTTGGGATGATTCTATAGGAAGCAACATTGACTTTCTCGAGTTCACGGCAGCAACTTGCATCAAATGCACATGAATTAGAGGAAGTCACTTCTCTCATCCGAACATATGCTTCATGAACGGAACATAAAGATAATGCTTATAAAAGTTTCCAACACTACTTAGATGTTCGACATGAATCATGGACAAGATGAAAATATTGTCAATGGGCTCAACAACAAATCATCGATACTTCCATGAAGATGGAATTCCACAACTATGTGAACAAGGTGATAGCATTGGTCAGACCCAAAATATGTAATGATGTATGCTCGAGGATACAACCACGAGTAAGACAACATTACAAACATCGTTGGTTCTGATTTGATTTGACGATAGCCCACACTCAAATCAAAGGATCAATAAGACAATAACACCAACAATTGACCACGTGGATCAATCAATGAAGATATCATCTTTCTTCAACACAGATACAAGATATCCCTTAGGGATGAGCGTGGTCTGACAAGCTTTTATCTTCCAACTCTCCAAGTTGTTGTTAATCTTAACCAACTAGCTCAGGGGTATCCAACACAGATTCTTGGAGAAAAGGGTGGCTACAAGAAACCAACTTGATCACGAACTCAACATAGCGGTCAGGTGACAACCTGGTGATACCTCCGAGAAGATATTCGGAAAATCATGAACCACCGATATGTTACTAAGCTCGAGAACAATCTTGCTTTTCAGGGCAAGACGATATGATCAACAGAGCAAGGGTTTGACAAAATCCTAACTCATTGATCGAAGAGTGCACCAGAAATAAGGACTAGGTAGCACGATCAATCTTAGGATGATTATTTAATAACCAGCACACTAAGAATGAGAGTGTTGTCCATTAACTACCAAGCAACAGGGTTGCTAGGAGTATTGATTTCGCACATCACAGTACACTTGTTGACATTCTAGTTACAATAACACGGAAACCGAGGAATGAATAATGATGGCAAAAAGTATCACTGCGGCAAGTATCCATAAGAGGTAGTGCAATTCTCATGAAATTCTTGACATAAAGATGGTAACACTCCAAGGTAGAACAAATTAGAAGCTAGATTAGCATTCTTATCCGTGGAATATAACTGCTTTGACCAGTCCAAGAAATGGATGAGGTGCTGGAGTTTGTTTCTCCTAGTCATTCCGGAATAGAATGGCTTGACGGACCACAAGAGTGAAAGGCATCGATGAACACGAATGCACAACTACTCCTGACCAACAATTGACAGACGAAGGTCGGACAACAACTAAAGAGGGACAACTCAAAGGGACATATATCTTTCTGAGTTGTGGACGCATGGATTAGTATGTCGAACAAGTTCAACATATTTCTTCCGGATAACCCATGCAGAAGAAGAAGGACTGGCAAATTCACAATTTGAATGGAGAACTTGTCAAGAGCACTCTGGTTTTGATCTTTTGGTTCAAGAGAACTTCTACCATAAGCAGTTCATGGTATTTGGAAGAAGGAGATACCACGGACCTCGAGGGCTATCGCAAGGTTACTAATATCCTAAAGGTACGAGCAACACTATCAACACGAGGTAAGTAGAGTGAATCTTGGCTTAAGAACCCAGAAATAGAAGTCGTACTAACTAAATGGCATCACGGGATGCTTTCGAGAATGGTGGCCAGAATCATCACACTAGGAATACGAAACATGGCTAGATTACTAGGTGATCCTCTATGAAACCTAGGGTCATAATAATAGCTCCAACATATATGTCGAGGCAACAGAGTACCTCAACTCACCGATTAGTGTGGTTAAACTGGCCCAAAGAAACATCAGGAACGGAAGAAGGGATTTGCAAATGCATGAGACTATTTAGAAACCAGGGATGACTCAGACAGCATAACGACTGTAAATGCTCAAAAAGATTTGAGACATCCTGCAAAATAATGGCATGACCACTCAACATCACAATATCAAGGTTCCGAGATCAACTGTCAACACACGGAAGTAGTAGGAACAGAACTGAGGCTTGAGACCAACAATCCTAAGAGTCTACAGATTAGTAACACATGATCCTGATAGAAAGACGAGAAGGCCTAGTTCTTAATCCCCGTAGAAAAGAAGAGGTTGACTCAGATCAGAAGGGCATAAGGTAAAAGGAGTAAAAAGAGCCTTACGTTCCCATCCACAATCAATTCCCTTATATAACTAAAGCATTTCTAGACTCAACTTCGACCAGTTTGGCTTGGTAATCCTACAGGCAGTCAGGCTCTGATACCAAAGCTGTCAGGACCCCGATTCTAAGTCACACCGATCTAGCATGTAACACATCATATCACTTTGCGGCCTCATGCACGGTATTCCCACGGGTGCCACCTTACCTGGCCCGGGACCGTTTGCGCCTTTTGGCTCACATATATGATAGTGTCGCTAGCATCCATATGACAGAGAACCCGAGCCGACATGACTAGTCGTGAACCCAAAGTGGCACTAACTTACAAGGACAGGCATACATGACCCAACATCAAATGTGTCAGTCATCAGCGAGTGATTCTGGGCTGTAGCAACTGGGCTAGCAGGACTCCGGTAAACCGGGCTGTAGCAGGCTAGCAGGTCTCCGGTATACACCGCGTGACATTTCCCCGAAGGGACAGACACATGATTGAAGTAGGACACATGCCGGCCAGTCTAAGTGTTCCAGAGCAGTGGCAAGCATGACAAACAAGCATGAATGAGTAGGCACATCAGGGCTCAAACAACTCCTACTCATGCTAGTGGGTTTCATCTATTTACTGTGGCAATGACAGGTCATGCAGAGGAAAGGGGTTCAACTACCGCAGCATGTAACAGTTGAAACGTTGTTTTCCTAATGTAGTAAAAGAGAGTAGGAGCGAGAGAGTGGGATTGTATCGGAATGAACAAGGGGGTTTTGCTTGCCTAGCACTCATGAAGAAGATATAGTTCTTCATTGGTGTCATCGAACTCAACATCGGAACACGTCTATCGAGAGGGAACAACCACCGGCAACAGAGAAAGAACACAATCAATGCAATGCACATCCAAATGAATGACATGTCATATTAAGGTACTGAATTGACCTAGTGCAACAGTTAGTCATACTCATTGAAGTGGAATTCAAACATATAGCAAATTCCAACTCCAAAACTAATTACCATTTATTGCATAATCATGAATTGTGCTATTCAGTGAGGTTAAGTTGTTCAAACATGCATGAAAATGCCATAATCAGGTTCTTTGGATTTTCTGATAATTTTTCATATATGATTTATTTCATTTGGAGTTATAGATTATTTTCTATGATTTTTACAAGTTTTAAACATTTTCTGGAATTTCCTGAATTAGATTTAATCCAGAAATTCCTTTACCGCGTCGGCAATGGGTAAGCATGATGTCAGCAGGTCAAAGGGGCCGGTCCAGGTCAAACCTGACCAGTGGGTCCCACTAGTCAGTCTCACGACGCAGTCTAGGGTCACAGACTTGTGGGTCCGGTCAACGGCCACGTTAGCACGGTCAACTCTGGTGCGTGGGTCCACTGTGATTAAATTAAACTAAACAGGAATTAGTAGTGGTTAATTAAGGGCGTGGGGCCCATGTGGGAGTGGCTCAGGGAGTTGATTAGTGGGGTCATTAGCAGCTAATGACATAGCCACGTCAGATACACCGGAGATAAGTCGCCGGTGACCACAGAACACGGCGGCGAGCTTCGGAAATCGCCGTCCGGCGACGGTTTGGTGCGCGACTAGGCTCTACGTAAAGCCTGGAGTGCTCCGCCTCCAGGGGTGCAGGAAGTAGCAGCTCCGGTGGTCTAAATCAACGGCGCCAGCGACTTGCGCGGCGGCCGGAGTTCGGGCGTCGGCGAAAACGACGCTGCAGAGCACGGCAAGAGCAACGGGTGAGTGTTCTAGGCTCCTGACGACGTTCTGAGCATGTTGATGTGCTCGGTTGCGGTCATAGCTAGCTCTGGCCGCGGCGGCGAGCTTCGGAGCTCATGGGGACGGCGGCTACAGGATGCTAGGGACGATGGGGCAAGGGGGAATCGGGTCAGCGGCTCACCGCGGAGCTGTAGGGATGGTTAGCGGGCTCGGGGACGCGCCGGAGTGGCCGAATCGACGGAGAAGATCCTCGGCGACCGGTGGTGGAGAAGGCGACGGTGGAGACGATGGAGGCCGTCCGGGACCGCTTTCTTCGGTGGAGAGGTGCTACATGGGTTGGCGGAGCTCGAGGTCACTACGATGAGGCACGGGGGTGGCTGCGGCTGCGCGCAGTGTGAGCGGCGGCGGCGGCGTTCGGCCGTGTGAAAGAGAGAGCCAAAGGAGAGGGAGAGGCACTGGGAGAGCGAGAGAGGGTCGAGGGGGTGGCGTGGCTGCACCAGGGAAGGACAGGGCGAATCGGCAAGCAGGAGGTGGCCGGGGCACGTGCTTGCGTGCAGTGGCCACGCGCCTCTCATCCTCCTGGCGGGAGGTTGAGGGTGACTGGCACTGCGCTGTGGGCTGGGCCGCACAGTAGCAGGCCAGCCAGGCGGGACAGGTAAGCGCCAGGTCAGTTCTCTCTCTTTCTCTAATTTTTTTTCTGTTTTCTATTTATTCTGTTTTGTTTTGATCTAGTAAAATACTAAACCATTTTATAAAATGCTGAAAATATTTATGGGCACCTCTGAAATTAATTCCAACAGCCCAAGAATACTTCCAAGATTATTTGGACATTTAAAAATATTTATAGCATTTAAATGTCCAAATGCAAATACTTTAAGATTTAAGACAAAGATCCAAAGTGTCCTAGAAAAGTGAGCACCATTTTTGGCAGAGGTTATGGACCAAGGCAAATATGATGAACATTTTAGAAGGGCATTTCAGGATCATTGAAAAGATTTAATTTTGACCCTAGTTGAATTCATTTGCTGCTAGGGTTGAACAGTCCCCATTTCAAATTCATTTGAAATTTAAACATGATGACATGATGATCAAGTAAAGACAATAGGAGCTGAGCTAGGGCTGTGACAGGGGCCAAGTAGGATTGGGCCTTTCGCTCGTCCCCTTCCCATCGCACTACAACCAAGTTCCAGCCCAAAAAGTAAAGTTTCAGACACGTGACAGAGGGAGCAAGACGGTATGAGAGCGAGCGAAGTCTCGTACGTTCAAGTTTCATACGGAGGCACCGAGTGGGGGAGAAAGACTTATCTGCTGGCACAGCCCCCGGCAACCTTGGCTTGCCGTGATTGGATTCTCAGGCCTGCAGCCCCCGGCAACCTTGGCTTGTCGGGGTCTGGGCGTCGGCCTGTTCTCTTTTCTTCTAAAATAGCTCAGCAGAAAATGTCCACGCATCCTGCAAACCAAAAAAGGATGGCAAGGAACAGAGAGATGCATACTCGACCTCTATGCTAAGGGTTAGTCGCCGCCAAGCACTATCGACCCTAACACAGAGAGAGACTCAACCTAGCATGCATGCTAAAACTTAGGGCACCAGGGCTTCATTTATTTATGCTCAGGGTCTGCGCCTGGCTTTGTACAAAGGGTTACATGCCTTGCCGGCAAGGCTTGTACAAAAGGTGGTTTGCTGGGGAGCCTGGCAACTGCCCCTTATGGGTAAAAGTTGCGAAGATGTTCGATGTTCCAGGAGTTGCTCACTAGAATACCATCTTCGGTCTCCAGGCGGACTGCGCCGGGCCTGGTGACTCGTATTACCCGATAAGGGCCTTCCCACTTTGGCGTCAACTTGTTGGAATTCTTGGCTGACTGAACGTGCCGAAGAACAAGGTTGCCTTCCTCAAAGCTTCGGGCATGAACCTTGCGGCTATGATAGTAGCGCAAGACTTGCTGGTAGCATGCTGCTCGCACAGCCGCCCGAAGATGATCTTCCTCAAGGAGCGTTGCGTCATCTTGCCGCAACTGCTCTTGCTCAAGCTCATCATAAGCGAGCACTCGAGGTGACCCGTACGTGAGTTCCGTGGGGAGAACTGCTTCTGCCCCGTAAACGAGGGAGAAAGGTGTCTGGCCGGTGGCTCGATTTGGCGTCGTTCTGATTGACCAAAGAACCCCCGGCACCTCATCAATCCAGCGCCTTCCACTCTTGTGCAGCCTGTCAAAAGTCTTTGTCCTCAAGTCTCGCAGTACTTCAGCATTTGCCCTCTCCGCCTGGCCGTTGCTCCGTGGGTGTGCCACGAAAGCGAAACAGACCTTGCTGCCGAGGTCTTGGATGTACTGCATGAAGGTGCGGCTCGTAAACTGCGTGCCGTTGTCGGTGATGACTCTGTTCGGCACACCAAAATGGCAGACTAGCCCCTTGAAGAACTTACGGCCAACTGTGCTGTCACCTTCCTCACTGCTTCCACCTCGGGCCACTTTGTGAACTTTTCGATTGCAACGTACAACTACTCAAAGCCCCCGACAGCGCGGGGGAAAGGGCCTAGTATGTCGAGCCCCCAGACCGAAAATGGCCAGGAGAGAGGATTGTTTGAAGGGCTTGGGCTGGTTGATGAAGCTTCTTCGAATGGAACTGACACGCTTCACACTTGGTTACTAGTGACGTTGCATCCTGGAGGGCAGTGGGCCAGAAGAAACCTTGCCGGAATGCCTTGCCGGCCAGGGCCCTCGACCCTATGTGGGAGCCACATATGCCTCCGTGTATCTCTGCCAACAGCTCCAGTCCCTCCTCCCAGGGGATGCATTTCAATTTCACACCGTTCGGCCTTTTTCTGTACACAACATTGTCAACGAACTGATACATGGCAGACCGACGGGCTACTTTCTCTGCTTCCTCCTGCTCCTCAGGAAGCTCCCTTGTTTGGAGGAATTGAACGGTATGTTGTGCCCATGCCGGAGCCTGAGGCTCGACGGCAAGGGCCAAAGGCATCACTTCTGCCACGGGAGCGGCTGTCTCTACGGCCAGGGCTCGACGTCCTGCCGGAGTCTGTCGCCGTCCCATGGCAGGCTCAGTATCCGCGGCAACATCTTTGCCGGCGGCTCCTAGGAGCTCAGCGGGAAAGTACTTGCCGGGACCTGATTTTCTCCGCTTGTTCTGCTCTGTCAATGGTTCAACGAATGGTTGAGTTAACCGAAGCACAAAAGTACCTGGTTCCACAGGTAGTTTGAGGGAAGCGCGCTTCGACAGGTAGTCGGCGATGTCATTCTCCACTCGGGGAACATACTTTGCTTGTATACCGTCAAAACGCTCCTCCAGCTTCCTCACCTCATCTACGTAGGCCTCCATCAACGGGCTTTGATAATCTTTGTTAACTTGCTTGATGACAAGTTGTGAATCACCCCTGACGATGAGTTTCTTGATCCCGAGGTCTGCCGCGATACTGAGACCAACAAGCAACCCCTCGTATTCAACAGTGTTGTTCGTCGACATCTCCCTGGGAAAGTGCATCTGGATTACATACTTGAGGTGCTCTCCGGTGGGTGCAACAAGTAGCACACCAGCACCGGCGCCTTGCAGCGAGAAAGCCCCATCAAATTACATAATCCAGTTGCGACTTGTTTCCTTGCCGGGGAGAGTGGTCTCCTGGATCTCTTCGTCGGGCGTTGGGGTCCATTCTGAAATGAACTCCGCCAAGACTCTACTCTGGATTGTCGAAGTACTTTTGAACTTCAGACCAAAGCTCGACAGTTCCAAAGCCCATTCCACAATCCTCCCGGTTGCGTCTGGGTTATGCAATATCCGTTGCAATGGGAGGCGGGTGACAACGGTGATTTCGTGTGCTTGGAAGTAATGACGCAGCTTCCTCGAGGCCATAAGGAGGCCGAAGAGCAATTTCTGCACACCGGAGTACCTTGACCTGGCCCCCTGCAAGAGGGAGCTTACAAAGTAAACCGGGTGCTGCATCATCCTCTTCTTCTGCACCACTTCATTCGGTTGCGCAGACCCTGTCCCGCCGGCATCAGACTCCGCCGGGGGCCTTGCCTCGCCGGCACCAGGCCCTGCCGGGGGGAGCTCTGGCTCGCCATCCGCCCGTCCTGCCATTGCCACCACCTCTTCGTCAACCTCCCTTTGTGCCACTAGCGTGGCGCTGACCACTTGGTTCGTTGCCGCTAGATATAGTAGCAACGGTTCTTGTGGTTTAGGCGCAACCAGTATTGGCGTAGAGGAGAGGTACTTCTTCAAATCCTGCAGGGCTGCCTCGGCCTCTGGGGTCCATTCCATTGGGCCTGCCTTCTTCAAGATTTTGAAAAAGGGAAGTGCATGCTCAGCAGACTTGGAGATGAAGCTGCTCATGGCGGCAATGCAGCCAGTGAGCCGACGCACATCCTTCATCCGCCTAGGCGCCTCAATTTGCTCAATGGCCTTGATCTTGTCTGGATTCGCCTTGATCCCACGCTGTGACACAAAGAACCCGAGAAGCTTGCCAGACGGAACGCCGAAGACACACTTCTCAGGGTTCAGCTTGAGGTTGATCTTGCGCAAATTTGCAATCGTCTCTTCTAAATCTTGTACAAGTGTTGCCCTGTCCTTGGTTTTGACCACTATGTCATCCATATAAGCTTCCATATTTCTATGTAGCTGAGGCTCAAAACCAATTTGGACTGCTCTTGCAAACGTTGAGCCAGCACTCTTCAACCCGAAAGGCATTCGTAAAAAACAATACGTACCACATGGGGTGATGAATGCTGTCTTCTCTTCATCTTCTTTCGTCATGAAGATCTGGTGGTATCCTGAATGTGCGTCGAAGAACGATAACAAGTCGCACCCGGCCGTGGAGTCAACAATCTGGTCAATGCGCGGCAACGGGAAAGGGTCCTTCGGACAAGCCATATTGATGTCTGTGTAATCAATACACAGCCTCCACTTCCCATTTGCCTTGCGCACCACCACCGGATTGGCTAACCACGTCGGATGAAGTACTCCCCTCACCAAGCCTGCCGCTTCTAACTTCCTGATCTCCTCCGTGATGAACTCCTGCCGTTCCAAAGCTTGCTTCCTAACCTTCTGCTTGACGGGCCGCCCATGGGGACAGACAGCTAGATGGTGCTCAATCACCTCCCTGGGAACGCCGGGGATGTCGGATGCTTGCCATGCAAACACATCGACATTCGCCCGCAGGAAGGTGACGAGCGCGCTTTCCTATTTGCTGTCGAGGGTGGAGCTTATGGTGAAAGCCCCTCCCGTGCCATCCTCCTTGACGGGCACCTTCTTGGTCTCTGGCGGTGCAGCTCTGGATTTCTTGCTCTTGCCGGTGGAGCTCTCTGGCACGTCCTCGACGGGAGCACAGCACTACGAAGAGGTGCGCTTGCCGGAGTGGGTGCAAGAGGTCTTGCCTATCTTCTTCCCTCCCGGGGCTTCGGCGGCAGGAGCAAGTGCCTTGGCGGCGGTCGCTGCAACTGCCTCCCGGTAGAGTTGATTAGCACAGATCAGCGCATCCTTCTTGTCGGAGGGGACGGTGATGATGGTCATCGGCCCATGCATCTTTAGCGTGTTGTAGGCATAATGTGACGCCGCCATGAACTTGGCTAGTGCCGGGCGGCCGAGGATCCCGTTGTATGGCAAGGGGATCTCGGCTACATCGAAAACAATCCTCTCTTTCATGTAATTCAACTCACCTCCAAATGTCACGGGCAGCGTGACCTTACCCTTCGGCTGACTCCTTCCTGGGTTGACCCCTTGAAACGTGCCCGTCTCTTCGAGGTCTCCATCAGGAATATGCAACCTTTTGATCACAACGGGCGAGATCAAGTTCAGAACGGCCCCGCCATCAACTAGCATTTTTGTCACCTTGAGGTTGCGTATCATTGGCGAAACAAACAACGGCAAGCATCCGACCGCAGTTGTGCGATCAGGGTGGTCCCCGGCATAAAAAATGATAGGCGTGATGGACCACTTCAGTGGCTTTTGAGCATCGAGTGATGGTTCCGCTGCTGTGATCTCACGCGCCCACTGCTTGAGCTGGCGGTGAGAAGTGTGCAGCGAGGCGCCACCATCGACGTACATGGCCTCCGTAGCTTTTTGGAACTCTTGCTCGCCGGACTCGTCGTCCTCGTCATGACCGTCGTCTTCCTGCTTCTTGTCACGGCCCCGAGCGGGCCTCTCTTGCTGGCTATCCTTGCCGCGGCGACCCCCTTGGCCGCCACGCTTCTTGCCGGATCCTTCGGCACCATCCTGACCCTTCTCTTTGTCCCGCCTCTCATACTCAACTTTTTGCTTCTCAGCAAGCGGCTCAACTTGTCGGCAGTTCTGGAGGTCATGGCCCTTGGTGCGGTGTATCTTGCAGTACTGCTTGTCGGTGCCTCCTGGCTTGTCGGCAGTCGCCAAGGCCCGGCAAGCAGCGCACCCGGCGATTTCCTTGCCGGGGTCGTCTGCCTTGGCCTTCTTGGCGGCGTTGGTGTCCTCGGATCCCTCGACAGCAAGCACCGTCTTGCCCTTGCGCTTCCTATTGCGGTGCCGGCCCTTCTTTGTCGGGGTGGCTGTGTCTTCGTCCGTGGAGTCGGTTTCCGCACCGGCGTCCTCGCCGGGGTACTTCCTCCCCTCTTCAAATTGAGCGCACCCATTGGCCAGAACATAAAGTTCGGCCACATCTTTGACCTTGTTCATCGCCAACTCTTCATGCATCCTGCGGTTGCGCATGTTCTGATGGAAGGCGCTGATCAGGGAGGCGGGATGAACATCTGGGATGTTATACTTGAAGGAAATATGCCCTAGAGGCAATAATAAAGTTATTATTTATTTCCTCATATCATGATAAATGTTTATTATTCATGCTAGAATTGTATTAACCGGAAACATAATACATGTGTGAATACATAGACAAACATAATGTCACTAGTATGCATCTACTTGACTAGCTCGTTAATCAAAGATGGTTGAGTTTCCTAACCATGGACATGAGTTATCATTTGATTAACAGGATTACATCATTAGGAGAATGATGTGATTGACTTGACCCATTCCATTAGCTTAGCACTTGATCGTTTAGTATGTTGCTATTGCTTTCTTCATGACTTATACATGTTCCTATGACTATGAGATTATGCAACTCCCGTTTATCGGAGGAACACTTTGTGTGCTACCAAACGTCACAACGTAACTGGGTGATTATAAAGGTGCTCTACAGGTGTCTCCGAAGGTACTTGTTGGGTTGGCGTATTTCGAGATTAGGATTTGTCACTCCGATTGTCGGAGAGGTATCTCTGGGCCCACTCGGTAATACATATCACTATAAGCCTTGCAAGCATTGTAACTAATGAGTTAGTGACGGGATGATGTGTTACGGAACGAGTAAAGAGACTTGCCGGTAACGAGATTGAACTAGGTATTGAGATACCGACGATCGAATCTCGGGCAAGTAACATACCGATGACAAAGGGAACAACGTATGTTGTTATGCGGTTTGACCGATAAAGATCTCGAGCGGAACCTGGATGCTCATATTGGCTCCCACATATTCTACGGAGATCTTTATCGGTCAAACCGCATAACAACATACATTGTTCCCTTTGTCATCGGTATGTTACTTGCCCAAGATTCGATCATCGGTATCTCAATACCTAGTTCAATCTCGTTATCAGCAAGTCTCTTTACTCGTTCCGTAATGCATCATCCGGCAACTAACTCATTAGTTACAATGCTTGCAAGGCTTATAGTGATGTGCATTACCGAGTGGGCCCAGAGATACCTCTCCGACAATCAGAGTGACAATCCTAATCTCGAAATACGCCAACTCAACAAGTACCTTTGGAGACACCTGTAGAGCACCTTTATAATCACCCAGTTACGTTGTGATGTTTGGTAGCACACAAAGTGTTCCTCCGGTAAACGGGAGTTGCATAATATCATAGTCATAGGAACATGTATAAGTCATGAAGAAAGCAATAGCAACATACTAAACGATCAAGTGCTAAGCTAACGGAATGGGTCAAGTCAATCACATCATTCTCCTAATGATGTGATCCTGTTAATCAAATGACAACTCATGTCTATGGTTAGGAAACATAACCATATTTAATTAATGAGCTAGTCAAGTAGAGGCATACTAGTGATACTCTGTTTGTCTATGTATTCACACATGAATTATGTTTCCGGTTAATACAATTCTAGCATGAATAATAAACATTTATCATGAAATGAGGAAATAAATAATAACTTTATTATTGCCTCTAGGGCATATTTCCTTCACAAACAACTTCGGATTCATAATATTCAATCCAACAGAAAGAACCTCAAAGAGTGCCCCAAGATTTCTGCCGGAGAATCAAGGATGAAAACATGCATCAACCCCTATGCATAGATTACCCCCAATGTCACCTTGGGAATCCGCAAGTTGAGTGCCAAAACATACATCAAGTGAATCAATAGAACCCCATTGTCACCACGGGTATTCCACGCAAGACATACATGAAGTGTTCTCAAATAATAGTATTCAATCCGATAATAGTGAAACCTCAAAGGTAAAACTCAATTCATCACAAGAAGATAGAGGGGGAGAAACACCATATGATCCAACTATAATAACAAAGCTTGCGGTACATCAATATCGTGCCAAATCAAGAACAAGAGAGAGAGAGATCAAACACATATCTACTGGTACATACCCTCAGCCCTGAGGGTGAACTATTCCCTCCTCACCATGGAGACCGCCGGGATGATGAAGATGGCCACCGGTGACGGTTTCCCCCTCCAGCAGGGTGCCGAAACGTGCTCCCGATTGTTTTTTCATGGCTACAGAGGCTTGCGGCGGCGGAACTCCCGATCTAGGTTTACTTCTGGAGGTTTAGGGATTTATAGGAGGTGTTGGCGTCGGGGACAAGTCAAGGGGGCCCACGAGGCGATGACAAGGCAGGGGTTGCGCCCTAGGGCGGGGGCGCCCACCACCCTTGTGGTTTTGATGTCTACTACAAAACCTTCTTCTTATAGACGTTGTTGGGCCTCCAAGTGCAGAGGTTTGTAGGACAGTAGCAAATTTCCCTCGAGTGGATGACCTAAGGTTTATCAATCCGTGGGAGGCGTAGGATGAAGATGGCCTCTCTCGAACAACCCTGCAACCAAATAACAAAGAGTCTCTTGTGTCCCCAACACACCCAATACAATGGTAAATTGTATAGGTGCACTAGTTCGGCGAAGAGATGGTGATACAAGTGCAATATGGATGGTAGATATAGGTTTTTGTAATATGAAAATATAAAAACAACAAGGTAGCAAGTGGTAAAAGTGAGCGTAAACAGTATTGCAATGCTAGGAAACAAGGCCTAGGGTTCATACTTTCACTAGTGCAAGTTCTCTCAACAATAGTAACATAATTAGATCATATAACATTCCCTCAACATGCAACAGAGACTCACTCCAAAGTCACTAATAGCGGGGAACAAAAAAAGAGATTATTGTAGGGTACAAAACCACCTCAAAGTTATCCTTTTTGATCGATCTATTCAAGAGTCCGTAGTAAAATAACACGAAGCTATTCTTTCTGTTCGATCTATCCTAGAGTTCGTACTAGAATAACACGTTAAGACACAAATCAAACAAAACCCTAATGTCACCTAGATACTCCAATGTAACCTCAAGTATCCGTGGGTATGATTATACGATATATATGCATCACACAATCTCAGATTCATCTATCCAACCAACACAAAGAACTTCAAAGAGTGCCCCAAAGTTTCTACCGAAGAGTCAAGACGAAAACGTGTGCCAACCCCTATGCATAAGTTCACAAGGTCACTGAACCTGCAAGTATTGATCACCAAAACATACATCAAGTAGATCACGTGAATATCCCATTGTCACCACAGATAAGCACATGCAAGACATACATCAAGTGTTCTCAAATCCTTAAAGACTCAATCCGATAAGATAACTTCGAAGGAAAAAATCAATCCATTACAAGAGAGTAGAGGGGGAGAAACATCATAAGATCCAACTATAATAGCAAAGCTCACGATACATCAAGATCATGCCATATCAAGAACGCGCGAGAGAGATGAAACACATAGCTACTGGTACATACCCTCAGCCCCGAGGGTGAACTACTCCCTCCTCGTCATGGAGAGCGCTGGGATGATGAAGATGGCCACCGGTGATGGATCCCCCTCCGGCAGGGTGCCGGAATAGGGCCCCGATTGGTTTTTGGTGGCTACAGAGGCTTGCGGCGGCGGAACTCCCAATCTAGGTTATTTTCTAGAGTTTTGGGTATTTATAGGAATTTTTGGCGTAGGTCTCACGTCAGGGGGTCTCCGAGTCGTCCATGAGATAGGGGGACGCGCCCAGGGGGGTAGGGCGCGCCCCCACCCTCATGGACGGCTCGGGACTCTTCTGGCCCAACTCTTTATTCCGGGGGCTTCTTTTGGTCCATAAAAAATCATCAAAAATTGGCACGTCAATTGGACTCCGTTTGGTATTCCTTTTTATTAAAACTGAAAAACAAGGAAAAAACAGAAACTGGCACTGGGCTCTAGGTTAATAGGTTAGTCCAAAAAATCATATAAAATAGCATATAAAACATCCTAGATGGATAATATAATAGCATGGAACAATAAAAAATTATAGATACGTTGGAGACGTATCAAGCATCCCCAAGCTTAATTCCTGCTTGTCGTCGAGTTGGTAAGTGATAAAAACAGAATTTTTGATGTGGAATGCTACCTAACATATTTTCAATGTAATTTTCTTTATTGTGGCATGGCTGTTCAGATCCGAAAGATTCAAGACAAAAGTTTAATATTGACATAAAATAATAATACTTCAAGCATACTAACCAAGCAATTATGTCTTCTCAAAATAACATAGCCAAAGAAGGCTCATCCCTACAAAATCATATAGTTTGGCCATGCTCCATCTTCGTCACACAAAATGCTCCCATCATGCACAACCCCGATGACAAGCCAAGCAATTGTTTCGTAACTTTAGCATTCTCAAACTTTTCAACTTTCAAGCAATATATGAGCGCGAGCCATGGACATAGCACTATAGGTGGAACAGAGTATGATGATGGAGGTTGTATGGAGAAGACAAAAAGGGAGAAAGTCTCACATCAACGCGGCTAATCAACAGGCTATGGAGATGCCCATCAATTGATGTCAATGCGAGGAGTAGGGATTGCCATGCAACGGATGCACTAGAGCCATAAATGTATGAAAGCTCAACAAAAGAAACTAAGTGGGTGTGCATCCAACTTGCTTGCTCACGAAGACCTAGGGCATTTTGAGGAAGCCCATCGTTGGAATATAGAAGCCAAGTTCTATAATGAAAATTCCCACTAGTATATGAAAGTGACAAAATAAGAGACTCTCTATCATGAAGATCATGGTGCTACTTTGAAGCAGAAGTGTGGAAAAAGGATAGTAACATTGCCCCTTCTCTCTTTCTCTCTCATTTTTTGTTTGGGCCTTCTCTTTTTTTATGGCCACTCTTTTTTTTTCGTCCGGAGTCTCATCCCGACTTGTGGGGGAATCGTAGTCTCCATCATCCTTTCCTCACATGGGACAATGCTCTAATAATGAAGATCATCACACTTTTATTTACTTACAACTCGATACTTAGAACAAAATGTGACTCTATGTAGATGCCTCCGGCGGTGTACCGGGATGTGCAATGAATCAAGAGTGACATGTATAAAAAATTATGAATGGTGGCTTTGCCAAAAATACGATGTCAACTACATGATCATGCAAGGCAATATGACAATGATGAAGCGTGTCATAATAAACGGAACGGTGGAAAGTTGCATGGCAATATATCTCGGAATGGCTATGGAAATGCCATAATAGGTAGGTATGGTGGCTGTTTTGAGGAAGATATAAGGAGGTTTATGTGTGATAGAGCGTATCATATCACGGGGTTTGGATGCACCGGCGAAGTTTGCACCAACTCTCGCGGTGAGAAAGGGCAATGCATGGTACCGAAGAGGCTAGCAATGATGGAAGGGTGAGAGTGCGTATAATCCATGGACTCAACATTAGTCATAAAGAACTCACATACTTATTGCAAAAATCTACAAGTCATCACAACCAAGCACTACACGCATGCTCCTAGGGGGATAGATTGGTAGGAAAAGACCATCGCTCGTCCCCGACCGCCACTCATAAGGAAGGCAATCAAAGAAACACCTCATGCTTCAAATTTGTCACACAACGGTTACCATACGTGCATGCTACGGGACTTGCAAAGCTCAACACAAGTATTTCTCAATTTCACAATTACTCAACTAGCACGACTCTAATATCACCATCTTCATATCTCAAAACAATTATCAAGTATCAAACTTCTCATAGTATTTAATGCACTCTATATGAAAGTTTTTATTATACCCATCTTGAATTCCCATCATATTAGGACTAATTTTATAACCAAAGCAAATTACCATGCTGTTCTAAAAGGCTCTCAAAATAATATAAGTGAAGCATGAGAGTTCATCTATTTCTTCAAAATAAAACCACCGTCGTGCTCTAAAAAAATATAAGTGAAGCACTAGAGCAAAAATTCTCTAGCTCAAAAGATATAAGTGAAGCACATAGAGTATTCTAATAAATTCTGATTCATGTGTGTCTCTCCCAAAAGGTGTGTACAGCAAGTATGATTGTGGTAAACTAAAAAGCAAAGACTCAAATCATACAAGACACTCCAAGCAAAACACATATCATGTGGTGAATAAAAATATAGCCTCAAGTAAAGTTACCGATAGACGAAGACGAAAGAGGGGATGCCATCCGGGGCATCCCCAAGCTTAGGCTCTTGGTTGTCCTTGAATATTACCTTGTGGTGCCTTGGGCATCCCCAAGCTTAGGCTCTTTCCACTCCTTATTCCATAGTCCATCGAATCTTTACCCAAAACTTGAAAACTTCACAACACAAAACTCAACAGAAATCTCGTAAGCTCCGCTAGTATAAGAAAATAAATCACCACTTAGGTACTGTTGTGAACTCATTCTAAATTCATATTGGTGTAATATCTACTTTATTCCAACTTCTCTATGGTTCATACCCTCCGATACTACTCATAGGTTCATCAAAATAAGCAAACAACACATAGAAAACAGAATCTGTCAAAAACAGAACAGTCTGTAGTAATCTAGTAACTTTCCATACTTCTGTAACTCCAAAAATTCTACCAAATTAGGAAAACCTGAGCAATTTGTGTACCAATCCAGAGAAAAAAGAATCAGATCAAAAGCACGTTTATGTGAATTATCAAAACTAATTTACTGGGCGCAAAAGTTTCTGATTTTCAGTAGGATCAACACAACTATCACCGTAAGCTATCCTAAAGGTCTTAATTGGCACTTTATTGAAAAAAAGCTATAAAACATGATTACTACAGTAGCATAATCATGTGAACACACAAAAACAGTAAAGGTAAATATTGGGTTGTCTCCCAACAACCGCTTTTCCTTATTGCCTTTTTAGCTAGGCATGATGATTTCAATGATGCTCACATAAAAGATAAGAATTGAAACATAAAGAGAGCATCATGAAGAATATGACTAGCACATTTAAGTCTAACCCACTTCCTATGCATAGGGATTTTGTGAGCAAACAACTTATGGGAACAATAATCAACTAGCATAGGAAGGCAAAACAAGCACAACTTCAAGATTTTCAACACTTAGAGAGGAAACTTGATATTATTGCAATTCCTACAAGCATATATTCCTCCCTCGTAATAATTTTCAGTAGCATCATGAATGAATTCAACAATGTAACCATCACATAAAGCATTCTTTTCATGATCTACAAGCATAGAATTTTTATTACTCTCCACATAAGCAAATTTCTTCTCATGAATAGTAGTGGGAGCAAACTCAACAAAATAACTATCATGTGAGGCGTAATCCAATTCAAAATTAAAATCAAGATGACAAGTTTCATGATTATAATTAATCTCATCACAATAATCATCATAAATAGGAGGCATGCTGTCATCATAATATATTTTCTCATCAAAACTTGGGGGACTAAAAATATCATCTTCATCAAACATAGCATCCCCAAGCTTGTGGCTTTGCATATCATTTTCATCATGGATATTCGAGGAATTCATACTAACAACATTGCAATCATGCTCATCATTCAAAGATTTAGTGCCAAACATATTAATGCATTCTTCGTCTAGCACTTGGGCACAATTTTCCTTTCCATCATTTTCACGAAAGACATTAAAAAGATGAAGCATATGAGGCACCCTCAACCATTTTTTTGTAGTTTTCTTTTATAGACTAAACTAGTGATAAAACAAGAAACAAAAAGATTCGATTGCAAGATCTAAAGATATACCTTCAAGCACTAACCTCCCCGGGAACGGCGCCAGAAAAGAGCTTAGTTGACGGGGTGTTAGTGCCGCTTACGTAGCCTCCCCCGCAACGGCGCCAGAAAAGAGCTTGATGTGTACTACACAACCTTCTTCTTGTAGACGTTGTTGGGACTCCAAGTGCAGAGGTTTGTACGACAGTAGCAAATTTCCCTCAAGTGGATGACCTAAGGTTTATCAATCCGTGGGAGGCGTAGGATGAAGATGGTCTCTCTCAAACAACCCTGCAACCAAATAACAAAGAGTCTCTTGTGTCCCCAACACACCCAATACAATGTTAAATTGTATAGGTGCACTAGTTCGGCGAAGAGATGGTGAAACAAGTGCAATATGGATGGTAGATATAGGTTTTTGTAATCTGAAAATATAAAAACAGCAAGGTAGCAAGTGCTAAAAGTGAGCGTAACCGGTATTGCAATGCTAGGAAGCAAGGCCTAGGGTTCATACTTTCACTAGTGCAAGTTCTCTCAACAATAATAACATCATTAGATCATATAACAATCCTCAACATGCAACAAAGAGTCACTCCAAAGTCACTAATAACGGAGAACAAATGAAGAGATTATTGTAAGGTACGAAACCACCTCAAAGTTATCCTTTCTGATCGATCTATTCAAGAGTCCGTAGTAAAATAACACGAAGCTATTCTTTCCGTTTGATCTATCCTAGAGTTCGTACTAGAAAAACACCTTAAGACACAAATCAACCAAAACCCTAATGTCACCTAGATACTCCAATGTCACCTCAAGTATCTGTGGGTATGATTATACGATATGCATCACACAATCTCAGATTCATCTATTCAACCAACACAAAGAACTTCAAAGAGTGCCCCAAATTTTCTACCGGAGAGTCAAGACGAAAACGTGTGCCAACCCCTATGCATAAGTTCACAAGGTCACTGAACCTGCAAGTTGATCACCAAAACACACATCAAGTAGATCACGTGAATATCCCATTGTCACCATAGATAAGCACATGCAAGACATACATCAAGTGTTCTCAAATCCTTAAAGACTCAATCCGATAAGATAACTTCGAAGGGAAAAATCAATCCATTACAAGAGAGTAGAGGGGAAGAAACATCATAAGATCCAACTATAATAGCAAAGCTCGTGATACATCAAGATCATGCCATATCAAGAACACGAGAGAGAGAGAGAGAGAGATGAAACACATAGCTACTGGTACATACCCTCAGCCCCGAGGGTGAACTACTCCCTCCTTGTCATGGAGAGCGCCGGGATGATGAATATGGCCACCGGTGATGGACCCCCCCTCCGGCAGGGTGCCGAAACAGGGTCCCGATTTGTTTTTGGTGGCTACAGAAGCTTGCGGCGGCGGAACTCCTGATCTAGGTTATTTTCTGGAGGTTTGGGTATTTATAGGAATTTTTGGCGTAGGTCTCACATCAGGGGGGTCTCCGAGTCGTCCACGAGTGTTGGGGGAAATAGACACCTATGGAATCACTGGGATCCCTTCTACGGTTGGCGGGCGCAGGGTTGTGCAAAGAGCGGGTCTGGCAGTCAGCACAAAAATCGTTTACCAAGGTTCGGGCCGCGAGGATGCGTAATACCCTAGTCCTGCTTTGGTGTATGTATTTGAGTGTTATTTTGTTCTTGAGCTAGCTACGGTGCGTGTCCAGCTCAAAAGATCAGAATCCTTCTCCTGGACGCCTTGGGACTCCTTTTATAGACAAAAAGGGGTCGCCACAGTGGCACACAGGAGGTGGAAAGGTGTATAGTGCGCAAGCTTATCGCTTGTCATTACAGGACAAGACGCATTAAATGCGCTCCCTTAGGTGTCCCGTTGCTTTGCTGGGGATGGCAACGAGGCCCGTCCCGTCCGTCGCCGCCCCGCCTTGCTCCGACACGCGTCCAGGCCAACGATGCATGCAGCGCCATGTAGGCTGGCAGGCTGCTGAGATGGCGCGGTGGTAGGGTCTTCACGAAGATCTGCATGCCACCACGCAGGTGCTTGCTAAGCTGGTCTGGAAGCCGCACGTTGCCACGCAGGTGCCTGCCCAGCTGGTTGGGCTGGCAGCTGGATGGAAATGGCGGTGGAGTCTTGGCAGACGTGGGCCCGGTTGTGGCCTCGCAGGTGTCTTCGGCAAGGGTCTTGCCAGGGCCCCAGCAAGGGCCTTGCCACGGCATCGCGGTCGTCCCCGGCAAGGATCTTGCCAGGGGGTCTCATGGTTTTCCTCGGCTAGGATCCCGCCGAGGATCGTCGTCTTCTGGTCCTCATCTGATCTTGTATGCTTCTGATCTTCACAAAGATCTGCATTCCACCACAGAGGTGCCTCCCGAGCCTTGGTCCCAATGTGGTTGATGGCGTTGGAACCCTTGGCTCAAGGGTGGCGCACTCTGCTGGCATCGGGCAAGCTGCCCCGACAAGGCTCTTGCCGGGGCTGCGGAGGCCGCCCCAGCAAGGGCCTTTCCGGGGGAGCCTACCTCGCCCTTCTGCTCTTTGTGTCTCTGTCTTGGCGTTGCCTTGGCCGTCTTGTGCTTCGGCTTCCCTCCTCTGCCCTGCCAAGTGTGGCCGTGGGCGAGGCTTTGACTGCCCGTGCACAAGTAAAGGGGTCAAAAGGAGAGCCCCTACTTTTGTACACCGACAGGAGCCCTCGGGCCTGGGCCACACATATGCGTGACGCGTTGTTGGGCTAGGCCCAGAACGGTGCGCGGGCAGGCGTGGCGGATTTTACCGCGGTAACTTCTTCGCTCGCTTGCACTTCCCCACGACCCATGTTGAATGCATGTCGTGGAGGGTCGTGTGTGACGTGGGGGGCATGCGTGGGGCGGCCGCTGCCCTCATGCTGCACATCGTAGTAAATGGAAAAGAGGCGGCCCGCGCCTTCCCCATAAAAAGGAATAACCGCATGCGTGCTACTCATTTACCCCCTGTGCCTTCTCCAATCTCAGAACTGCAGTCCCCTCCTTCTTCCTTCTCAAGCTCTTGCTTTCGCTCGCCGCCGCCGCGTCTTCGCTGTTCTTCATCCCTCGCCTCTCGCAGCCGCCATGGCACCCAAAACCAGCAAAGGCAAGGGAGTGGCCAAGGATGCCGGGGGGATGGAGCCCCCGGAGAGCGAGTTGGTGGCGCGGCGGATGCAGCTCGCCTACTTTCCCTCGACGGTCGACACGGTCCACCTCCGGGACTACTTCAAGCCCCTGTGGAGGTGCAAGACGGGGGGAGAGACGACGGGGCATCCGGCCATGCGTATCATCCCTGCTGATTTCGCCTAGGCCGGCCCGAATCGGTACCCATTTTTCGTTGATTACTTTTCCTGTGGCCTTTGCCCCCTTTCTCTGATTTCTTCAATGACGTCATGCACACATATGGCTTCCACCTTCTGGATTTCACTCCGAATGCCGTGGCGTGCATGGCTCTTTTTGCCCATCTCTGCGAGGGCTTCGCCGGAGTGCTCCCCAACACGGCGCTCTTCCGCCACTACTTCTTTCCTCGCATCCAAAAGGGAGGCGCCATCTCCGGCTGTGTTGGCTGGATCCTAAGGACCCAGGGGAAAGGGACATATCCGGAGGGTGCCCAGAAGGAGAGGTGGGAGGAGTGGCGGGGCCGGTGGTGCTGGATTGAGGAAGAGGATCCGCAGGAATTTTGCCGGGTTCGCCAGGCGCCGCTGGTCCTCAGAGATGACTGGAGCAACGTCGATCTTGATGATGGGAAGCTCATAGTCGCTACCACCAGGATCCATCGCCTCACCGTTGCTGGGCTTACCCTGGAGATGATTGGGGCGTACTTCATCCGCCGCCGAATCGCTCCTCAACACAACAAGGGGAGGCCGGTGATAAGGACATGAAAACCATTCAACCCTTAGAGTCGAGGATGACTCCTTTTCAATAGGGGGAGGATGATGAGGACATCCCAGCCATGGATACCACACCAACAATCATCAATGGTCCAATCACAAGAAGTCGCGCAATGCAAGTACATGATCAGGTGAATGCTAACTTAAGTTTATCATTTGACCTTGAAAACATGGTTGTGCCTTCACCTCCTTTGTTGTTGGTTGAACTCAGGTGCAATATCGAAGAAGGACAAACACATATTAGTACGTGCAAAACAATGTTTTATGGCGAAGAAACAAAGTTAGGAGTTCATGAAGAAACGAGTTGTCTGCTGAAGAAACATTGTTCCGCTTCTGAAGAAACAATGTTTTGCACGAGTTTGGATATCCCAACTTGCGAAAGGTTTCCAGAACTCTACTATGTTGCTGAAGGAAACATTGTTCGACTCCAGTGAACAATGGTTGGTCAGGAACTGCCAACCACCTCCAATGAGAGTTTTCCAGAAGCTACCTCATTAAGTCTCGAAGCCATTTAGTCAAACCAAAGCTGGTTCACTTTCACACCTAAGCTGGTTCTAGAAGTTAGTTCTCTTTCACACCTATCCAGGGGGTTGTCCTGATTATAAATAGGCTAGCTCTTCCCTTCGTTGGGGACTTTTGCCATTTCTACCAAAGACCAAAGACATAGACTCCTCCTGAGATTGGAGAGCTCTTGTTATCCTTATTCTCGTGATTCCTTGAGAAATTGCTCCTAATTCATGCTCCACGACTAGATCGTGTTATGTGGATTAGAGTTCGTGGTTTCCCTTGCAGATTGCACCTATCCCGTGCTCCACGACTTGAGCGTGGTTGTGTGGGGTAGTATTGTGGGTTGTGGATCGGCGAATGTTCGGATTGCAAGCTTCGGTGAGCCTCCTCCTCGTCGGGTCATAATCTCTTATTTTCCATTTTTTGGCTGCTTGCAGCTAGTTATCCCCATCCATTTATCGATCCTACGCCATGAAGATCGAACCTCCCCTTGTACTCCCTCGTCCTCGAAGACGGGGTCGCATCATCTGGTATTCAGAGCAAGGTTTACACGGTAGGATCTGTATCCTTTTAGCTAGATCTATCCTTTTTAGTTTGGTTTTTCCCCGTCCTAGAGTCCAAAGCCAAAAAGCCACAAAAAATCGAAGCCTTTGTTGCTGAGATCTAGTTGTTTGCTTTCCTCTTTGTGTTTTGCACCAAGTTCTATCCAAAGTTGCTGTTGTTTTTCTTTGAGTCTTGTTGTTGGATCTATTGTGCGGCAAAAAATGGAGAGAGGAAAAAAGAGTGAAAAAAGAGCAAAAAAAGAGAAGAGAAAGTGTTGAGCAACTGTGCAATCATATTCAGTTTGGTGAGAAATTTCAGAAGTTGAAGTGGCAAGTGTTGCAACTCAAACTTGGTGCAGGGATCTACAAATTTTTCTTGTTCTTTTGGTTTGCATCGATTGGATCTTAGCACTAGCCCTCCCTTTTTATCCCACCCAGATCCACCTAGAAACCGTCAGCTTCCTTCCTTTCATTCGCCCGTCCACTCCTGATTTGCTACTTCCGCACAGCCGCCAAGGAATCATTAGAATTTGGGTAAGCAAGAAGGTGAGCTGAGTGTTTTCCACATATATTTTTCTTTCGTCCACTTGTTTGGAAGAGTTAACATGACAGGATCCAACTCGAGTGTACATGGACATCAACATCTGGAAGATGATCTCCCAAAAACTCGCGCAGCACTTGCTGATATGATTGAGGAGAGTATAGTTGCAGCTATGCGAAGGATGTTCGGTGGTCGTCTTCCTATCGCGGGTAATGGGGATCAACATCAACACAGCCCCGCTGCCTCGCTGGCCGCCGACAACCAGCAACGTCAAGAACACAACGATCGCCATGTTGGTCGTGGAAGAGTGGCAGGAGCTGCTACCCACGGCACCCCTACTGTTGGTACTGAACGGAGGCGTGGCGACTTTGCTGCCCCCCGTGAGGGTGGGCTGCATGGAGGAGAAGCTCACTTGCGAGGCCATGACCCCCGCGGGTTTGCTGCTGATCACCGGCAACGAGTGGCACATGATGGTGATGGCATCTTCCTTGAAGATCTCTCCGAGCATGGTGACGAAGATGAAGGCATGGGGGACTATGAACCCTACTCCCCGCCTCGCTGTGGTGCTGTTTTTGGTCGCATTATGACCGTCGTGATCAGGATGACCGTGACAACCAAGCGAGAGTGAAGCTACATGTGCCATCATTCACAGGAAAAGAGGATCCGGATGCATATATTGAGTGGGAAGAGAAGTGTGACCAAATCTTTCACATCCATGGTTTTTCAGAAGCCAAGAGAGTTGATCTTGCTGTTATGGAGTTCTCTGG
The DNA here is from genome assembly GCF_002575655.3 of Aegilops tauschii subsp. strangulata. NCBI lineage: Eukaryota > Viridiplantae > Streptophyta > Magnoliopsida > Poales > Poaceae > Aegilops > Aegilops tauschii. The sequence continues at coordinate 506,894,584 of NC_053041.3, forward strand.
TTATGCTCTTACATGGTGGAATTAGCTGCAAGACAATCGGTTGATGTCAGGCAATAATCATATCCGCAGCTGGAATTTGATGAAGGAAGTCATGAGGCGCCGTTTTGTTCCATCATACTATGAGAGGCAATTGTACAAGCGGTTGCAGGGGCTCACTCAAGGTTTCCGCACTGTTGAGGAGTACTATAAAGAGATGGAGGTGCTACTAATTCGGACAAGAACCCGTGAAAGTGATGAGGCAAAGATGGCAAGATTTTTACATGGGCTGAATGATGAAATATCAGATTTTGTGGAGATGTTTCCTTATGATACATTACAAGATGTGGTACATCAAGCTATAAGAGTTGAGAAGAAGAATATGCATAATGGTCGTACTCGTGCTTTCCAAGGTCACACCACCACACGCTCATGGCAGCGAGCACAACAGCCATATGGTTCTTAGTTTGAGGGTGCACCACCTAGACACCCACATGCCTCAACGGCTTCCTCACCTACTATTCGCAATCAAGATAAGCGGTCATCAGCTACAGCAGGAGTATCATCTGCTCCACCTCTAGAAAAGAGTTCTACACGCAGCAGCGACATTCAATGCCACAAGTGCAAAGGAAGAGGTCATATTTCTTTGGAATGCCCAAGCAAAAGAACTATGATCATCAATGAGCGAGGTGAATGGGAGTCTGAAAGTGACCCTGAAGGTGTCAATGATGAAGTGGAAGAGGAGCAAGGTTGGGAAGCAGGAGGAACTATTTTATCTCATGAGGAACTTGATGGAGAAGAGTTGGTTGTATGTCGTTCACTTAACACCCAGGTTGTGGAGGAGCAAAAGGGGCAGCGGCATAATCTTTTCCACACCCGTTGCCATATCAACTCAAAGATATGTTGAGTGATTGTTGATCGTGGCAGCTGCGACAATATTACAAGCACGGAGATGGTTGAGAAGCTTCAACTGCAAACAAAACGTCACCCACACCCATACCGCATGCAATGGTTGAATGATTGTGGCGCAATTAAGGTGATTAGTAGCGTGCAAATACCAATTTCAGTTGGGACATATCAAGATGATGTTGAGTGTGATGTGGTGCCGGTGCACGCTTGTCACTTGCTTCTTGGACGACCGTGGTTGCATGACCGTGATGTGCAAATCAGCGGGCATGCGAATCGCTTATGTTTTGTCCATAAAGGAGAAAAGTTCGCTTGGCTTCCCATGACACCCGAGGAAGTCTATCTTGATGAGATGAAAAGAAAAGGAAAGAAAAAGGGAGAGAGCCACCAACATAGTGAGGGAGTGTTTCCACAGCCAAAAGCTCCACAGCCAAATATGACCAAGCCCCGGGAAAAACAAGGATTAGTTATGATGGCTAGGAAAAGGGATATGCGGGAATTGAGAGAACGTAATGCTCCATTCTTTGTACCCATGTACAACGAAACTTTATTGGCTGCTAACGACTTACCCTCAACTCTTCCTAGTGTTGTATTGGATCTTTTGCAGGAGTATGGGGATATGCTTCACAAGGAGGTGCCACCCAGATTGCCGCTGAAGCGAGGCATTGATGTGACGCCCGGATAATCAAGCTATAGTAAACCTCTGCTAATGATGCCACATCACCTCGATTACTATTGCTAATCCCGCGTTGGATCAAAACTGTTCAAATTCAAATTTGAATTTTCGTCAAACATAAAAAATATTCAAACATTAAAGTAAAATGTTCGGAGTGTGCAAATAAATGCCTAGGTACTTATGGTGAAGGAACCGTGCTATTATAAGAGGCCTAAATAATTAAAAGGAATTAAAACAGAAAAGAAGTAAGGTAAAAAAAGAAAAACTAAAACTAACAACAACAAAATAAAAAGGGAACCTCCCCCCAACGGCCCACTGGCCCAGCTAGCCGGCCAGCCCACGTGGCCCATCCGGCCTCACCCCACTCCCCTTAACCCCCCTGTCCCGAAACCCTAGCGCCTCACTCCCCCACTTCCCCCCACGACGCCACCTTCCCCCTCCCGATCCAGATTGGATCGGGACCGATCCCATCGACCCCCCGGCGCCGTCGTCGGATCGCCACCTCGCCGGACGCCATCGCTGGAGCTGTCGCGCCGCTGCACCTCGTCACCGCGTCGCCGTCATCCCCGTCTCCTCCCCGCGCCCCACTGCCCTGACCCTACGCCCCCGGTGAGGCCACGGCCTCCACTCCCTCCTCTCTGTCTCCCCCTGCACTCGGTCGCCCATGTGCCGCGCGCGCGCACAGTCGCGGTGCCCCTGGCCGCCGTTGTGTCGCCGCTCCCCTGCTGCATCTGCTAACCCGGCTCCCCCTCGTCACATCGGTCGCGCCCGACCGTTTCTACCCACGACCACCACGCCTCCACGTCCCACACTGGCGCCGTCGCCGCGTCCGGCAACACCCGCGCGCAACCACGGGTGCCCAGCCATCCGCCTGTGCTTCCCCGGCTCTACATGCACCCGCAGTCACCAGCGCGCGTGCCACCGAACCTCCTCGTCGCTCGGCCTCCGCCTCCCTGTCGCCGGCCCCGCCTCGGGCTGCCGTGCCCGCTGCCGCCCAGGCTCGGCCTTCGCTCGGGCGCCCGCACGCCCCAGCAACCGAGCGGGCTGGTGCCTGCACCCGTTTGCCAGCGCCCGTTTGGCCCCTTTGGGCCATTGACAATGGGGCCCCACCCCTGGAACTTTTATATAAATAATAATAATAAATAAAATTAATTAATTAATAATTAAATTAATTAATTAAGTAAGTAAATTAATTAACCTAATTAATTGTAACTAATAAACCTAATCATTTTACTTAGACTAACTAAACCAGATTAGTTAGTCTTAGTCTATGACATGTGGGGCCCTTCTGTTAGTTTGACCAGTCAACGGTCAACGTTGACCGCTGACGTCATGATGACGCAATAAACATTTTCGAATTAAATTAATACTAATAATTTATAAATTGATTAAAACTTTCAAAATTAATATAAAATAAACCGTAGCTCGGATGAAAAAACTTTATACATGAAAGTTGCTCAGAACGACGAGACGAATCCGGATACGTAGCCCGTTCATCCGCCACACGTCCCTAGCATAGTGAACCTGCAACATTTCACCTCCGGTTCATCTGTCCAAAAACGCGAAACACCGGGGATACTTTCCCGGATGTTTCCCCCTTTCGCCGGCATCACCAAGTACCGCGTTAGGGCTCACCTAACACCGCCGTTTGCTTTGTCATGCATATATTTGCATTGCATTCATTGTTTCTTCCTCCTCTTCTCTCCGGTAGACTACGAGACCGACGCCGCTGCTGGTGCCCCGACCGACTACGCTGTTGACGACCCCTCTTTCTTGCCAGAGCAACCAGGCAAGCCCCCCCCCTTGATCACCAGATATCGCCTATTCTTCTCTATACCGCTTGCATTAGAGTAGTGTAGCATGTTACTGCTTTTGGTTAATCCTAGTCTGCTGCATAGCCTGTCATTGTTGCTACAGTTGTTACCCTTACCTGCTATCCTACTGCTTAGAATAGGATGCTAGTGTTCCATCAGTGGCCCTACTCTCTTGTCCGTCTGCCATGCTATACTACTGGGCCGTGATCACTAGGTAGGTGATCACGGGTATATACTATATACTTTATATACATGACACATGTGGTGACTAAAGTCGGGTCAGCTCGTTGAGTACCCGCAAGTGATTCTGATGAGGTGGCTGAAAGGACAGGTGGCTCCATCCCGGTAGAGGTGGGCCTGGGTTCCTGACGGCCCCCGACTGTTACTTTGTGGCGGAGCGACAGGGCAGGTTGAGACCACCTAGGAGAGAGGTGGGCCTGGCCCTGCTCGGCGTCCGCGCTTACTTCAAAATAACACGCTTAACGAGTTCTTGGTATTTGATCTGAGTCTGACCATTTGGTCTATACGCACTAACCAACTACGCGGGAACAGTTATGGGCACTCGACGTCGTGGTATCAGCCAAAGCCTTCGTGACGTCAGCGACTGAGCGGCGCGCGCCGGATTGGACTAGAACGCCTACTAGGCTAGATCTGCTTCCGGCCGCGTACGCAACGTGCAGGTGTGCAATGGGCGATGGGCCCAGACCCCTGCGCCATAGGATTTAGACCGGCGTGCTGACCTCTCTGTTGTGCCTAGGTGGGGCTGCGACATGTCGATCTTCCGAGGCCGGGCATGACCCAGGAAAGTGTGTCCGGCCAAATGGGATCAAGCATGTTGGGTTATGTGGTGCACCCCTGTAGGGAAGTTTATCTGTTCGAATAGCCGTGTCCCTCGGTAAAAGGACGACCCGGAGTTGTACCTTGACCTTATGACAACTAGAACCGGATACTTAATAAAATACACCCTTCCAAGTGCTAGATACAACCTGGTGATCACTCTCTAACAGGGCGACGAGGAGGGGATCGCCGGGTAGGATTATGCTATGTGATGCTACTTGGAGGGCTTCAATATACTCTCTTCTACATGCTGCAAGATGGAGGATGCCAGAAGCGTAGTCTTCGACAGGACTAGCTATCCCCCCCTTATTCTGGCATTCTGCAGTTCAGTCCACCGATATTGCCCTTTACACATATAACCATGCATATGTAGTGTAGCTCCTTGCTTGCGAGTACTTTGGATGGGTACTCACGGTTGCTTTTCTCCCTCTTTTCCCCCTTTCCTTTCTACCTGGTTGTCGCAACCAGATGCTGGAGCCCAGGAGCCAGACGCCACCGTCGACGACGACTCCTACTACACCGGAGGTGCCTACTACTACGTGCAGCCCGCTGACGACGACCAGGAGTAGTTAGGAGGATCCCAGGCAGGAGGCCTGCGCCTGTTTCGATCTGTATCCCCGTTTGTGCTAGTGTTCTTAAGGCAAACTTGTTTAACTTATGTCTGTACTCAGATATTGTTGCTTCCGCTGACTCGTCTATGATCGAGCACTCGTATTCGAGCCCTCGAGGCCCCTGGCTTGTATTATGATGCTTGTATGACTTATTTATGTTTTAGAGTTGTGTTGTGATATCTTCCCGTGAGTCCCCGATCTTGATCGTACACGTTTGCGTGCATGATTAGTGTACGATTGAATCGGGGGCGTCACAAGTTGGTATCAGAGCCGACTGCCTATAGGAATCCCCCTTTCCACACTCCTTGGCTGAAGTCGAGCCTAGACATTACAATTTTTTACTAACATGGCTGCATGTCTTACGGGCCCACGTCGCCATTGGGTGGTATTAGGATCTTTTATTTCTCGACCTATACTCTGGGACTCTGATCTCTCTTCTATTCGGGTTAAATGATTTTACTAAATCTAACTCTAGGTTCTCGTAACTACTTTCTCCCGGAGAGCCCCTTATTACAGATGATTGCCTGCTGCCCCAGGAGATTCCGAAGATACTCTACGATGTTCTCTCGACACTTTGTGCCATCGTTTTAGCAATTCCCTTCCATCGATTAACCCGATGGATAACCACGTACACTTGTCATTCATACAATCATTCCCCGTTGATCTTGTTATTACAAGATACCCCGACATTCTCTCTATTGCTTCGAGAATCCTTTGTGCCTACTGCCTTGCAGTTTCTTCTCACCGGAATACACCTACAAATTAATCCTCACACATACCAAGGATTTGTTTCTCCTCAGTTGTTCGTGTGTTTCACAAAAGTCTTCAAAATACTATTCAATCTTTCAAAAATCCTGTGTAGCCTGTTATTCTTGAAATTCTTGCCTGCTTACATTATGGTTAATTCCATATGACTAGTAGTCCTCGTTAACATCCCTTGTCTTAGTCATTTTGAACCTATTGATTCAATATGTGCGTACACACGCAGTCATCAGGTTATCCTTTTTAAAATTATCTTTCCGACTCAGATGTCATTCCTGACATGAGTTGGTTCTCGGCAATTCAAACCTTTATTGATTGTCCAACTAAGTGTTTTCAACTTATCCATCCTTGATCAGAGCGTCTGCTTCTGATCCTTCGTTTTGGAAACCATAATTTCTTTCTATTTAAGCATCAGACTAATCAGGTGATTCTTGAATCTGATGCCTCTGCATTCTTACTTCCTCTGAGTGAGTACCGATACTCACATCAGCTCCGTTGTGGATCGCCCGATCCATTGTTTGATTTTTTTATCCGACAATGTCCTTCTTATTCAATCACCTTGTGAGTTCTTCCCCTGATACATAATGCCTTTGGTAAACTGTATCCTCTGCTTGGCCAACCATGCTCTGCTTTCGAGCTTGTGTATTTACTTTTGAAACTTATGGTATATGTTACTAAGATGCTCGATGGGTTGAACCTATGCCTTCCCCTAATCCGTGAGAACCCGAAATTTTTCACAGGTCATACTCTTTTGGTGTTCTACTAGATAAAATTCCAACACTACAGTTTTATCAAAGAGAGAGGTGAATGAAATGTTATGCATTAAAGAAGTGGGAGTCGACCTTGAACTTTGTGTTCATGCCCATGAAAATGATGTAGACCGCCTCGGAAGCTTCTTGCAAAATGATTATCCAGCTGTATGATTCTTTCGGTATTCTTGAATTGATTCCTTACAGTTATGGTTCCGACCACGCTGTCCTGATCTGATATATCTGATGGGAATTCATTCCAGTGCCTCGTCTATTTTTGGCAAGGTTGAAGTATCTGCTATCACAGGTCAATGACCCGGTTCTACTTCTATCATGTTCTACCTTCGAGTATTACCCCCTGGTATCTCGAAGATGTCTGGCCATTGCACCACATCTTAGTAACTTTGTTGAAGTAATGTCTTTCCTTGTCGTAACCACTCTATGGTTTCTGGATTGTTGTCAACCGAGGACACCGACTAGTGAAATTATTCCCCACTACAAATCAAATACCCCTAGTAATTTTACTGGGAAATTCTGAACCCAATCTGGTCATTCCTAGACTATCGGCTGCATCCTGGTCTTCCTATCTTTAGCTGTGCTACCTCGTCCTTCTCTGGTGCACGGATTCTTCAGTGTGTGAGCACAACTTACGTCGAGATTTCAACATCATGTTGCTTGACTTGAAAGGCAACTTTGGTTCCGAGCTTGCATCTTATATATTGATCCTATAACTTGCCACTTCGTCATTTCCTTGCTTGTTGTCGTTGTTGTTTGATTGCATCCTCTTGAAACCTCCCGGCAAATGTGTTGGATCACCTTCAACACTTTGACTTCTTCTGAGATGTCAACTGTGATCATGATGAGAAATACCATCCTTGCCCTCGATGATTTTATTATCATCGACAACACCCTTGACTTCATTTCATCGAAAACTTGTCCACCTTATGAATACAACGTGCTCTCCAGCTAGTGTTGTGTTCTGCCTTGAAGAATTACTGTCTTTTCTATCGAGAATGTTGTGGGGATTGCGCCACCTCTTAAGAATTCTTGGTATAGTGATACTTCTCACCATCACCATTCTTTCCTGGTCCTCTTGTTGATTCCAACGGGTACCAACAAGTGAACGGTGTTGTTTGGATTCTGCCCTTCTACCAACCCTATTGCTTTCGAGTTAATGGTCGGCCGTTCATTTTTAGACTATTGGTTATTGGATCACCATTCCGACATTGGTCGTGCAACCCAACCCATATTTCGGGCACACCTTTCAACCAATGTTTAATTGTGTATGTTTTCCTCGAGCATACTTCATTATATCATTTGGTCTGACAAATGTTATCTCCTTATCCACATAATTGTGGCGATCCATCTTTTTGGATATTTGTTGAATTATCGTGAGTCCATCAACCACCTCCTCATCCTCTCCTTGGCTTAATGATGAACCCTTGTTCGGAACTCGCATCCATAGTTCATTTCCCGAGAATCATATAATGTCATCTCGTTAATTTGTGTTGCATCTTTTCTTCTCAGGCATCCCGTGTCTGAGGTATCTTGACAGCAATCAGAGCTGAATCTCGGTCAGCTATGATGGTTGGAACATATTTTCAAGAGTTATAACATTGATCCTCATATGACCCAGTAAGGTGATGTCATGCCTAGCACGCCTGACCGGAGGACCTAGTGTTATAGTTTCCTTTTTAACAAGGTTACCCATTTTTTTCCATGAGGAAATTGAATGCCTTGTTTAATAAGTTTATCCTGATGGATCATTTGTGTATCCAAAGTCTGTCCTTTGCTTGAAGACCATGTCAATGCTATCTCGAAGCATGTCTGTGGTACTCCGATTTTCAACAAGAACATTTGAAGCCCAATGCTAAATGTTTACTGCTCAACTATCCAAACACTATTGCATGGGTAACATCTTGATTAATCCTTGCCTCTTATCTGAATGGTTGGGTACTTGCTCTCCTACCCTGTATGCCATGTTCTGCTTGTACATGGGAAGGATATACTCCTAATAATTGTGTGTAATCACAATTTTCCTTTCCATTGTTCTGTTTAACCTGATAATTTTATTTTCCATTCCATTGTCTTCTTTAACCTTTCTTGTGGTCTATATGAACTAAGCAGTAATATTATCCTGCTTATGTAAACACCTCGTCGTACAACCTAGTCAGTAAGACCGTGTTACTATTGTTGATGACATTTCGGTAACCACCGATGGACGAGAACTTTGCCTATTGGTCCGCCTCGTTTCAACGAGCAGGAAAATGGTTCTCTTCGTCCCTCGCCCTTGGTACCAACGATGCTGCCAACATAACTGATCGGTTATTCTCGGACATGCCTTGCTTACATGATCGTGCAAGACGTCCCCCTCTTTCTACTTTTAACCCACATGGTGGGCCCATAACCCACAGTTCCACAGGATCGAAACCTGACTCTCCTGTACACCCCTGTTCCTAAAGTTATTCCTGACGCTTGGCTTCGTAGGAAAGATCACGAGCCACATTCCTAGTGATCTATTCTGGTATCAGACGCAATACTTATTCCCATTGCTCTGAACCCCTTTCACATTTCGTATCAGGCAACGAACGATTGCCTATGCGCTTGAAACTTCTATGGTGCGCCTTCTTACTTTGCTCTCGATAATTTCTTAAGTTTCAACTCGAGAGTTACTTTCTACCACCTTCCCTAATATTATCTACTAGATAAGCAACCTTGTAGAGGTCTGTGCTTTTGAAGCTACCCCTTATCCTTTTCGTAAGTACGATGAAGATCCCGAAGGAAGGACGACAACTTCATCATGATGACCCGAAGCAGAGAAATGAAGACCTCAATGTAATGGATCGACCTCTTCGAGAAGAGCAACTAAGACCGAGAACACTCGCTAGAATTTCGTAACTCGAACTTTCCCCCTTACAACCCTCTTAAATCTCGGGACGAGATTTCTTGTAGTGGAGGAGAATTGTGACGCCCGGATAATCAAGCTATAGTAAACCTCTGCTAATGATGCCACGTCACCTCGATTACTGTTGCTAATCCCGCGTTGGATCAAAACTGTTCAAATTCAAATTTGAATTTTCGTCAAACATAAAAAATATTCAAACATTAAAGTAAAATGTTCGGAGTGTGCAAATAAATGCCTAGGTACTTATGGTGAAGGAACCATGCTATTATAAGAGGCCTAAATAATTAAAAGGAATTAAAACAGAAAAGAAATAAGGTAAAAAAAGAAAAAAATAAAACTAACAACAACAAAAATAAAAAGGGAACCTCCCCCCAACGGCCCACTGGCCCAGCTAGCCGGCCAGCCCACGTGGCCCATCCGGCCTCACCCCACTCCCCTTAACCCCCCTGTCCCGAAACCCTAGCGCCTCACTCCCTCACTTCCCCCCACGATGCCACCTTCCCCCTCCCGATCCAGATTGGATCGGGACCGATCCCATCGACCCCCCGGGGCCGTCGCCGGATCGCCACCTCGCTAGACGCCATCGCCGGAGCTGCCGCGCCGCTGCACCTCGTCACCGTGTCGCCATCATCCCCGTCTCCTCCCCGCGCCCCATTGCCCTGACCCTACGCCCCCGGTGAGGCCACAGCCTCCACTCCCTCCTCTCTGTCTCCCCCCGCGCTCGGTCACCCATGCGCCGCGCCCGCGCACAGTCACGGTGCCCCTGGCCGCCGTTGTGTCGCCGCTCCCTGCTGCATCTGCTAACACGGCTCCCCCTCATCACATCGGTCGCGCCCGACCGTTTCTACCCACGACCACCGCGCCTCCACGTCCCACACTGGCGCCGTCGCCGCGTCCGGCAACACCCGCGCGCAACCACGGGCGCCCAGCCACCCGCCTGTGCTTCCCCGGCTCTACACGCACCCGCAGTCGCCAGCGCGCGCGCCACCGAACCTCCTCGTCGCTCGCCGCTTCCTCCGCGGTGCCGTTTGGGTCTGTCTCGCTCGGCCTCCGCCTCCCTGTCGCCGGCTCCACCTCGGGCTGCCGTGCCCGCTGCCGCCCAGGCTCGGCCTTCGCTCGGGCGCCCGCACGCCCCAGCAACCGAGCGGGCTGGTGCCTGCACCCGTTTGCCAGCGCCCGTTTGGCCCCTTTGGGCCATTGACAACGGGGCCCCACCCCTGGAACTTTTATATAAATAATAATAATAAATAAAATTAATTAATTAATAATTAAATTAATTAACCTAATTAATTGTAATTAATAAACCTAATCATTTTAGTTAGACTAACTAAACCAGATTAGTTAGTCTTAGTCTATGACATGTGGGGCCCTTCTGTTAGTTTGACCAGTCAACGGTCAACGCTAACCGCTGACGTCATGATGATGCAATAAACATTTTAGAATTAAATTAATACTAATAATTTATAAATTGATTAAAACTTTCAAAATTAATATAAAATAAACCGTAGCTCGGATGAAAAAACTTTATACATGAAAGTTGCTCAGAACGACGAGACGAATCCGGATACATAGCCCGTTCGTCCGCCACACGTCCCTAGCATAGTGAACCTGCAACATTTCACCTCCGGTTCATCTGTCCAAAAACGCGAAACACCGGGGATACTTTCCCGGATGTTCCCCCTTTCGCCGGTATCACCTACTACCGCGTTAGGGCTCACCAAACACCGCCGTTTGCTTTGTCATGCATCATTATGCATCTGTTTGCATTGTATTCATTGTTTCTTCCCCCTCTTCTCTCTGGTAGACTACGAGACCGACGCCGCTGCTGGTGCCCCGACCGACTACGCTGTTGACGACCCCTCCTTCTTGCCAGAGCAACCAGGCAATCCCCCCCCCTTGATCACCGGATATCGCCTATTCTTCTCTATGCCGCTTGCATTAGAGTAGTGTAGCATGTTACTGCTTTCGGTTAATCCTATTCTGCTGCATAGCCTGTCATTGTTGCTACAGTTGTTACCCTTACTTGCTATCCTACTGCTTAGAATAGGATGCTAGTGTTCCATCAGTGGCCCTACTCTCTTGTCCATCTGCCATGCTATACTACTTGGCCGTGATCACTAGGGAGGTGATCACGGGTATATACTATATACTTTATATACATGACACATGTGGTGACTAAAGTCGGGTTAGCTCGTTGAGTACCCGCAAGTGATTCTGATGAGGGGGCTGAAAGGACAGGTGGCTCCATCCCGGTAGAGGTGGGCCTGGGTTCCTGACGGCCCCCGACTGTTACTTTGTGGTGGAGCGACAGGGCAGGTTGAGACCACCTAGGAGAGAGGTGGGCCTGGCCCTGGTCGGCGTCCGCGGTTACTTCAAGATAACACGCTTAAAGAGTTCTTGGTATTTGATCTGAGTCTGACCATTTGGTCTATACGCACTAACCAACTACGCGGGAACAGTTATGGGCACTCGACGTCATGGTATCACCCGAAGCCTTCGTGACGTCAGCGACTGAGCGGCGCGCGCCGGATTGGACTGGAACGCCTACTAGGCTAGGTCTGCTTCCGGCCACGTACGCAACATGCAGGTGTGCAATGGGCGATGGGCCCAGACCCCTGCGCCATAGGATTTAGACCGGCGTGCTGACCTCTCTGTTGTGCCTAGGTGGGGCTGCGACGTGTTGATCTTCCGAGGCGGGGCATGACCCAGGAAAGTGTGTCCGGCCAAATGGGATCAAGCGTGTTGGGTTATGTGGTGCACCCCTGCAGGGAAGTTTATCTATTCGAATAACCGTGTCCCTCGGTAAAAGGACGAGCCGGAGTTGTACCTTGACCTTATGACAACTAGAACCGGATACTTAATAAAATACACCCTTCCAAGTGCCAGATACAACCCGGTGATCGCTCTCTAACAGGGCGACGAGGAGGGGTTCGCCGGGTAGGATTATGCTATGCGATGCTACTTGGAGGGCTTCAATCTACTCTCTTCTACATGCTGCAAGATGGAGGCTGCCAGAAGCATAGTCTTCGACAGGACTAGCTATCCACCCCTTATTCTGGCATTTTGCAGTTTAGTCCACCGATATGGCCCTTTACACATATAACCATGCATATGTAGTGTAGCTCCTTGCTTGCGAGTACTTTGGATGAGTACTCACGGTTGCTTTTCTCCCTCTTTTCCCCCTTTCCTTTCTACCTGGTTGTCGCAACCAGATGCTGGAGCCCAGGAGCCAGACGCCACCGTCGATGACGACTCCTACTACACCGGAGGTGCCTACTACTACGTGCAGCCCGCTGACGACGATCAGGAGTAGTTAGGAGGATCCCAGGCAGGAGGCCTGCGCCTCTTTCAATCAGTATCCCCGTTTGTGCTAGCCTTCTTAAGGCAAACTTGTTTAACTTATGTCTGTACTCAGATATTGTTGCTTCCGCTGACTCGTCTATGATCGAGCACTTGTATTCGAGCCCTCGAGGCCCCTGGCTTGTATTATGATGCTTGTATGACAAATTTATGTTGTAGAGTTGTGTTGTGATATCTCCCCGTGAGTCCCTGATCTTGATGGTACACATTTGCGTGCATGATTAGTGTATGATTGAATCCGGGGCGTCACAAAGCTGAAGCTGGAGGGTCTTGAGGGGATGCTGTCGGGGGTCAGGGCCCGGGGGGAAACCCTCACCAAAAATCTGAAGAAGGAGAGGCAGCTGCGGAAGAATGAAGCCGCCAACCACGAGGATTTCGTGAAGGGCGAGAACCTCTGGATCAGCCGCCTCGCCGACGTCGCCGGCAGGATCACCACGCAGTTGGCTACCATGGGGATGCCAAACGCGAGGTACGTCTCGGAGCCGAATGTGAGTCCCAATGCCAAGCTGACCCTGTGCTTCGAGGGTGTTCTCGGGGCCCTGGAGCAGTTCCGCTCCAACAGGGCGGCCTCTCTGGCCGATGAGGCCCGGAGGCTCTGTCGGGGTGCCATGACCAAGTTCCTCACCAAGGTGGCGCACTGGAACCCCAACCTCGACTTCGACGCCACGCTGGAGAGCTTGTCGGAGGATGCGGACCTTGCGACGCTCGAGGAGCGTATCAAGCCCATCATCAGCCGCATCGACGGAATCCAGAGGGTGGAGGGCCTACGCTGGGACCAGGCACCCCGTTTTTCACCGCCGCTACAGGCTCATGACCAAGACAATTTTTATCTTTAGTTAGAACCGCAGCAACAATTGATGTAACATAACTTGTATTATGATGCTTGTATGACTTATTTATGTTTTAGAGTTGTGTTGTGATATCTTCCCGTGAGTCCCTGATCTTGATCGTACACGTTTGCATGCATGATTAGTGTACGATTGAATCGGGGGCGTACAATTGAACACCAAATCGACTTGGTTCCTGGCGCCCCGCTTTAAAAAATTCCACATATTGAGAGTGCTAAGAGGGGTGAGTTGAGTGACTCCACCAAATGTGAGGAAGAATGTCCATTTTCCAAACATCGACATATTGAGAATGATAAGAGATGTGAGATGAGTGACTCCACCAGATGTGAGGAACGGTGTTCACTTCCAAAAAGTCCACAGAATCAGAGTGATAAGAGAGGTGAGGTGAGTGAGTCCACCAAATGTGAGGATCAGATTGTTCGAAATGAGATTAGAGAGATGGAATATCTCCACCCATGTATACCTCACATTCGGCGAGAGAGGATAAGTGAGTTGTGTGAGTCCACCAAATGTGAGAGTGAGGTAATCCACCACAAGATTAGAGAAATGAGTGAACCACAACATATTATACCACACCATCAAAGTGAGAGGAGTAGCGAGTTGTGTGAGTCCACCAAATCTAATCTTGAGGTGTTTACACACAATATCAAAGATATGAGTGATCCACTAAATGAAAGGAGAGAGGACTATTCAACTACTAACCATTCACAAAGCTCTCTTTCCTTGAAGTATGTGCACATGCAAAAATCATACTTAGTTGCCCTTCTACAGCGATGGGAGGATGAGATCCATGAACAATTATGGCGCACATGGAGCACCATCAAAGAAACATCATGTGTGGTAAGTGGTCTTCAAAAAGGCATGGAGGTACTTAGTGAGGTAAAAGCAAAGAGATCATTCATCTTGAAGCACCCAGAGGTATGCACTTATGAACTCTTGAAGCAT